>NC_041232.1:55294779-55341627 GCF_002837175.3 Physeter macrocephalus | reverse complement strand
TATATATATATATATATATCATATCCAGAATGGGGCTCATACCTTCCTGGAGGTCACAGTTACCACAGATGGAAAGAACAACATTTTGAGCCCTTCTCTCCAACAGCGTGTGAGCCACCAAAGAAGAGAGATTTGTGAGAAGAAAAGTGAAACTGCAAAATGTTGGGAGATTGTAAGAGAGGTGAAGATAGAGAAATGTGTTTAAATAAGAATGAGTCTGTGTAGCAAAATCCAGCTTTTTCAGTCTTAGGTACACAATGGACTCCCTAAGACAAGGAAATTTTATGAATAGATAGAAATGGCTTATAAGGAACTTATCAATTGTTTGCCTATAAATGAAATTTTTAATGAGAACCAGAGAAACCTTTCTTTAAAAAGAGTGAGTTTTGTGTTTCTGTTAACACTGGGTGGAGGGACATCTTCTCATTCTCCTAAGGTGTGGTTTTTAATGACACCCGTATACACAGAAGACTTATCTTTTATCATGATTCCAGGTAGAATGAAAGCAAGAACTGCTACCATTAGTTCTGTAAATTCCAACCAAACCTGGAAAAGTCACATTGCAAGTGAATACTCTTGATGCACAATTCCAGCATTTTTGGCATCTTCTTTAAAGAACTAACTAATGTCTAGTTCTTATCTTTGACTTCCTGAACCTTCTCTTTACCTTCCTCAACAATTATCTTATTGGTCTTTTTTTCCTGCTTAAAGGCCAATTCTTTGGGGTTCCAAAGTCCCTTTGCTACATATGGGCTATGCATAATAGGATGGATGGAAAAGTAGAAAATTCAGTTTAGAAAAGATATATGATTTAGCTCCAAAATTATAAAACACACATAGGGCTTCCCTGGTGGCGCAGTGGTTGGGAGTCCCCCTGCCGATGCAGGGGACATGGGTTCATGCCCCGGTCCGGGAAGATCCCACATGCCGCGGAGCGGCTGGGCCCGTGAGCCATGGCCGCTGAGCCTGCGCGTCCGAAGCCTGCGCTCTGCAACTGGAGAGGCCACAACAGTGAGACGTCCGTGTACCGCAAAAAAAAAACAACAAAACAAAAAACCCACACATACACAAAAACCCTCCCCCAAACCTTACCTAATTTGGCTAATTGTTTTTTCTCACTGGATTGACTATTTATACAGTAAAATTCAACTGCATTGTAAGCCTCTGAGGGTTAGGAAAATTTTCCTATACCTTCATTTTATTTCCAACCCCCCCACTCCAATATTTAGTATAAAGTCTTGCCCTTAGAAAATGTTTAATAAATACAGATTAAATTATTATTTATTTACCAAATTGACTGTCTTATCAATATGCCAAGGACATTGTTTGACTTCCCAGACTAGTTGGGGGTTTTCACTGGAGACATAGGGAAGCCCTCAGGGACCATATCATATTTATCTTCACCTCCTTTGCATTGGTTAACCTCATGCTCCCCTCAGTGCTCCCTCTAGGTAGATGCTCCATTTCTGTTTATTGAATAAAAATAACTTCTATTGTTGAGCAATATCTCCTCAATTAAGTTCTGTTATGAGAACTTGTACCACCATATTAAATTTTAAAAAAACACAAAGTTGTTGCCATATGACCTGGCCTTTCAGTATTGAGAATCTAATATAATGATAAAGGGCTATTTCCTTGAGGGTGTAGCATCTCTCTAGCCAGATGCTCATTTTTACATGCACGACAAGCTCCTTAAAGCTAAAATGTTCTCCCTTATCCAGGAGGAGGGAAATGAAAACCACTTACCTGGTCAACATTATTTCATAGGGTGCTGGGGAATAAATCAAGCCTGGCATGACCTTCACTGAAATTTCATACTTATTTACAGAGGTTTGTGCTGATTGCTTTATCTACCGGAGGCTCTTGTTTCCTCTTGTGACTCATAAGTGATGTGGTCCACGCAAACCCGTGTAAATAGAGCTAATATTTCAAGAGAGGTCATGCTATATACTCTTCTCCTGAGAATAGATGATGGCTGACTGCTAGGCTAATATGAATTTATCTCTGTGAGGAAGAAGAAGGATTGTGTGGTCCAGAGGGCAGTATCCAGGGTTTGTGACTCCTAAGAGGGCTGAGGTACACTGGATCCAAGTGTGTTTGTGTGGTGGGTTTCTACTTATGGGCAAAGATCAACAAAAGAAAACAAAATAACTCACTCAAGTCTTCAATAGTCTACAAAGTTATCATTGATTTTTCTTAATTTATTTCTGTATATTTTTTCCTTTGAACCACTAATTCCAGTTGTCTCCAAAGAAGAGTTTGGACCCACAAGTAAATAGATCTTTAAGCGGGTTGCTGCTTTTAATTCCACTTCCTCTTTTCATTTGTCCCACTTTCAGTCCCTCACCACACCTCTCTTTCCCTGCCTTCTAATATAGTTTGCCGGGATTTCTTACACTTATGTAGAAAGTGTAAGAATTCTACTTAGGCTCTTGCCCAATTCTACTTAGGCTTCTATAGTCAGCGGTCCTCCTCATTTACAGCTCAGAGACTTTCCCATACACATTCAGAGACACCACCCACCTACCTGCACCTACAGGGTGAATGTAAGGAGGCTCCTGCAAAATTAAAACAAGCTTCTCTTAATAAAATGTTTGTGTAAATTATAAAATCCTGTGCTCTATGATTTCTTATTTCTGCTTTATGATATATGATTGTATTAAACCTTATAAATATTATTGATTAAGAAGTCTAGAAGAAAGCTAGATAATTGTATTAGAATCAAGAAATTTAGGGCATTCTATGGCCTCAGTAAATTGCTGCTTGCTACATGGGATAAAGAACTTGTGTAACTTACAATGGGTTTGAGGAAACAAGACTAACTCTCTGGAAAAAAACAAAAACAAAAACAAAAAACCCTGAAAGACATAGTCTGTATAAAATTAGCTGTGTTGCATGGACTCAAGTGACATTCTAAATATGTACGTGGTCATACCCCTCTCCTTAATATCATCCTGGAGGATAAAGTCCAGACTCTTTTTGCAACTCTTAGATCCACAAGAGCTTTGCAACCTGGCCCCACCTCATCCCACCAAGCCCAAGAAACCCTGTGTTCCACCTCCACTGGACACATCTGAATCACTATTATATTTATTTGAGGATGAGAAAACTAAATATAAATAACTTGTGTAAGATCATAAGGCATATTTGTTGTAGTCATTTGATGTGCAAGATTCTTTCCAAATGTATTGCCTTATGACGTTTATCTTCTTTCAGCTTGGAATACCTTCCACCACCATCTCCAACTGGCAAATATCAGTGCTTCAAATCTTCCCGGAACTGAAGGTATTTCTGCCTCTGTGCTCATGTAACGCTTGGTTTTACTCCACTGCATTTTTAAGTCATCTCTTTATCTTACACCCCCACTAGACCATGAGCTTTTGAGGGCAAATACTGTGTTTTAGTCACTGTGAATTCCCCAGTGCCTAGCACCAGAATGTTTTACAGGTGTTTTAAGGGTGAGTAAATTCTCAGAAAGTGGCTGCATAATCTCCCAAATGAGTAGGGAATGCAGCCACCTCATGAGAACTGAGAGCTACTAAATAGAACCTTCACACTAAAACATCCCCACTTCATCCTGCCCCTGTAACAAGAGAATCCCTTGGGGCTAAGTTTGCCATGGTCCTGATCCTGTGACCCATGCGAATTACTTACTCTTACTTTGATCGTTGTATCTTGTATCATCATTATCTGAATCATCATTTTCAGCAACAGCAGCAACAAGGCACATTTACTATCTATGGGGTCCTGTGCCAGGTTCTGTGGGTAAAGACAGTCAAAAAAAAAAAAAAAAAAAAAACAGTCTCTGCCCTGGAGAATCCAATATATATGTAGAAAATAAAAACAAATGTCATATAATGGCACAGTTTTTCATGGAATACTGCTATCTCAAAACACTTTGAAAATGAAGAGTGCTTTGGACAAATGAGGTACTATGTCCACTGTCTGGAGATTTATAATGTACAATAACATGATAGATGGTTTTTCTTCTGACAAAGGTATCACTTTAACTTTTTAAAAAAATAATTTAAAAATATTTTTCTTTATTTTTTTGGCTGTGTTGGGTCTTAGTTGCGGCATGCAGGATCTTCGTTGAGGCATATGGGATTTTTCACCGCGGCGCTTGGGCTCTTCATTGCGGCATGCAGGCTTCTCTCTAGTTGTGGTATGCGAGTTTTTCTCTCCCTTGTTGTGGTGTGTGGGCTCTGTAGTTGTGGCACGCAGGCTCCAGAGCATGTGGTTTCTGTAGTTTTTCACACGTGGGCTCTCTAGTTGAGGCACACGAGCTCAGTAGTTGTGGTGCACAGGCTTAGTTGCCCCGTGGCATGTGGGATCTTAGTTCCCTGACCAGGGATCAAACCTGCATTCCCTGCATTGGGAGGCAAATTCTTTACCACTGGACCACCAGGGAAGTCCCCACTTTAACTTTTTTGTGGAGTTATAATTATATACAGCAAAATATGCAGATTTTAAGTATAGAGTTTAAGTTTTGAGCAATGATATACTCTTGTAACCAAAACCCGAAAGAATATTTCTATCACTCTAAAAAGTTTTATCATGATCCTTGCCAGTCAATTCTCCTCCCCCTAGCCTGCCCTCTCCCCAGGCAACCACTATTCTGATTTCTACCTCTATAGACAGAGTGGTTTTGCCTGTACTTCACACTTAGTAGGCAATCATTTTTTTAAATGTAATATTTATCAATATTATACATATTTATTACACTGTTGAATATGCTTTGAAAAATGCTTGGTTATCACTTTATAGCTTTCAGTGGATTTTCATATCCATTATCTGATTTAATTTAAAACAGTAATATAAGGATACTCTAAGTGCCAAATGAGTGATTCATACATTGGTTACCATAGGAATTGAGATGAAGACATGCCACTTAGGGTTAGTTTGAATTGGGAAATCTTCCCAGTGGTCATTTGTCAAACTTCAGCTGGACCTTCAGGAGGGATAGGGCATAGACAAGTGGGGAGAAAAGGAAAGGGAGTTCCCAGATATAGGAACAGGGTGGGCAAAGATTTAACAATGACAATGTGTATTGTGTATTAGAAAAGCAACAACTGGAAAAAAGTGGTGGGAATAGAGCTTCTCCCCAGACCTGAGGAAGCCTCTGTACACTTGGAGAAGCACTGTGGTACCAGACCCACATCTGGTGAGATATGCTCCCTGCCATATCCTCTCAGCTGTGTTTCCTTAGAAGTGCTGAGGTCAGTAAACAACTTTTAAGGACTGAGTTCACCTTGTATTTAAGTTCCTTTTCTTCACACAGTCAGGGATAGTATATTGCCTTTGTTAGAGGAAGTCACGGAGAAGATGTGACCGCTGGTTGACCCTCAAGCCAGACCATGGATAATTGGAGGCTCCTCATACCTTCTCCGTCCTTGGAATGTACCCTCTGTCCACTGTTCCCACAGTGGGAGTCGGGTTCAAGGATGCAGCGTTGAGAGAGCAATGTATTGTGAGACCACACTAGATGGTGTACGTCACTGAACCTGTTTAGTCCTCTCTATATAAACTCAACATTCTGACAGGTGGGCCGGGATCTACTCTTCTTGAGGCACCCAAGACAAGTCTCCAGTGTAAGTTCCCTTCATCTTAAGACCACCATCACCAACCTGGAATGGCTGCCTCTTTCTTGGGTCTCTCATTGCCCTCCATGTAGCGGGGCCAGTTTTGAATTTCACCAAGGAACTCCTGAGGTTGACAGCCAACAGCTATCAACAAAACTTTCTTCATGTTCATTGTTCTTTCAGTAAATTATAATGGAGAGGGAAATTGCTCACAGCTCTGTGCTTACATTTTATCATAGGGGAAATATTTGCAAGGATTTCTCACATCTTGGAACTGATAGGGAGACCCCATCTTCCTGGGGTGGTTTCTCTTCTGACCCTCTCTATCTTCTCTAGTCCCAGGACCCTTGGCTCCCTGCTCAGACCTCTCCAGTATTCAGGGGAGGGTGGTGTTAGGGTAAAGAGCTGTGAGAAAAATGCACATCCCCACTGATGACCAACAGGTGGCTTTCTTGGCCAGATGCCCCCTGGTTCCCAGATAATTTATCCGCTAAAAAATAGTTAGGATTTTTGGTAAGTAATTTACCCAATAGGATCATATCATTTATGCTGAATCACAGACTCTAACAAGTTTTGGACAGGACCTGAGGCATGTGGTTTACTTACAATTGTTTTCCATTATTAAAACTAGTGGTAAGGAAAGCAGAAGAGAACACACACACGATTACAATGGGGTAAGCAACATGAGAGAGGTGCTGTCTTAAATAGCAGGAAAGAGAGAAATGGATACTAAGTAGGATTATTTCTTGACAGACTAAAAATTAGTACAGGCATCTTTGTCAATGGCTTGCTTTTCTGCCTTTCACAACTTACCCACCTTACCCACCTGTGCCTTTGTGCCCTCTTATTACTTCTCCAAGTACTATGTACCTACACTGCCTCCTCATGTGGTGGGAGCAGCAGAGAGCAGACCACGAGAAGATGGGATGGGTGGTCATTTTAGATGAGGTTCCTGCCATGTCCTTTATTCATCTATTACTAGACATGAGAAATGTGCATAAGTCATAACATATTAGAAACCTTCCATATTATGTGTCCCTCCACCCTAATTTCACAGACAAGGGAATGGGCATAAAAAAGGAAGTGCCTTTTCAAACTCACAGTGTGTTAGCTGTGGGACCAGGGCTAGCACACAGCTTCTTGTCTCCTTCTAATTTATATCCCTTTACCCTGCACCCTAGAAATAGAGTCAGTGGGCTTCGTTCATGGTTTGCTACCCAGGGGACATATTGTTCCCTCCCTGTGGAACTCCATCTCCCCACCCTCCACCTAGCAGAACTCTCCTCATCCCCTACAACTAAGGTAAAATATGACTTCTTCATGGAAATCTCCCCCTTAGTTCCAGGCTGCCTGCCATAGTCTTGAGTAGGGCCCTGCCCATCTTCAACACCCCCTATACTTCCAATTACTTGCTCACTGTCTGTCCTCCTTGTCCAACTGGGGGCTGCATGAGGGCACAGAGCCTGACACATAGTTTATGTTCAATGGATATGTGTTGGCTGAATGAATGAATACGGATTGAGCCCTGAGCTATGCCTGTGTGTTTCACTTTCACAAAGACACACTGCACATGACATACAGGCATATTGTTGTTATTCAGGTATGTTTTGTTTTGTTCTGTTTTTTGTTGTTGCAGGCAACTCTAAAGAAAACGTAAAATTTAACGGAAAGCTATTGCTAACTCACAGAGAAGGCTGAAGAACTTGGAAGAGGACGGGAAGTGAGGCAGCTCTGAGGAGCAGAAATGGTAATGACTAGAACAGCTCATAGTGGGGAGAACTGGGCCAGGGGTCATGGCTATAATAAGTAAATTCCTACATTTAAAATCTCTGTCACTGTGAACAAGTTACACGTATCAGGGAAGGAGCACCCAATTAGCATAGGTTGAGTCTGCTCCTTGACCAACTGAGGAAAGGGTACATTTCTCAAAAGAAGATCCTATTAGGGAAGAGGAATGAATAATGAGTGACTGAGATAGAAAAATAAAATAAGACACATGTCAATTCCATACATACCTTGATGAACTGCATCAAGTCTGTCTATGTTTTCACAGAATGGGTGCAGTGCCCCCCAGCACTCTGGGTACCTCTCACACAGGATGCAGTTTTGTCGAGAGTCTGCCTTCCTAGGGTGTGTGAGCTCCTGGGGCCTGACAGATAGTTGGTACTCGATAAATATGTGCTGAGTGAATGAAAGCATGGATTATAAATAGGTGAAGCAGAGATCATCAGAGACAGCTCTCAGAGGAGAATCAGAGCCAGAGATATCTTGAGGTAAATGTGGACAATAATAAGCCTTTGACTTCAGGTGTATATTCCGTTCTCAAATATTTCTCACAACAACCTTGTAAAACAGGTAGGACAATTATATTCCTATGTTACTGAGGAAGAAATTAGACAGTGAGATTAAATAATTTATCTGGGTCACAAAACCAATTATTTGCAAAACTGGGATCAGGATATAGGTCACCTGTCTCCTACTCCAATGCTTGAGAAAATGGTTGAGTGATTAAAAAAAAAAATTTTTTTAATCCAGATGTTTGGTGATGGATGATAAGTCAGAGATAAGTATGGGGTTTTGTGAGGGAACCAAGGAAGCCTGAGGACACATGAAAATAATGAGCAGTAAGGAAATGAAACAACTGACAAGTACCATGTTTGTGTGTGGGGGGGTTGTGAGAATGGGGGCGGAGGGCAGGCTGTGTGTGTGTTTAAAGCAGAACATTTGGGCGGAGGTACTCTTGGAAACTGGAGTCTCAGAGAGGGAGTAAAGAGATAAGAATACTGGGGAGTCTTCTGAAAGTTCCACCTCACTGCTCCAGTCTTTGAGCATTAAGGTTTTTTGGTTGTTGTTATATTATAACATATATAGATATATAATATATATTATATTTTAAGGAATTATTACTGAAATGGATGCTTTTGCTGTTTATATTATATAATATGTCCCCCAGCAGGAGCAGCAGCAACAACAATAACAACAGGAAACCAATACATTTATTAAAAAGGAAGCTTTGTGTTCTTGGAGAAACGGTTTATGAAAAGAGAGGACTCATCAAACACACATTCAAGATATTTTAGATTTAGATTGAATAGTCATGTGGAGCACAATGATTGCTGTGGGATAAAAAGCCGTGTACAGGATACGTGTGAACACCTTGAATGTGGACACAAGACCTTGAGAGGGGACAAGGAAAGTTGCTAGTGTCCCCACAGCACAGTTCGGGCTCCTCAGACTCTCGTGGACCAGGAAAAATGTGGAGCTTTGCACTAGAGGTTTATGTGGGTGGGTCACCTCACCCTTTATTGTTGTTTAGACAGCATCTGCCATTGTGGATGGATAATGATATGTAGTACCTTCTCAACTCCTAGCTTTGGTAGGTGAAACAGAAAGCATTCTACTTCCGTTTATTTTCCAGACAACTCATTCTCGACTCCCCATTCTGCGTTATACTTGTCATCTCTAAGCATTACTTAAAAATTTAGATTGTTTTTCAGGATTGATCCCGTGGGGATTAATCTATGGTGGAGAAGAACATAGGGTATTGTTTCCTAATTTCCACCTGAAACTCCAACAGGAATGTTTTTTTTGGTAAATTAACTTCTGTATGTAAGAGAGAAAAGAGAAGAGCTAGAAAGAAGTCAGGGCAATGCTACTGTGAGCCCTAATTCTCAAAAATGGGAGAAAAACAGTAAGCAAGGTCTTCAAAAAATTAAAAATAAAACTACCCTATGATCCAGCAATCCCACAATCACACTGTAGGTATTTATCCAGAGGAAGTGAAATCTTGACCTTGGAGAGGTATCTGCACCCCCCACATTCACTGCAGCATTATTTATGATAGCAAAGATGTGGAAACAACCTAAGTGTCGAATGGATAAAGAAGATGTGAGATTATATATATATATATATATATATATATATATATATACAATATATATGTAGAAAATAAAAACAAATGTCATATAATGGCACAGTTTTTCATGGAATACTGCTATCTCAAAACACTTTGAAAATGAAGAGTGCTTTGGACAAATGAGGTACTATGTCCACTGTCTGGAGATTTATAATGTACAATAACATGATAGATGGTTTTTCTTCTGACAAAGGTATCACTTTAACTTTTTAAAAAAATAATTTAAAAATATTTTTCTTTATTTTTTTGGCTGTGTTGGGTCTTAGTTGCGGCATGCAGGATCTTCGTTGAGGCATATGGGATTTTTCACCGCGGCGCTTGGGCTCTTCATTGCGGCATGCAGGCTTCTCTCTAGTTGTGGTATGCGAGTTTTTCTCTCCCTTGTTGTGGTGTGTGGGCTCTGTAGTTGTGGCACGCAGGCTCCAGAGCATGTGGTTTCTGTAGTTTTTCACACGTGGGCTCTCTAGTTGAGGCACACGAGCTCAGTAGTTGTGGTGCACAGGCTTAGTTGCCCCGTGGCATGTGGGATCTTAGTTCCCTGACCAGGGATCAAACCTGCATTCCCTGCATTGGGAGGCAAATTCTTTACCACTGGACCACCAGGGAAGTCCCCACTTTAACTTTTTTGTGGAGTTATAATTATATACAGCAAAATATGCAGATTTTAAGTATAGAGTTTAAGTTTTGAGCAATGATATACTCTTGTAACCAAAACCCGAAAGAATATTTCTATCACTCTAAAAAGTTTTATCATGATCCTTGCCAGTCAATTCTCCTCCCCCTAGCCTGCCCTCTCCCCAGGCAACCACTATTCTGATTTCTACCTCTATAGACAGAGTGGTTTTGCCTGTACTTCACACTTAGTAGGCAATCATTTTTTTAAATGTAATATTTATCAATATTATACATATTTATTACACTGTTGAATATGCTTTGAAAAATGCTTGGTTATCACTTTATAGCTTTCAGTGGATTTTCATATCCATTATCTGATTTAATTTAAAACAGTAATATAAGGATACTCTAAGTGCCAAATGAGTGATTCATACATTGGTTACCATAGGAATTGAGATGAAGACATGCCACTTAGGGTTAGTTTGAATTGGGAAATCTTCCCAGTGGTCATTTGTCAAACTTCAGCTGGACCTTCAGGAGGGATAGGGCATAGACAAGTGGGGAGAAAAGGAAAGGGAGTTCCCAGATATAGGAACAGGGTGGGCAAAGATTTAACAATGACAATGTGTATTGTGTATTAGAAAAGCAACAACTGGAAAAAAGTGGTGGGAATAGAGCTTCTCCCCAGACCTGAGGAAGCCTCTGTACACTTGGAGAAGCACTGTGGTACCAGACCCACATCTGGTGAGATATGCTCCCTGCCATATCCTCTCAGCTGTGTTTCCTTAGAAGTGCTGAGGTCAGTAAACAACTTTTAAGGACTGAGTTCACCTTGTATTTAAGTTCCTTTTCTTCACACAGTCAGGGATAGTATATTGCCTTTGTTAGAGGAAGTCACGGAGAAGATGTGACCGCTGGTTGACCCTCAAGCCAGACCATGGATAATTGGAGGCTCCTCATACCTTCTCCGTCCTTGGAATGTACCCTCTGTCCACTGTTCCCACAGTGGGAGTCGGGTTCAAGGATGCAGCGTTGAGAGAGCAATGTATTGTGAGACCACACTAGATGGTGTACGTCACTGAACCTGTTTAGTCCTCTCTATATAAACTCAACATTCTGACAGGTGGGCCGGGATCTACTCTTCTTGAGGCACCCAAGACAAGTCTCCAGTGTAAGTTCCCTTCATCTTAAGACCACCATCACCAACCTGGAATGGCTGCCTCTTTCTTGGGTCTCTCATTGCCCTCCATGTAGCGGGGCCAGTTTTGAATTTCACCAAGGAACTCCTGAGGTTGACAGCCAACAGCTATCAACAAAACTTTCTTCATGTTCATTGTTCTTTCAGTAAATTATAATGGAGAGGGAAATTGCTCACAGCTCTGTGCTTACATTTTATCATAGGGGAAATATTTGCAAGGATTTCTCACATCTTGGAACTGATAGGGAGACCCCATCTTCCTGGGGTGGTTTCTCTTCTGACCCTCTCTATCTTCTCTAGTCCCAGGACCCTTGGCTCCCTGCTCAGACCTCTCCAGTATTCAGGGGAGGGTGGTGTTAGGGTAAAGAGCTGTGAGAAAAATGCACATCCCCACTGATGACCAACAGGTGGCTTTCTTGGCCAGATGCCCCCTGGTTCCCAGATAATTTATCCGCTAAAAAATAGTTAGGATTTTTGGTAAGTAATTTACCCAATAGGATCATATCATTTATGCTGAATCACAGACTCTAACAAGTTTTGGACAGGACCTGAGGCATGTGGTTTACTTACAATTGTTTTCCATTATTAAAACTAGTGGTAAGGAAAGCAGAAGAGAACACACACACGATTACAATGGGGTAAGCAACATGAGAGAGGTGCTGTCTTAAATAGCAGGAAAGAGAGAAATGGATACTAAGTAGGATTATTTCTTGACAGACTAAAAATTAGTACAGGCATCTTTGTCAATGGCTTGCTTTTCTGCCTTTCACAACTTACCCACCTTACCCACCTGTGCCTTTGTGCCCTCTTATTACTTCTCCAAGTACTATGTACCTACACTGCCTCCTCATGTGGTGGGAGCAGCAGAGAGCAGACCACGAGAAGATGGGATGGGTGGTCATTTTAGATGAGGTTCCTGCCATGTCCTTTATTCATCTATTACTAGACATGAGAAATGTGCATAAGTCATAACATATTAGAAACCTTCCATATTATGTGTCCCTCCACCCTAATTTCACAGACAAGGGAATGGGCATAAAAAAGGAAGTGCCTTTTCAAACTCACAGTGTGTTAGCTGTGGGACCAGGGCTAGCACACAGCTTCTTGTCTCCTTCTAATTTATATCCCTTTACCCTGCACCCTAGAAATAGAGTCAGTGGGCTTCGTTCATGGTTTGCTACCCAGGGGACATATTGTTCCCTCCCTGTGGAACTCCATCTCCCCACCCTCCACCTAGCAGAACTCTCCTCATCCCCTACAACTAAGGTAAAATATGACTTCTTCATGGAAATCTCCCCCTTAGTTCCAGGCTGCCTGCCATAGTCTTGAGTAGGGCCCTGCCCATCTTCAACACCCCCTATACTTCCAATTACTTGCTCACTGTCTGTCCTCCTTGTCCAACTGGGGGCTGCATGAGGGCACAGAGCCTGACACATAGTTTATGTTCAATGGATATGTGTTGGCTGAATGAATGAATACGGATTGAGCCCTGAGCTATGCCTGTGTGTTTCACTTTCACAAAGACACACTGCACATGACATACAGGCATATTGTTGTTATTCAGGTATGTTTTGTTTTGTTCTGTTTTTTGTTGTTGCAGGCAACTCTAAAGAAAACGTAAAATTTAACGGAAAGCTATTGCTAACTCACAGAGAAGGCTGAAGAACTTGGAAGAGGACGGGAAGTGAGGCAGCTCTGAGGAGCAGAAATGGTAATGACTAGAACAGCTCATAGTGGGGAGAACTGGGCCAGGGGTCATGGCTATAATAAGTAAATTCCTACATTTAAAATCTCTGTCACTGTGAACAAGTTACACGTATCAGGGAAGGAGCACCCAATTAGCATAGGTTGAGTCTGCTCCTTGACCAACTGAGGAAAGGGTACATTTCTCAAAAGAAGATCCTATTAGGGAAGAGGAATGAATAATGAGTGACTGAGATAGAAAAATAAAATAAGACACATGTCAATTCCATACATACCTTGATGAACTGCATCAAGTCTGTCTATGTTTTCACAGAATGGGTGCAGTGCCCCCCAGCACTCTGGGTACCTCTCACACAGGATGCAGTTTTGTCGAGAGTCTGCCTTCCTAGGGTGTGTGAGCTCCTGGGGCCTGACAGATAGTTGGTACTCGATAAATATGTGCTGAGTGAATGAAAGCATGGATTATAAATAGGTGAAGCAGAGATCATCAGAGACAGCTCTCAGAGGAGAATCAGAGCCAGAGATATCTTGAGGTAAATGTGGACAATAATAAGCCTTTGACTTCAGGTGTATATTCCGTTCTCAAATATTTCTCACAACAACCTTGTAAAACAGGTAGGACAATTATATTCCTATGTTACTGAGGAAGAAATTAGACAGTGAGATTAAATAATTTATCTGGGTCACAAAACCAATTATTTGCAAAACTGGGATCAGGATATAGGTCACCTGTCTCCTACTCCAATGCTTGAGAAAATGGTTGAGTGATTAAAAAAAAAAATTTTTTTAATCCAGATGTTTGGTGATGGATGATAAGTCAGAGATAAGTATGGGGTTTTGTGAGGGAACCAAGGAAGCCTGAGGACACATGAAAATAATGAGCAGTAAGGAAATGAAACAACTGACAAGTACCATGTTTGTGTGTGGGGGGGTTGTGAGAATGGGGGCGGAGGGCAGGCTGTGTGTGTGTTTAAAGCAGAACATTTGGGCGGAGGTACTCTTGGAAACTGGAGTCTCAGAGAGGGAGTAAAGAGATAAGAATACTGGGGAGTCTTCTGAAAGTTCCACCTCACTGCTCCAGTCTTTGAGCATTAAGGTTTTTTGGTTGTTGTTATATTATAACATATATAGATATATAATATATATTATATTTTAAGGAATTATTACTGAAATGGATGCTTTTGCTGTTTATATTATATAATATGTCCCCCAGCAGGAGCAGCAGCAACAACAATAACAACAGGAAACCAATACATTTATTAAAAAGGAAGCTTTGTGTTCTTGGAGAAACGGTTTATGAAAAGAGAGGACTCATCAAACACACATTCAAGATATTTTAGATTTAGATTGAATAGTCATGTGGAGCACAATGATTGCTGTGGGATAAAAAGCCGTGTACAGGATACGTGTGAACACCTTGAATGTGGACACAAGACCTTGAGAGGGGACAAGGAAAGTTGCTAGTGTCCCCACAGCACAGTTCGGGCTCCTCAGACTCTCGTGGACCAGGAAAAATGTGGAGCTTTGCACTAGAGGTTTATGTGGGTGGGTCACCTCACCCTTTATTGTTGTTTAGACAGCATCTGCCATTGTGGATGGATAATGATATGTAGTACCTTCTCAACTCCTAGCTTTGGTAGGTGAAACAGAAAGCATTCTACTTCCGTTTATTTTCCAGACAACTCATTCTCGACTCCCCATTCTGCGTTATACTTGTCATCTCTAAGCATTACTTAAAAATTTAGATTGTTTTTCAGGATTGATCCCGTGGGGATTAATCTATGGTGGAGAAGAACATAGGGTATTGTTTCCTAATTTCCACCTGAAACTCCAACAGGAATGTTTTTTTTGGTAAATTAACTTCTGTATGTAAGAGAGAAAAGAGAAGAGCTAGAAAGAAGTCAGGGCAATGCTACTGTGAGCCCTAATTCTCAAAAATGGGAGAAAAACAGTAAGCAAGGTCTTCAAAAAATTAAAAATAAAACTACCCTATGATCCAGCAATCCCACAATCACACTGTAGGTATTTATCCAGAGGAAGTGAAATCTTGACCTTGGAGAGGTATCTGCACCCCCCACATTCACTGCAGCATTATTTATGATAGCAAAGATGTGGAAACAACCTAAGTGTCGAATGGATAAAGAAGATGTGAGATTATATATATATATATATATATATATATATATATACACACACACACACAATCATTTCCTTTGTGACAAACATGGATGAACCTGGAGGGCACTATGCTCAGTGAAATAAGCCAAACACAGAAAGACAAATACTACATCATCTTACTTATATGTGGAATCTAAAAAAGTCAGACTCACAAAAACAGGGAGTAGAATAGTAGCTTCCAGGGGCTGAAGGGTGGGATAGATGTTGGTCAAAAGGTACCAAGATTCAGTTATATGGGACAAATAAGTTCTAGAGAGCTAATGTATTGCATGGTGACTATAGTTAATAATACTGTCTTGTTTACTTGAAATTTGCTAAGACAAATGTGTTCTTACTAAAAAAAAAAAAATAAGTGTGTGAGGTGATGGATGTGTTAGTTTGATTGTGATATTCATTTCACAATGTATACATATATCAAAACATCATGTTATATACCTTGATTGTACAAATACAATTTTCATTTGTCAAGTATACCTCAATAAAGCTAGACAAAAGTACTGGAGCAAGCAGATTCTCAGTGAAGATATTCCTGGAAGCAAAAAGGTCAAGGAAAAGGCAAGGAAAAAAGAAAGCCAGAGGCAAATGGGGATCTCAGCATGAGGTGGACGTGACCTGTAGGCAACAGTCCTTGATGGAAAAGGGACCCCAAAATATCCTTCAGCTAGAATAGAAAAAGGAAATTATCAAACTCCAGTCCCATTGGATACTTGAGAAACTCACCTAGCAGAGACTAAGCCATTCGTAGGAGCTGGGAGAATGGGAGGGAGGAAGGGAAAAAGAAAAAGAGAGAGAGAGAGGGAGAAAGGGACAGCGACAGAGAGACAGAGAATCTCAGGATTCATTGTCAACAGCTTATTCAGAGGTTCAGCTTTAAAAAAAAAGTGTTCCATCATTTGGCAGTTTGGAAGTTTGGCAACTAGTGTAAAGAAGGAAAAAAAAATCAACATTTAAAACTGGTGAGTTTTACTTTCTTCTCTCACTTCTTTTAGCCCCCCTCCCTAATTTTTCTGAGGCAGAAAAAGAGGAAAGTCACATATCTCCTAAAATTCTTGCAGACTGTAAATGTAAAGAGTAAAGGACTTCTGAGATGTATGTTTCGTCTTTCTATAGGGAGCAAAAATTAGCATTCAGCCCCCTTGTTACAAGTCCCATTTTGATCTTTTTTTAATTGCCAGTAAAAAGTAATGAAGAACAATTCTAATTTAGCCACGAAAATCCTACAAATGATAAAAAAGGCTGAGCTGACAGGTACGCTGAAAATGATCATGTCTTTCCTCTCACTTTGAGTCCAACTACAGCTAATAATGGTCTAGAGTCATCCTTTGAACTGCTCGTGGTGTCTTTCATCTAGAGTTCAAAGCTTTTACAAACAATAAATAATTAGGTCTCACAAAAGTCCTAAAGCAGGAACACTAGAATTACACTGTACCCATTTTACAGTTGAATAATGGATCACTAAGGGCCCAGAGCTGGCCATGGAAACAGTCTTCCCTGAGGCCTCTGTCCCTGACTGCTTCCTCTCACTTTGCACACCTTTCAACCTCCCACACTCTCCTGGGAAAAATTTCCCTCCACATCATCACTTTTACGCCATGTCAAACCCACAGATTTAAGCGTCTTTCCTCCGCCTTCCGTTTTCCATTTCTGACCATCGTCTCTTTTGTTTGTTCATGTATTAATTGTCTTTGCTGCTTTGCTAGAATCATGACATCTCTGATGTACCCTGCAGTTAACAAATAAGAGTAGGGCTTCTACTCCCTTCTGAAAAAGTTAATGAATAAGTATTTCTGGTTATCTCCTATGTCTGCAACAGTGATCCAGGCACTGCAGGAGTTACAGAAAGAGCATAAACTGTAGATCTTTCCTTGGAGAAATTGCAAGACAAGACTGATACCTAGGATATAGCAAGGAAACATGCCCTGCACTTAAGACTTCATTGTGTGTCACCCAAGTTGTAGGGACACAGGAATTCAGAAGAAGCTGGGAGATTCAGACAGGATTCTTGGGGGAGCTTGCGTTTGTTGGAATTTCTGAATACAAGGTGAGTAGAAGATTTGGGAGAGGCATTCCAGATCTAGGGCCAAAAGATGCCCTGGGGTGAGGGGAAGTCAAGTTGTTAGAGGGTGATTACAGATGAATAAAATTAGAGTGCACATAGTAGCTCCTCAAGAAAATGGGGTGTTCTACTGACACATGGAGTAGCAGGTACTGAGCTCAGTGCAGCCCTTTTCACAGCAGTTGGAAACTCAATCTAGTAACCTGCAGAGGAGAGTTTTGACTGTCCAGCAAACTAAAGGTAACTTTTCTTAATGAAATTCTTTATCCTCATTTTATTTTAACTTCACTCTTATGCTGGGAATCTTGAAGCTCCTTTCATGTGTCTGGAGGCAGAGACAGGACTCTGCTCTATATCAGTATCTGTAAATATAAAGCAGTTGGCCAGGGTTTACATGTAAATAGAATGTTCCCTGTCGGGGCTTGGTTCAGTGCTGCCTTTGAGGAGGAGATGACATATGAGCTGAGCTTGGTTATAGGTTGATGGAGAGCAGGGCATGCATGGGTCATGGGAGGAATGGGATAAGGAGGTACAATGTGGCAGTAGGAGGTGGTTATATGTAGGAATATGTAGCACTTAGCAGTTTTCAGAAACTTTTTCTATTTTCATTACTTCATTCGATCCTTCTGACATCTTAGGAAGTAGGCATGACAGGTTTCATTACCCCATTTTACAGATGAGGAACGTGAGAGATAGTGTTTAGTTGTTCCTACAGGTAATATAACTAGCAGCAATTTAGGTGCAAAATCTAAGGGCCCTCAGTTAGTGAGCTGTGTCAGGCATCAAGCAGGGAGGGGTAGTGGAAAGACCAGAACCAGTCAGGCATCAGGAGATGGTGTTTCTCTTCCTGACTCTAGGAGTGAAGGAAAAGCCAAGAATCCAGAAGGCAAAACTGGTCCAGACTCTGTCAGATGGGTCTCTGGTTGAGCTAACGTTTCCCTGTTAGACAGGGAACTTAGTGCAGGGCCATGCACACAGTAGGTGTTCCATAAATGTTTGTCAATGCTGTGGATGCAGCACAACTGGCTCACAGCAGGCCCACCATACCTAAGCACCTCAGAAAGGACTGGGAAGAGACTGAAAATAAAAACTTCATCAATAATAGAATCTGTTGTTTTTCCTTCTCTGCCCAGGGAGATTTTGTTGCATTTCCAGTATTTTTTTTTTAACATCTTTATTGGCGTATAATAGCTTTACATTTCCAGTATTTTAAGATGGGAATAATTTTCACAGTGGCAGGTAGAGCTGGTGAGATGCTGCTTTAATACAAAAGAAAATGCTAGAATAGAATTTAAGAATATTAAGAAGGGATTTGGTTTCTGAAAGAAATATTAGCTGTAAAGGCTGGTATGAAGATTTTAGAGAAATTTAATTAAAATTTAATCTTCTTTCTAATTAAAGTTTCCTTTAATTAAACTTAAAATTAAATTTGCTTTAATTGGAGGAATTTAAAGGGTATTACCTTTTGAGTGTCAATCATTTGCAAAGAAAAAAATTTTTCTGCTTTGTCTAGTTTAAAATGAGGATTGGTGTCAAATTTCCAGAAAAGTAATAAAAATATTATATTTAAATAGAAATCAGCGCTCCTTGGTGTTTGGCTCCCCATTTTCCTGGTTCAGAAATATTTGGCTTGAATTTCGGTTTCCCTCTGTGTGGGGGGACCTCTGGAGAAGGTCAGGTTTAGACCATCAGGGACCTTAATATAAGAGTCCTGCATTTCTTTCTCCAGTACTCAGGCTCCCTGGGGAGCTGTCTCCCTTCTGGCTGGATTGATCTAAGCCTCCCTTATTCCTGTTTTGAAGAACCTTGATCAATCCATAAATCCAGGGAAATGGTTGCCTCTTGTCTTTCACTGTGGCTCCAAGCCCCATTCATGTCCATTCTGTCCTCAAATCCTTTTCATGTAATATTTTAGAATCCTTTCAAGTCACAGACATTATCATCTCAAAAACTGAGGCAGAAAGAGAGTTAATTTCTTCTCCTGGGATGGCTTCCTCTTATGGCTTCACCATTTCCAATGACAGCATCTCAAAAAGAGGTGCTTCATTCTCTGTTTACATCCATATCTGTTACCAAATCCTTCATGGTAGCTAACACAGCCATGGCTTTAGTTTAGCTCCTTATCTCATCCCTAGATGGATGAAGGCAACAGCCTCTAACAGGTTCTGTCTGCTCCCCATTCTCCCTCTGATCTATCCTGCATGCTACTGCCGAGTCTTTGGTCTGAGAATACTGCTCTGTGTCTCCCAAATAAACTCCAAACTTCTAACCCTCGCATTCAAGCCCTCCAACAGTGGGCTTCAACTCACCTTTTCCACGTTCATCTCCTTCAACTTGACTTTTCTAACACACTTAGTCTGCTCCCACCATGCTAGTTACTCACTGCTACTTAAACACACCAAGCTTCTTGGCTTCCATGCTTTTTTCCACACCATTCCTTCCAGCATAGAATGTTTTCTCTTTCTTCAAGATCCTGATGAAATTCAAGTCATCTACAAATCAACCCCTTATCAGTCTGGCCTGGCGTGATGGCTCATTCCTCTGTAGTTCTGTAATGTTTATTCCATTTACCAACATTCACATCCTTTATTCACATGTATTCTGTATTTGATAATTTCTGAAACTTGGAATATGTTATCTTCTCATTTGATCACCAAAGCCAGCTGTGATGTTTGTCACAGAAGTATTATTATTCATTTTCATATCTGACCAATATGAGGCTCTGAAGGGTTTTGGCTTCATCAAGATCTCATAGCTAGTGAGTGATAGATAGGGTGAGGATTAGAACCCAGGTTCTCTCCTGACTTATTTCTGCAGGTTTACTTTAACTTTTTCTCCATCTGTAAGGTTTCCTGCAAAACTTTGATTTTTGCCTGTTCTGTTCAAAATAGTTTAAATACTTCAGAAGAGAGAAGGACAAAGACCTTTTAAGAACTCAGATTTGAAGACTGTTGGGATTGCTGAGCTAGTTATAAAGATAATCTTTTGTTATTTTATTCAAAGTAAGTATGACACAAATAAAGATCTTCAAAGGAGGATACATGACCAACTGCGTACTGATTTGTCATCACTAATGTACAGATACACTCCAGAGGGCTTCTTTCTCTCAGTTTTCTTCCTTATTTCTTCCCTTCCTCTCTCCCTTATTTCTTCCTTGCTTCCTTCCTTCTTTTGGAAAAGAACTAGAGTAATTGCAGTAAAGACACAAAATGCTGCAGGACAAAGAATGTTGTGGTTAAAGCAGTAGGTAAAATGGACTACGCTTTTAGGATTATAAAATTAGAATTCAGAGCTGATGCTTATATTTTCCTTTGTATACTTTGAGCCAACAAGATTCTTTGTGTAGCTGTGAAGTGTAGAGCAGGGCAGCCAGAGTACAGATGCTGAGGCGGAGGCTCCACTGAAGTCTAGGCAAGTGTATGTCTCAAGATAGCCCCGGGGCCCATGGAGCAGTCATTTTACTCTAACAGGAATCCTTAAAATGCTAAGGGCCTACTGTGTTCACCTCTCCCTTCCAAGGCAAGTGTCCTCAAGCACTTCTTGTGTAGATGCTGGAGCTTCTGGTCTGAATGTTGAGTGCAACAGAACCCGCTCTCCTGCCATTGTCTAGACCAAGGAATGGTCTCAGCCAAGGGCAATCATGGACAGGCTGGACCTACAGGGACTAGCCACCATACTTTGTAGAATAAGGCATATTCCATATGAGTCAGTAGTGAATCAATCAAACCAGACAGACTCTCCTGGGGGGATGAATGCTTTAGGCACATAAAGTCGGTGGCTCCCTTGAGGTTATGATGAGTCCTGGAGTAGGTGAACTGCTTTCCTGGAAGGTTAGAAGTTCTGGGACTCAAAATGGCTATGCTGTCCCTCAGTCAGTTGCCTCACTGTCCTGCTTCCCTTTGTGACCATACAATAAGTGATCATTACAGAAGGTATCTGAGAATGTCTTTTTTTTGCAATTTTACAAACCAAGTTCCTGATTATGTCACTTCATGTCTCAAAATATTTCAGAGATCTGGATCCAGTACCTTTAAAATTATGAATGATCCAGCCTGTTTTTGAAGACTGCCTGTCACGTAGCTACCCTTCTAAACATCCCTCTGACTTTCTACATCAGGAGTCAGTAAGATTTTATTGTAGAAAGTAAGATAGTTAACATTTTAGCCCCACAGTCTATGTTGTAACTATTCAATTCTCTGAAAGTAGCCATAGACAATACAAAATGAATGAGCAAGGCTGTGTTCCAATAAAACTTTATTAATGGACACTGAAATTCCATGTGAGTTTATATATTTCATGTAATTTTTACCTGTCATGAAATATTCTTTTAGAAAATTTTTTCAACACCTTAAAAATGCAAAAACCATTCTTCAATCAGCAGCTCTACAAAAACACTTGGTGGGCTAGATTTGGCCCAGGGCCTAAATGTACCAGCCTCATCCTCCCCATAAGATGATGTGTTCTTGTCTTACTTGGTCCTCTTATCCTCTAGGAATAACTCTTGTTTTATCACTTCCACATCTTTGTTGATGTTGGTCTTTCAAACTGAAAAATCTTGTCTAAGTCCAGATTTGTCAAAAGTCTGCCTAATATTAAAAATCTACCTCAGATAGAGAATTGAGATGAAATTCCAGATTTCCGATTTTCAAGACATACTAGGAATAGGAGGTGGTTAGGACTTTGAAATCAGAGTATCTGGGTCTGAATTCTAGTCTGACTGCTTACTAACTCTGTCATCTTAGGCAACCTAATCTTATTAAGCTTCATCTGAAAAATGAAGATAATAACAGTTCTCAAATTGTAGTTCATAGGGCTATTGTAAGGATAAAATATTGTAAGCAGATAAAGAGCTTAGCACAGTACCTGATCAGGATGAAGTAATCTGTTCATGTTAGTAGTTGTCAGCTCTTTGTCCTGGGTCCTGTGCTAAATGGTGTAACTATCCTTCTGCAGTTTAAAGAAACAATTTTGCAGTGAGAACAAACACAATGCAATATGCTTTATTTTAGCAAATGTCTTCATTCTTACATGTGCATTCTAATTTTCTCCACTTCATTTGGAAATAACTTAAAAGAACAAATTTATGTTTTTCCCTCTCTTGTCTATGCTTAACTTTACAAGGAAAAGTAATTTTCTCTTTTCTACTTTTTTCTTAATTTTAGGTTTTTTATATGTGGTGATATAATTAATGTAGTTTCTTCCTTTAACAAAAATTTATTCTCTCAGAGTCTTATCCTACCACCCCATCTTGGTTTGGGTACTAGAGCCATCAATTTATACCAACCCAGATCTAGGAATAATGGTTTATTAATTCTTTTTTGTAGAGTATAGAAGCAGGGCTGAGAAACTCTGCAGAAATAATTTATTTCCTTTCACTTTCCTTTTGATAAAGTGTAAAGAACATCAGGTAATTAAGAGTAGGAGGGTAAGATATATACACATTTTTAATTTAGACTCATTTTAAACCATGTCAGGTACAAGCTGGAAACCAGTTTAAACTTTTTGAATTCAAGTGTAGTTTTTCATAATCAAAGATATTTGCTTTCTATGATTACTTCATCTATCATTTCATTCATTCAGGTCCTTTAATGAACATTTAGAGAACACTTTAGCTAGATTGCCTAGGGGAAAGAAGATAAATGACAGACTGTCATAATTAACTCAAGTAGCTTCCAGGCCATGAGAGCGCATAGCCACCCAAACAATGAGCTATCACATCAGGCAGAGTGAGGTGCCCTGGGGTTAGGCACACAGCCACCTGTTTGTGAGGATGGAATGCCTAACAGTGGTGATGCCTGGGGAATAGGCTTAAGGGTAGTTAGTTTGGTCTGAGGAGACATAAAAGGCTCTCCCAGCTAATGGAAAGAGCATGAGGAGCATGAGTGTGAGGGTGTGTGGCAAGTTCCAGAAAAAAAAAAACAAAAATGAAAAAAAACAATGGTTTGTGTGACTAGAGGGATATAATGAGAGACGGGGCTGAGAAATCTACACCCACCATTGTAAAGCTCATGGTATCCTTGCAAAGACATAGCTATCTTTGTAGGAGGTGAGGAAACCCAATTAAAGATAATAATTATCATTTCAATTTAGAAAGTGTCCAGAAAACCTTATTTATAGAATCAGATATGGATATACAAAAATTCCTGATTTTCAATGGTAAATTATGGAGATTATCATCAGCAAAAGACAATTTCTAAGAATGAAGCCCATAGTTTTTGAAAGGCATTGACAAGTCATCTCATTCCCACTTCAACTCAAAGGATTGAAAAAGCTTAGAATAGAAAAAAAAAAAAATGGTCCTCTGATCCAGTATTTCCAAACATTTTTAATGTGAGGATTCCTTAAAAATTTCATAAAATTTCCCAGATTCTCCACATAGTAGTTGAGCTCACTGATTAAAAAAAAATAATTACAGAAAGTAGTTATGAATTTAGTGACACTGTTAAATAAATCTGAATCTTATTCATCTCTGCATCTATATTATGTTGAAGAATAATTGTCATAAAAGTGTGTGTGTAAAATATATTATTTATTCAGGCTGTAGCCAGTGCTAGTACCCACTAGATTTGTGACCTCCTTTCCTTGAAGAGGAAAGTGTCCTCCTGTATCCCAGTCCTCTATGCCTGTTGCCTTCCCTGAGTCCCATAAGTGGCTTGCTGCTTAGTTAGCTTGTGAGAGTCCAGACAAGACACCAGAATGTTTTGGTTAAATTTAGCTTTGACTGATCAAGCACTTCCTATGTGTTCAGTATTGTGCCCAAACTCTGATAGGTTCAGAGAGAACCAGAAGGTGGATGCCTGCTCTCAAGGAGTTTGTGGCTTAACTTTTGTTGCTTATTGGGGTATCCTTTCTATGGTATATTACCTTGTATTATCAGTTCGCTCTGTAAGGATTCAATATTAATTAATGATGTAGATCAATGAATGGTAGAAACACTGGAAAAAATGTTTTGTGTTTTTTTTGAACCATGGAAACTTCAAAGATGACATTTCAGTTTACACACTTTCCATTCTACCTCTTCTGCAAACACTGTACCCATGACTTCAGGGACATCTTTGCTCCAGCTCACCACCAATTCCTACAAGAGGTGCTTGGGCAGTGACATTACTTTTCCTCATTCATCATTCTTTTCCTCACCAAGGATCACTTTGAGTGTTGCTATGTTGGAACTCAAGGAAGGTACAAGAGCAGTGTTGAGTTGTCTTGATGAAGTTGGGTGAAGCTTTTATGGACTCAGGAATAGACATTAAATGAAACTTGATGGAAAGTCACTTCTAAATAATTATTGAATCAGCAAATTATGCAGTGGTGAAAGTGGCATGGGACTATATGCCCGAGGACCTAGCTTTTCTTTTTGAATTTTCAGTTCCTTCATCTGAATGGTGGTTTACCAAAGTAGTGAAGAGCATGGGCACCAGAATGAGACCAGTGAGGTACAAATCCCAATTCTCCTCCTTACCAGTTCCACGGCCTTGTTCTTTGATGTCTGTGTCAGTTTCCTCATCTGTAAAAGGCTGTAGTTCATGTGCTTGCATCCTATGCTAGCTAACACATAGGAAGCACTTAGTCCAAGCCTATCACAGAACATTCAAAAAAGTTAACTATTACTATGTGCTGTAAAATAATAAAATTTGGATTCTCTGATCTTTGGAGCTGGAACAGTGGCATTGGTTGAGTTTGAATTCTGCTTCTGTCACTTAGTAACTGTGAGACTTTAAGTAAGTTCTTTTTCTCTTATTTCTCTAAGTCTCAGTCTCTTCTGTAAAGTGGGAACAATAATAACTATTACATTATTCAGAAGATTAGATGAAATGATGATTTGCATTTATTAGCACACTCTCTGACAGACTTTCCATGGACAATGATTTGTACTCATTTTATAGTAGCATTTGATGATTGTGCTTTTGGGACATATTTATGATTGACTACTATGTAGAAGATTCAATGCTGAAAGTTTTGAGGAATAAAGTGTTCTCTGTCCTCAGAGAACTTACTAGTTAGCTACAGAGGTAAGAAACACAAATCACTAATAATGTACAAGTGAAATATATGTCACGCAAAAGATGGTACAAGACAAGATATGATTAACTGTCAAATGTCTTTTGAGTTCAAATAAAGCAAAGACCCAGCAAAGACCCCTGATTCTGCGATAAACCAAGACTCTATCATAGAAACGTATTTTTGGAAGATGGCAGCAAGGCACAATTTACCTCTCACAAGTTTCAGGGATTCTTCATCAAATGTACAGAAAAGTCAGCAGGAGTTTTTCCTCTGGTCAAAGTCTGAGAAGGACATATGTCCAAACTGGGAAACCCGCCATTCCAACGCGCTGACAAAATCAGAACCTTCGTGTAGAATGTCACTTCTGGTTTACTTTGTGTGCTTTGTGGGGTTCATCTTTGATGACTCTGCCACTGCAGTTCCTGCCATTTCCCCAAGGAAGTTATCCTGCAGTTTCATCGACTCTTGGTTAGAACTCTTCCCTTGCAATACGGCATATACTTACTTTCCCTGAATCCCCCATTTCATTGTTCTCTTGGATGACACAGAACTATTTTCACCTCTTTTGGGACTTTAATATTTGCCCACGGTTCCCTCCCCAGCCCTACCACCCCATCTCCATAGCTTAGCATGGGTATTAAAATAAATGCTTCCTATTTAAATGCTAAATCACTAGTTTATTTTTAAAGACTGTGTGCTGGGAGAATTGAGGAGGGAACAGGAAAGGGCTGTTGATTTAGAGAGGATTGCAAGCCTGGGGAGGTGAATGACCGCGTGTCTGGTGAACTACCTGCCACGGTGCTCAGCTGGCGAGGAGGGGAGAAATGGCAAGAGTCAACAAGAGACCAATTAAAGTCTGACCTCTTCCTCGGCGTGGGTACTGGCTGCAGGGATCTGGGCCAGGCGGGTGGCCTCTAACTACCTCTCAACCTCTGTGACGGGTTTAGAAGCTTCTGTTCTGAAGTTAGATGAAGGGGGGTAGAGGGGCATGCTGGGAAGAGACCAAGGCTCGAGAATGGTTTTCGATAACATGCCCTCTCCCCGCTCCCCCGCCCACCTCCCCCGAAGCAGAGCAGGAAGATGACTAAACCCTTCAGGGGACAAAAGCAAGCAGAAGGTACTGGGAGGAAAAGGTGCAATGGAGCAAACTGGGCATTGCCAACTTATTTTAGAGAACAAGAAGGAAGAATTTTCAAGGACAGAGCGTGAGAAGCGAAAGTAAAAGCAAATATACCTCCTGCAAACACACCACACACCACACACACAAACACGCCATGTTCAGAGGTTCTCCGAGGTTCCGTGCGGCAGGATTGACAGGTCCTTGTCTGCAGGCTCTCTTTGTCACCCAGAATCTATCAAACAGGCCGCTGTGAGAAGGCACGTTGCTGGAATGACAGTGTTAATGATTAAGAACTTTCTTGTTGAGTTTAGCTTTCCTGACAAACTGGTTTTATCATAATTAAATACACAAACCTCCCTCCTACCCTTCAAATTACCTTTACATGAGATTTTTGTTTGTTTGCTTCAGTTGCTCCTGGCACCTCTCGCCTTGAACTCCTTCCTTCAAGAAAAATTTCTGCAGGATTCAGGAATTTTTTTTTTTTTCCTGAAAAACTACCTTATCTCCTTAGTTCTGCTGGATTGTTGAGTATATCCAACACCATTGTGCTAGAGATTTCTCAGGCTGGCCAGGGCACCTAGAGTCAAAGGTGAATATGGTGCCAAGCCACTACCAAACTTTCTGAAATTGCATGCCTTGGCTCTAAGAGCTTCAACGTCATCATTAATTAGTCCTGCATTTTGACCCTAATAAGTAGGCATGTTATAGCATAAATTAGTGAGATGATTGATGTTGTAATTTTAAAACAAGGACCTTAACTTCTAGTTACTCCACCCTTCAGTCTTATTTCCAAGTATTTTCCAACATGTTCCTTTTTTTTTAACATCTTAATTGGAGTATAATTACTTTACAATGGTGTGTTAGTTTCTGCTTTATAACAAAGTGAATCAGCTATACATATACATATCTCCCCATATCTCCTCCCTCCTGCGTCTCCCTCCCACCATCCCTATCCCACCCCTCTAGGTGCTCACAGAGCACCAACAAACATGCTCCTTTTGATAGAATAAGGATGGTTTCTCTGAAGTCCAAACATTCTGGGCTCCTGACCTTTGTTTGTTATAGCTCGCTGCTTTACCAAGCCCCAAATCAAGGTCTGCCTCTTCTGGGAAACCTCTCTGCCTATTTTTATTCTAGATGGTCTTCTATCTCCAAATCTATCTATCTATCTGTCTATTTATTTAAATAGACTCTATTTTTTACAGCAGTTTTAGGTTCACAGCAAAATTGAGTGAAAGTTACAGAGAATTCCCATACGCTCCTTGCCCTCACAACTGCACCTGATTTATTTTTCATTTATTCAGAATAGTCTTATATTTTTTGAGGGTTTGTGTGTGTGTGTGTGTGTGTGTGTGTGTGTGTGTGTGTGTGTAAGTGTTATCTTCCCATTAGGGAGTGCAGGAGTCTTGTCTTCTCTCCAAGTGTCCAGGGTGATCCCAGTGCATAACAGGATAGTAAGTGCTCAAAAATGACAAGTTGCTTGATAATGCAATTGTTTTACCTTAGTGGTAGCAAAGGTAAAAATTTCTGGTACATTCTTTTCTTGTATCTTTCTTTTCAATGTTGTCATTTTTTATAATACACTGGAAATGATGAATGAATGGTTAAATGTTCATAATGTACAGTATTTTTATCCATATGAAGTCTCAGGGTAGACACCAACCCTGGTCTTGGTTAATCATTTGAAGTAGAAAGCTTTTTGTCACAAGCATACCTATTGCACAAGGAACCATGTAGGTGGTTCTCTTCAGATTGGTCCATCCTTTCCCATTTTTGGAAAAGGAACTTCAATAGATGGTCCATTTAGGTTAGAGGGATTCCTTTGTATACCCATGATTATGCCAAGTGAAATGAAAGATTTCAAAAAACTTCTTGATACCTGCTTCCTCACTTGAACAGACAACTTTAATCTATTTATCCACAGAGTGGAGAAAAACTCACTCATCTAAGAACCTATGACTAAGGATATTGAAAGGCAACTAATATGATGCACTCACAAGAGCAGGATCAGAAATGAGCTAATTTTTGAATCTTATGCCCCAAATGAGGTAAAAAAATCCTCTATCCAGATAGCTGTTTTCTTCAGAGCAGAAGTTCGTGAAGTAAGTCCTTAAAATCACATCTGTTCACCTTATGTGACGGGAAGGAGAGGCGACTTCTGAAGCAGGGTGATTGAAATGGAAATACATTCAAATAAATGGACTCTAGAGCTCCACTTTGTTCTAAATAACCTCTACAGTAAGTGATCAGCTTATTTGAAAGTATGATTGGTGGGCTATTGGGGCAAGGCTGTATCTGATTTTTTTTTAATCATTAGTCTATCTTCCCTTTTTGTTCAACCTTTTGGAATAAGGTCTTACACTCGGGCAGAACAGGGGGTGGGGGAGCTGATGCTTCAAAGGACACTCTGCACCTGTTTCTAATGGGTTTTCAAGTGCATCCTTCTCCCCTTGGACTATGTCTCTTTCAGAACACCTAGATTTGAAATTTGTTATATTATTGCTAGGTGGCCAGAAACCAAGGAATGCCATAAGCACCAATTTGTATATAAAAGGAGAAGAAATTTTACTTTTTCCTTAATCAAGAATGCCGTGCGCTCAGCACCCCGAAGCTCTACAACTACACCTTGCATAACATAGCTGCATACCTTGGTTGAACATGGCTGAGCTACATGGGAACAAAGGCTTAGTTACCATGATATGTGCATATTTGCATATGATCAGCTCAGATTTTCCCTTATAACCCTCTGACTACACCTTAAATCAGCCTCAAGTTTTATTTAGCTTGATCTGTACATTGTCTTTGTCACCTGAATTGCCTATCCTATCCTTTTGCTCACTTGAATGCCCTTTTTTTCCATTCTTTTAAGCAGAAAGGTGAAGAGAACTTTCCCCTTTATTGAAAACATGGTATGTTTTAAGCACTGTGTTTGGGGCTTTACATATTGCATTTTATTTTATCCTTTTAGCAACTCTAAAAAAATAAATTATCTAGTTAGATAATTAGTATACCAATTATTTTTATTATTTAGTCAGGAAATTTGAGGCTTAGAAAGGATTGAATGAATTGTCTAAGTTTACTCAGTTCATAAGTGGTGGTGTCAGGATTCCAATTCTCTATTGAGGTTCATTCATGTCCTTCTTTTTCCCTAAATCCGATCTATAGTTTATTTTTTCATGGATTCAACTAGATTTTTCAGTTCCTGGACAAAACTCTTTGCCTGCCTTTCCCTCCTTTCCTGCTTTCTTTCCACCCTGCTTCCCTCTTCCCTTTAAATTATATGCTGGTGGCATAAAATTCAACAATCCAGAATAACATAGAGCCAAAGTTTCAAGTCTTTTTTACCTCCTTTCCTCATTCTTCCTCTCATCTCTTGAGGTAACACTTTGCAACTTATTGTGTGTCACTCCAAGTCTGCAATTTGTCTTCTGTGTGTATCTTTGTCTTATGAAAGTTTATAGGTTGTATGATGTAATCATATCACAGTGGTATAAGTTGTGCTGTTCTCCTTTATGCCTTCTGGGTTTAGTCTTACATAGGAGAATCTTTCCGGCCCAATATTCTTCTATAAATTTTTCCAATGTTATTTATCACTTTGTTTTTATATTTGGTCTTTAATCTATTTACATCATATATAAGTGGGGGAAGTAAGGCAGTCAGATAATACCTCAAACTCTTACCTACTGGTCCATGTTTTCTCTCAAGTCTTACATGTCTAAAAGTTTCAGATACTGGCCTTCTAAGTTATGCCTTTTAATGCTTATTTTTATTTTCCTCTCAGAAATTAAATTTAGTGGTTAGGTTGGGAAATGCTTTTGCTGATGTCTTTAGAGTTTAGGGATATTGGCCTCTCATTTAGAACATGTGGGTCTTCATCAGAAGTTGGCTTTAAGAGGACAAGGTATGCAAGTAAGGGAGGTATCACCAGCACTACAGTAATACCTCTGCTCATCAACAATATGTTCCAGGTCTGGGTTATCTTTTACCTGGTTTGTGCTAAAAACAGAATTTCCTAATTTCTATTCTAAAGCCCCATTTCATTGTTCTCAGTTATCCTTTCAGTTTTTCTTTGGACATCCTTTGAGAGAATCACAAAGAAACTCTAACAAGAGCTAAACTTCACTTATTACTAGGACCTTTAAAATTGTTTCCAGTTGGGGAAACAAAACTTCTATTTTTTTGAATGTGAATGCCATTTTGAACAGCACCTTCTGAGGAATGCTGTCCTTGCATCCTAGGAAAGGTGTTTCTGTCTTCATAAGCCACATTTATTCTGTAGTGAAGCTCAGACTGCTTCTCCTGAGGGAAGGTAGAAGGGTAAGTGGATCTCTTGGTACATACTACATGCCTGATGTCTCACATATATTTTCAACAACATTAATATCCTCTTTTTCAGATCCAGCAACCACAGCTCAGGAGGGTTAAGCAGACTGACTTAAGTCATGTAGCCAGAAAGTACCAGAGATAAGACTCCAAGTCTGGTCTGTCCGACTCCAAAGCCCATGACATCATATACTTCCTTTCACGCTCATGCACTTGGAAATTGTTATCTTACATTAATAAAAATAAAAACAATATGTAATACCTACTGAGAACACTGTTTTAAGTTTTTTACATACAATAACTCATTTAACCTTTGTAAGAAAACCATGTGAGATAGTTACTATCTTCATTTTCAGATGCAAAATTAGAAATTGAGTAGCTTGCCTAAATTTTTGTAGCTAATAAATGGTGGAATGGGATTCCAAAGATATTATTTTCCAAAAATATGTATGTATTTAAAACAGTTTGGGTTAATTCATGAATTATAGCTCTCTAAACTATTATCACAGGAAAGTTGATCTGGATGCTACACTGTTACACAATGTGAGTGTTACAGTGCCCTCCAAATGTCCCACAGGGATACTTTTAGAGGCAGAGTCCTGACCTGGATGGATCCAGTATGTCAGTGTGTGTATGATTACCTTCCAAACTGAATCCTAAGCTGAACAGAGGAGTCTGGTTAACTCATCTACAAATCTGCTTCATCTTGAGCAGCAGGATTATCACCTCACCTGAAGTATCTAATTAACCTACCATGATTCTCACTGTGGCCAGATGAACACAACCTTGGCAGAACATAGGACCACCTCTGGCCTGGTAGAATGTGCGGAAGAGGCAGGGTACCCTGCAACGGCCATATTTGAAGGTCAGCAGAATTACTGGCAAGCAATTTCTCTTACAGAGGGATGGAATTTGGAATTCAAAATGTCTTTATTCCAAGAGCACACATTACAAGAAGTAATGTCCAGTCAGGGCTGATGGTTCAGATACTACATTTATATCCTTAGCATGGAAAAGGCTCAGTACTGAGGCAACATCATTGCGGTCATCTCAACTTGTGAAAGAAGCTGTGGAGGAGCAGTTACAGGATGTTGCTTGCGGGGAAATACCTCCAAGTGCAGACATCTGGCTCTAGCATGAGTTGCCCACAGAAAAAGAGGAGTAAGTTGAGGCAGTGACAGGAGCCATTGTTTTGTGGCTTCAGTCCCATTCTTAGAATCAGAGCCTTTCAGAGCTAGAATGGCTAGAGTCCAGAGTCCTCTCCCCACCATTTTTTCCATGAAAAATCAGAAAGTCAAAAAAGCGAACAGGCCGCACAAGTTTGTATAACAATGAAGTGGTGAAACCAGACGTGAGAGCCAGCAGGTGCTCAATAAGTGCTTGATGAACTAGCACTATTAATAAATGCAGACTATAGGATAGACTCAGTTCTCCATCGCTCTTCTGTTATTTAAAATTAGAACCCTACTCTTTATAATACAAAAATTATTGGTGCTTAAAATAATGGCCTTGTGGTATAACAAAGTTGTGGAGTATTATCCAATTTGTTAAGGATTAAATTTTTTCCGGTAAAATCTCTGCATCAAAATGTATTATTTTTCTGAAGATTTTTAGTCCCTATAGAGCACAAAATAATTTAATTAGAAATTTGATGATCTAAAACAGTCCATCTCAAGTAAATTGTGCAAACACTGAAGTTTGTTAAATTCTAAAACTACATCTGGGATCCTCTATCAGATGGCATATGGACAAGATGGTGCAAATGTGGACCTCTTGTACTATATTATTTCTTATGCAAAGACCTTCTTTAGTTACAACCATTGCTGTTAAAAACAAAAACAAAAACAAAACCAAAAACATATGGTTTAATTGGTTTTGATTTCAGTTTAGTTCTAACAAGGGCTCATAATAGCATTGGTTCAAAGAAATAGAACTCAATTTCTCTCTCACGTGAAGGTCCAAGCTAGTCTGGAAGTTTTGAATGCTCAGAAATCTATAAGGTACCTGGAATAGTTGGGAAAAGTCCATGTGGTTTAGAAACATTATTGGGAAAGATTATTTGCACCCCCTCCCTGACAATATGTCTCCTTCATCCATATATTTCAAGCCAGCTGTCTATATTTTCACTACTTCCATAGGAAGGGGTTTTACCCTTTTCTTAAGGTCACAATCCAGAAGTCGTCAACATCAACTACACTAATGTTCCATTGATCAGAATTTATCCTGTGTTTGGGAAAGGTAGTCCTATCTAGATGGCCAATTGCCCAGCTAATAATTCAACTATTGGGTTAGAAGGAGAGAATGGATAATGAGGGATGATTGGCAATCTTCCCATGAGACTTTATATAAATAAGAGTTATGGGTAATTTCTTTCTCTCCTGTGCCATTGACAGCTTCTGAGGAAAGGCCCTATTGCTCTCTATTAGTATGATAGTCATAACTGTGCAGTGGACACTTGTCCTGGTTCCATGGTGTTGAGTTCAAAATGTACTTGAACCAGTACAAGTATCATGGAAGTGTGACAGAGATATATGAAAACCGTTTGTGTCTGAGTGTCTGTATTGTATTGTATTGCACCCTGTAGTCATAGTGTGTAGTTGTGACCCATGATTGCTGAATGTGTCTGACCCAGATGACATGGTCTCTGGGAAGTGTCTGGGCTCTTTGTATCAATCTGCTCCTACTGAGAGTCTGATGGGACTCTCACTCAGGTGTTACTACTCATAGTTATATACCCTATAAGTTAGGGGTCTGAAACCTTTTACTTCTGTCTGTCTATTGCTGAGCTCTCGGCTCTGGGTCCTGAACATGGTTACTTCCTTCTGTGATCTTTGGTTAAGTATAGTAGTCAGATTTCTCCAGATAAATAGAACCTATAAGATTTCTACCTGTTTGTCTATCTTTCTATCCATTATCTGTCTATCTATCTATCTATCATCTATCTCTAGCAATCGATAACAAGCGATCAATCAATTAGTAGATTAATAGGTAGATACATAGAAAGAGATTTATTATGAGGGATTGGCTAACAAGATTACGAAGGCTGAGAAGTCCCAAGACCTGCCATCTGCAAGCTCTAGGGCCTGGAAAGCCAGTGGTTTAGTTCCAGTCCGAACCTAAAGGCCTGAGAGCCAGGTGAGCCAAAGGTGTAAGTCTTGAACTGAGTCCAAAGGTTCAAGAGCCAGGAATGCAGATGTCCAAAGGCAGGAAAAGATGGATGGTCCAGCTCAAGCAGAAAGAATTTCCTCTTTTCTCTGCTTTTTTGTTCTATTCAGGTCTTCGAAGGATTGGATGATGCCCGCTTGCATTTGTGAGGGCAATCTTCTTTACTCAGTCTATCCATTTAATGCTAGCTTCTTCCTGAAACACCCTTACAGACACTTCCAGAAATAATATTTTAACAGCTATCTGGGAATCCCTTAGCTCTGTTAAGTTGACACATAAAATTAACCATTGCTTTAAGTAAATCCATGTTGTCAATTGTCAATCTCATTTGTCAACACTCTTTTTTTTTTTTTTTTTTTTTTATGGTACGCGGACCTCTCCCTGTTGTGGTCTCTCCACCGTTGCGGAGCACAGTCTCCGGACGCGCAGGCTCAGCGGCCGTGGTTCACGGGCTTAGACGCTCCGCGGCATGTGGGATCTTCCCGGACTGGGGCACGAACCCGTGTCCCCTGCATCGGCAGGCGGACTCTCAACCACTGCGCCACCCGGGAAGCCTTGTCAACATTTTTGATGTTCACTGGCACAGGTTTTTATCCTTACAAAAGTGTTGGTGGGAGGGAGCTCACACAGTGTGACTTCATTAGAGACAGCTCTGAGTTCCAATGATCCTAGGGGTATCTCTTTTAGTTTCTGTGGAGCATGCTGCTGAATAAACTCCAAGGACATGGTCGAGTCTGCATGGCTCAGTCTGTACCATCAGCATTTAGTACTACAGTATCTGCCACAAAGTAGATATACAAGAAATATATGTTTATTAAATTTGTTGCGCTCAAATATCAGAACATTATAGAGGCCACCCTGGAAAAATATTAATGCCCCGTTAAGAGAACCTTCTGTTTCTGAATAAGAATTTGACTTCAAAGACCCTAGCATTCCCTTAACATGGATGTTAGATTTATCAAGTATTGGTCTAAACTTTGCTAGAAGCCTATTTATTTATAGGGATATGAATTTTTAGTATTTGCTCTTTGGAGAACAAGGTAGTTGACCCAATGCTATTTGGATCTCAACATTTAGACAGTGATGATATGTGAACTCCGTGTTAACAGATCAGAACTATACCAACAACGATAAGTTCTAATCAATAAATTTTCATTGAGAAAGCCTTTTGAGAGTGAACTAAAGCCAATTTTCTATAGACACAGTTAAGCCATTTACAATTTTCTTTTCTACCCCCAATTTTATTTTATTTAATTAAAGTCATTTTCTTCAGGATCAAATCTTCATGCATAAAACTTACATCTTCATGCATAAAACTTACAGTAATTGATTTAATTCAGCAATAAGCTATAAAAAAGTCTCACTTCTCACTTCTGAATTTTCTTTAATGACAGTTATTTCTACTGTGTCCAATTTTCCTGGATCACATTTTCCAGATCAAAATTTGGGCAAGAAAATTAGATTCTTTTGTCAATTTTCAGTCAATAACACATTTTCCCACCATGCAGTTTCAACCATTCTCAGTTTTATTTTGCAAAGTTTTTTTCTACTATGTGTACTTTTCCTTGGTCAATTTTGTAGTTTTGGAACTTACTAACATTGATGGAATTTTCAGTCAATTTTTCTTTTAATTTTGCTGTGTGAAATATTAACCTTTTTCAGTTTAACTTGATTGATTATTTTTTTCAGTATTTATTTATATATTAGAACAAAAGTCCTTCGTAGGTCAAAGGTCTTGCAAGGTGGAGTTGAACAATGGGGTTTAAATGGCAGCATTCTACTTCACCTAGAAGTAACTCAATTTTCTGATGGAGAGACAGAGAAAGCCTTCTTTACATAAAGTTCTTGGTAATTATTACTTTGTAAAATTATATTTACTTATCCCCAAAGACAGAACTGGGACCAGTAGAACTGAGGAAGCCATATTATTTCAAAATAAGAAAAAACGTCTATTAACTAAAATAGCCCAAGTTGAAATGAAATTGGTGAGCCTCTCCCTAGTATACAAACAAATTTGGGTAAAAAAATATCAGAGATTCTACTGGATTTTCTAAATGTTCTCAAGAAAAGTCCACATCAGACAGTATTCTGTTTATCAATTTATATTGCATATTGTTCCAAATATGGTTGAAGGGCGGATTTGAGTTTTCCCTCCTTTTAGCCTTCATCTTTCTAAATTGTAGAGAACTAATTGGTTTAATCTATTTCATTTTTATGTCTTTCGTGACAGGTCTGTTTTTCTGTCCTGATCCACTTTGTCCTGCTCAAACTCAAAACTCTTAGATCCTGTCCCTGGATCTCTGAGGGTGCTGCACTGTCCATCTCTGCCTTCCCTCAACTCCTCTGTCTTTGGCCTTCAGAATTCTGTTCACCTATCAGTATCTCTGAGAATCCTGTCCACATTGGCCTTCTGAAGGTAGGCTAGGTACTCCTTCAGTGTCATTCAGATGTTTAGCAACATGTAGATGACTGACTTTCAAAAGTTTTATTATATGTAGATATATTGATGGCATACAAACACACCAGTATAACATACTTTACAAAACTACACGCAAAAAATTTTGTGTGGCTTAAGTGAGGAATACTATGCAGTCCTTCTCCAAGGGCTTCCAGGCTTTTTGAGGAATCAAAATTTATCTTTGTAAACATTTAGAAAAATTACAGAACACTAATTAGCCAAATATTCCATAGGTGTTATAGACATAACTTGCTACAGAAGTTTAGGAAATAAAGATTCATGTAGGCTAGTGATACCAAAGAAGGTTTAAAGGAAGAAACAAAATTATTAATTATTAGGCAGCTTTGATATTCATGCTGTATTTACCACCAAATAATTATTATTCAGGAAATCCTATCAGTGTTTTGATTTTAAAATTTTCTGAGTTATAACAGGAAAAGCTGTTTTCAGCTGAACTTTGGGAGTGTGCAGCAATCACACACACAAAAATCCTCATTTTCAAAAGAAATATTAGAAAATCCAGATTGTAAAGATGGAAATCAAGAAACTCTATGGTTAAAATTCTGGTCCAGAGAGGTGGTGGTTGAATCCTAAATTTCCTGGGAGAGGTCAAAGAAGTGAAGAGAAATCCCAGGAAGTATGGGTTTATTCATTCCCATCACAAATATTTACTGAGCATCTATAATGTATCAGATGCTACCCTAATTACTGGAGAGGCAGAAATGGTGTAGACTGATGCAGTTGAGGTTTTCATGATTCTAAGTGGAAGCAACATCCACATTCCCACCCCACCCCTACTCCAGTCACCTATTTATAATACTCATTCTGCCTCCAGATTAACCTTGCATGTAAAATGTTATTTTGTCATGAAAAAGCAAGTGAAGTAGCCTAGGGGAAGGGTACTGTACCTGTTAACCTCTGAATGTCCCTTCCAGCCTGGGCAGTGCTCTCCAAGAGCCATAAATTCCGAAGAGCTGATCACCTTTCCCTGGTCTTCACAATGTTTATGCTGGAGATGAGGCTGTTCCCCTAGAAGGCTTGCAGTTTATAATCATTTAATAATGCTCCTTTGCTCTGAACCTGGGATTGCTCACTTTAAAAACTGGATCTGTAAACCCATATGAGGGATTATTCTCACTTTATATGTATATATTTTCCCTTGAAGGTGGTAACATATGAAGCAATAATTATAGCAAGATTTTCTTCTATCATTATAATCTTCATTATTTTTTTCCCCACGTGGAATATTCATTTTTAAAATCCTTGGCCGAAGCTCAATGTCATCCTTTTAAATGACTAAACCTTTGTTGAGTTCTCATGCCCAGTATTATATAGATTTAGCTAATCAGCCTCACCCACCTCATGTATCACAGCAAAGTGTTTCTCAGAGCAGCTCAATCTGGTAGCAGTGATGATAGAACTATTGAATTGAACAAGGTCATTTCAGATTTACCCTTTCAAACTAAGTTGTGATGTCTGTGGCACTAACTTCCCCCTCTTCTTCCTTCTCCTCTTCTTGTACTCTCTTTTTTCTTTCTCTTCTTCCTCTTAATCCCCCTTCTCTTCATGCTCCTTTTCTTCTTCCTGTTCATCTTGCTCTTCCTTCTCCTTACTTTCTCCTCTTCCTCTTTCTCCTCCCTCCTCTCTGCCAGGACACATAGCAGGCATTACATCATCAGTGATGATTGTTTTTAACTCATGAGCCTGTTATGAAGTCCCTGTTTCTTCTAACTGTCTGAATTCGGGTCAACTCTCCCTAAGAACCACAGTGTTAGTCCCTTTTCCACAAGGAGGTTGGGACCAAAGGGCAAGAGTTTCCCACCCTCCTTCTTGATTTATTCTTAGTTCAATTGCCAGAATATTTCAGAATCCTTTCCTTACCACTCAAAATGGACCAGCATTCTCAAATTCTGCAGCTCTCACATCTCTGCTTTGCTTATCTGGCCCTTGCCATGTTCTGCACAGCATTATTTATTGCGTTTCTCATGGATAGAATTTAATCTACCTAGGGAAACAAAGGTAGGTATCTCATGGTTTTGAACTATTGTAAGCCAGGCAGTGTCAGAAAGATTATGTAGATTATCTCCTTTAATCTTAACAATAACCTCATAAGGTAGGTCTTATTATCCCCTTTCTAAGTTGAGAAAACAAAAGTTCAGTAAGATATAAGACATTTGGTTATTGTTATTTGGACTTGAAGTATACTGACTCCAAGGAGAATACTCTTGTTTTTAAACAATTTTATTTCCAACCATGTTACATGAGGACAGAGATATTTTCTTTTGAATTACTTATGTCTAACAAAGTGCCTTGCATTTAGGAAGTATTCAAACATTCTTGTTGTCTGTCTCTGTGTTTTCCAATACCCCAGTAGTCTCAAAATAGATGCCCTCCCCAAAAGAATATTGATTAATTAATCCATTGATTGATTTTTCTGTATAACCTTTAAATATTCCCAGATATCATAAATTTTTAATATGCATGTACTGACTATCTATACAATCAAAACATACTATTATTGATCACAGAAATATTGTTTATTATCATTCCTCTTTCTAGGTTTTGGATCATTTTCCTTAAGTAGGTACCTTATATTTGTTTTCTCAATTTCTATGTTCCTAACTTTGATCTTGTGTTTTATAAATCTGATTTCAGTCCTATCACTGTTAAGGATTTCAGGATTTGTGCCTTATTTATACCTCTAAATTTTCTGGAAACCCTGAAAGATATAGGTATACAAACTATCATAGTAAAAATTAAAGGCAAACTGTTATTCTGCTGGTGTCTAGAGTGCTGTATCCCAGTTACCAGCGCTCTTAGAAAAGTTGACCATGGCTTGGACCAGGGAAGTCCTTGCTTCTTCCATCCTCTCCTCTGAATCTCAAATAGTCAAGCATTGCCAAAATGGCTTTGGACCCAGAATGTTTCCCAATCTGTTTCTTTCTTTCCCTGGTTGTAGCAGATGCAGTGAAGGAAGTTATAGAAGGGTAGAAGTGCTGTTTCTGGGAAGCAGGCCCTGAATATGCCTGATAAGTATATTAACCATGAGGAGGGGCAGAAAGGCAAACAAAATGCAGGATGGCTGAATGGGGCCCAAAGGGACAGACCCTGCCCTGGAGGGTTTAGTACATGGGGCAGGAAGTGGGAGTCCTCTCTCCACAGTTGGACATTGATGTACAACACATAGGGAACTTGATCACTAGCAAGAAAAAAATGGCTTTAAGTTTCAGACTTTTATAACTTAGGTTGAAAGCTTCTCTTCCTTGTGAGAAATTAGTGAGGATGATGGGAAGAGGCCTGGATGAAAATTTGTTATACAGTAAGCACGAATGCTCTTTCTATGCTCCCTGGAGAATCCATTCAAAACTTGGCCACTTTATCTGGCTTTTCCCTGTTAACTTGCATTTATTAGTTTTACCTTTTTTTTGCTCTTTGAATGGTGGAATGGAGAGATCAGCACTAATGTGCTGATCCTGACATGCCTGAGACCCAGGACAGCCAGTCCTGTGATGTCTCTTGTTTCTAGGTCTAGGCATGTGCCATTTGCTTTATGCTCTTTGAAGGCTGACTACCTTCACCTCAGTTGTCCATACTCACCTTCTCTTGAGCCTTCCCTGAACATCTCTTTTTCTGCTGTTTCCTTCATTCTGCAGGCTGGGCTAGGGCACATACCTCTGTGTCCTCCTGAGGTCCTGTTCTCAGCTCTAGCATGTAGTTTTGTAACTACTTAATTAATTGCATCTCCCCCATCCCACCTCCCTTGGCTATGAGCCTCTTAGGGCAGCTCCTGGAATGGGATTAATGTTCATTGAGTACCTCCAACTTGCCAGACATTGTGCCAGACGTGTCCTATGCTTTATCTTAATAAATTTCTGCACTTTGCCCTGTGAGGTGGATTTTATTATCTTTATTTTATAAATGGGTAAATGGTGGCTTAGAGATATTAAGTAGCTTGCCCAAGGCCATTTATTAAGTGGTAGAGCTGGCATTTGAATCCAGTTTTCTCTGACACCCCAGCCCTTGCTTTTTTCCTGGTATTGCCCTTCAGGTCCTCTGGTATCAGTGCTGACTCATGCATTGACTGCTGGCTCCATTAATACTGCTGTCTTCACTTCACTTTTCTGACCTTCTATCAGGGCACCTCTAGCCATGGCTGAACCTGTCAAGTTCTCCCTTTCCTGTTTCTGCTTCTAGGTTTTTCCTGTTGACTAGATTTGCAACTCAACTGACAGAGAGTGACTGATATCATACCCACTCATTTCACTGTCAAGGGTTGGGCCTGTCAGTACTTGGTGAATAATATGCTGGCCATGGGCACTGATCATAAATAGTTCCCTGTTTGCTGTCACAGTCAAACTCACCTCCCCAAGTTGTGGAGTTCCAGATGGGCTACTATCAACAAGCTTCACTGTTTGGTCATTTGATTTTTCCCTTGAGCAGAAGGCTCTCCTTTTCCCTAGGTTTGCATTTCTGTATCCTAAGAGGAAAACGTGGCTCATTAGTAATGGAGCACATATGTCTTTCCTTGCTTATCATGAATTGACACTGATTAGAGAAGCAAATAGCAGTCTTTTTTTCTTCTCTTGCCATCCAGTCAGAACAGTGACTCCAATTTTATTTGTCTGTTTTTCTTGCTTTCTTGGTTTTCTCCTGCTCACCATTCTCTTACCAAATGTATTGTGAAGAATTTATATTCATGGAGTGTTTATCAGGTGCCAGGCTCTGGTCTAAATGCCTTATGTGGATAAACCCATGTGATCCTTGCTACAGTTCTATGGAATGGGAGCTACTCAAGGCAGCTGAGAACATCTGCTCTGGACGTATGTACACTGCTCCCCTCCGGGGCACCATTAACAGGCACCAATATGAGCAGCACCCCTGGGTCTGTGTAGTGCCGCTCTCTTGGCACCATCATCACCTCCGTTTCAGAGAGGAGGAAGTGGAGAAGCAGAGAAGTTAAGTAACTTGTCCCAACTCCCCCTGCTGTGGTAGCATGTTGGGACTCAAACTAGGGCAGCCCGGCTCCAGAGCCTACTCGCTGCCCTCATTGTACTGCTTCTTCTCCTCTCTGCCTTCCAGTAGAATCTAGGAAACAGAATTGTTTTTGATTAGGTATTCTGGGTAACTGAGAGTAATAAAACTGTTTTGTTTCAATAAATGTTCTTGAAAATCTTTCTAAAATGACTCAGTTGACTTCCTACTCTAATGAGTCAAGTGCTCAGTGAACTGGGCTTGACCCAGTTCACTGACCCTCTGTGTAAGTGTGGGTCCTGCAGGTCCATGAGTTCATTCTGAAACTGTACTTTCATCTCTGGAATTTCCATCTAGATGGAGAAAGTATAGTAGATTAGAAGAGTCTCTCCATAAAACAAGACTTAATTCAGACATCTGACTTCAAAAAATTAATTCTTCTTCATCTTTGTGCATAAGCTCCCCTGGGTCACTAAAATAGTAAATTTCCTTATTTTGACTGTTATGTTAGCTTGCAACTGATCACTTAATTGATTTGACAGAACTTTACTCCAAATCACCTTTCAATGCAACTCAAATAAATATATACTCTGATGATGGGATAGAAATATTTTTAAACTATTCCTTGTTTATAGCACTCCAAGAGACCTTAGACATAATATATTTTAATCCAAATTAGAAATCACTTTACTGCTTCTATGGATTTTTAAAATGAAATCTCTGCTTTTGTATCTTTATTCCCAGGGATCTCACCACCCCTGAGGACTGCAGAGGCTCACTGAAAGGGCACCACTTAGATTAACTTCTGGTTCAACTGATCACTACCACTCTCAGGCAGGGAAAGTGTGTCCTGGGACATGTGCTTTAGAAGGCCCTACAAATCAAAAACACATGGAAATATGATAAATTAAACTGTTTGGGTGCTTCCATTTCTTGGGGTAAGGTACTTAGGGCTGGTGCAGCATGACCTATGACACTAAATATCTGCTCTCAGGACTAACATGATTCAGGAACCAGGGAAAGTTTTCCCCTCATCTCTTTCCCCAAGTCCTCAAAACACAAAGCACATGTGTCTGAGTGACATGAAGGCATGTAGGCTGAACACTGTGGAAGCCAGAGGCAGACAGTGCTTTGGTGTATGGGAAAGATTTGAGTGGAGAAAACATGTAGTTAAGATAAAAGACAAATTAATAAGCATGTTGAGTCTTTTCTTTCAGAAGACGGGAGGACACTAAGTTTCTGCAATAGAGCTGGGTTCCATTTCTCTTACTGCTCTTCAGGGTCCATTTCGTGATTCTGGAGGTCCTCACAAATCTCCGTGGTGGCTGGGGAATTTTTGCATTAGTAAACAGTTTGAATTATTTTCAAATTTGTATGTATATACAAATGCAGATATAACATACATGAAGAGTGATACTGATTCTTTACACTGTCAGATAGATATTGAAAGCTAGTACAGTAAATATTTTTATTTAAAAATGCTTAGGGCTTCCCCGGTGGCACAGTGGTTGAGAGTCTGCCTGCCGATGCAGTGGACACGGGTTCGTGCCCGGGTCTGGGAAGATCCCACATGCCGCGGAGCGGCTGGGCCCGTGAGCCATGGCCGCTGAGCCTGCGCGTCCAGAGCCTGTGCTCCGCAACGGGAGAGGCCACAACAGTGAGAGGCCCGCGTACCGCAAAAAAAAAATAAACAAAAAAAAAAACAATGCTTAATAAGGGTGGTCTTGCAGGAAGCTGGAGGGCTTTCAAGGAGGCTGGATGGTGGCAGCCACTTTGTGAGCAATGTGACAGTCTCGCTGCACACTGTCAGGAAAGGGTTTCCCTGCGTAATTGTAGCCCAGGCTTCGATAAAGCTTACAAAGGAGAGTAGTGTAAGGTGAGGAACCAGGAATTTCTCTGGAAGCACGTGAGAAACTGTGAGAGGACTGCACCGCCTTTGTGCTACTTTTACACACTTTGTGGGCACATCTTGAGGGCACAAGTGTGCACTGTAGGTCAGCGACTGCAGTGGCCAGTGACTCAATTCTTGTCGAACTGGATGGTGAGCAACATTCTTCATTTTACACCAGTCTCCTATTCCAGCTGCTGCTAAAGGATAAGATAGCATAGCTAGGGGCATAGTCAAGATGGCGGACTAGGAAGAGGTGGAATTCACATCTCTGTACAACTAGGACATCTAAGGGGATGGGAGGAACTCCCAGTGACCAGGTAGGATGTGGGGCATGGAGGGAGTGAAGGGAGAGGAGAAGTGGAGGTGGGATGGGACTGACGACGCTGAGGAGCTGCTGGGGGAGGGGAAGGGATCCCACGCTTGAAGGGGGAAATTGTGGGACCACTGGGAGGGCAGAGGATCAAAAGAGAGTGTGGCCAGGTTTCCCCTGCTCACTAGCGTCCCCAGGAGCCTGCTGAGATCCTGGGCCTAATTCTCTGCCCACTGAGGCCCCCTCAGCTGGGCGGGTACTTAGGGAGTGGAGGGAGGGAAGGGGAACAAAAGTAAAGGCCAGACCTCCAGGAATGGCACCCCTGAGGGGTGGCTGGGGGAGGGAGGGGTTCCTACACCCAATGGGAGCCACACATGGTTAGAGGTCCAGCAGTGACTGGGGAGACCCTGGGGGAGACAGTGGGGTAGAGACACAAAGGAATGGAGGGGAATGGATCAGTGCTTTCCTTGTCAACTTAGGCACCAGGGAGCCTGTTGGGCTCCCGGGCCTAATCCTCTGCCCTCAGAGCCTCCCTCCTGCCCTGCAGAGCCCAAACCTTGCCCCTACACCCCCACCCAGGGCCTGACCTCTATACTTGGAGACCCCCTGCAAGGCACTGGGCCTAAACTCCACTCACACAACATCACCCAGGGCCTTACCTCCAAACTCCAGAACTCCATACTCCAGAGGCCCTCTTTTCCACGTGCTGCCTCTTCTCTTCCTCACAGATACTAAGCAGAGGCCCCGCCGCATGCTTGAATGTCACCCTGCCTAGGCCCCGCCCCATGTTCAAACATCACCCCCCACATGCCTAGGTCCTGTCCCACCCTAAACCCCGCCCCTGCCTAAGTTCCACCCCCACCAAATTCTGACCCCATAGCCAAGGCTTTTTTTTGTTTGTTTGTTTTTTCCTCTTTTAGATTGGGGTTCTGTTTTACCTTGTTGATTCACTGTTGTTGATAAATTTATATTTTTATTTTTTCTAACAAATCTTTTCTTTTTCTAATTTTATTTTATTCTTTATACTTTGTTATTGCTCTCTCCCTTTGGCTTGTTCCTTCCTTTTAAAAATTCTTTTCTTTTTTCTGTTGTGGCTTTATTTTACCTTGTTGCAGTTGTTTCAATTATATATATATATATATATATATTTTTTTTTTTTTTTTTTTTTTTTTTTTTGCAGTACACGGGCCTCTCCCTGTTGTGGCCTCTCCCGTTGCGGAGCACAGGCTCCGGACAGGCAGGCTCAGCAGCCATGGCTCATTTTTTTTTCTTTTTTCTTTTTATTTTTGCCATGCCACACGGCTTGTGGGATCTTGGTTCCCAGGCCGGAGGTGGGGCCTGAACTCCTGTGGTGGGAGCTCTGAGTCCAAACCACTGGACTAACAGAGAACCACAGACCACAGGGAATATTAGTCGGAGAGAGACCTCCTGGAGGTCCTCATCTCAGCACCAAGACCCGACTCCATCTAACTGCCTGCAAACTCCAGGGCTGGACACCTCAGGTTAAACAAGCAGTAAGACAGGAATACAGCCCCACCCATCAAAAAAAAAGAAATGAAATGACAAAAAAATGTTACAGACGAAGGAACAAGGTGAAAATCTACAAGACCAAATAAATAAAGATGAAATAGGCAACCTACCTGAAAAAGAATTCAGAGTAATGATAGCAAAGGTGATGCAAAATCTTCGAAACAGAATGGAGAAAATACAAGAAACGTTTAACAAGGATCTAGAAGAATTAAAGAGCAAACAAAGAGTGATGAGAAACACAGTAACTGAAATTAAAAATAAGGAATCAAGGAATCAAGAGAAGGAATCAATAGCAGAATAACTGAGACAGAAGAAAGGATAAGTGAGCTGGAAGATAAAAGGGTGTAAATAACTACTGCAGAGCAGAATAAAGAAAAAAGAATGAAAATAATTGAGGACAGTTTCAGAGACCACTGGGACAATATTAAACATACCAACATTCGAATTATAGGGGACATAGAAGAAGAAGAGAAAAAGGGACTGAGAAAATATTTCAAGAGATTATAGTTGAAAACTTCCCTAATATGGGAAAGGAAATAGTCAATAAAGCCCAGGAAGTGCAGAGAGTCCATACAGGATAAATCCAAAGAGAAACATGTCAAGACACATAACAATCAAACTATCAAAAATTAAATACAAAGAAAAAATGTTGAAAGCAGCAAGGGAAAAGCAACAAATAACATACAAGTGAATCCCCATAAGGTTAACAGCTGATCTTTCAGCAGAAACTCTGCAAGCCAGAAGGGAGTGGCAGGACGTATTTAAAGTGATGAAATGGAAAAAACCTACAACCAAGATTACTCTACCCAGCAAGTATCTCATTCAGAGTCAATGGAGAAATTAAAACCTTTACAGACAAGCAAGAGCTAAGAGAATTCAGCACCACCAAACCAGCTTTACAGTAAATGATAAAGGAACTTCTCTAGGCAGGAAACACAAGAGAAGGAAAAGTCTTATAATAACAAACCCCCCAAAATTAAGAAAATGGTAATAGGAACATACATATCCATAATTACCTTAAACATAAAGGGATTAAAGGCTCCAACCAAAAGACACTGACTGGCTGAATGGATAAAAAGCAAGATCCTCATATATGCTGCCTACAAGAGACCGATTTCAAATCTAGGGACACATACAGACTGAAAGTGAGGGCATGGAAAAAGATATTCCATGCAAATGGAAAAAAAAGAAAGCTGGAGTAGCAATTCTCATATCAGACAAAATAGACTTTAAAATAAAGGCTATTACAAAAGACAAAGAAGGACACTACATAACGATTAAGGGATCAAACTAAGATAAAGATATAACAATTGTATATATTTATAAACCCAAAATAGGAGCACCTCAATACATAAGGTAAAAGCTAACAGCCATAAAAGGGGAAATTGACAGTAACACAATCATAGCAGGGGAATTTAACACCCCACCTTCACCAATGGACAGATGAACCAAAATGAAAATAAATAAGGAAACACAAGCTTTAAATGATACATTAAACAAGATAAACCTAATTGATATTTACAGGATATTCCATCCAAAAGCAATAGAATACACTTTCTTCTCAAGTGTTCATGGAACATTCTCCAGGATAGATCATATCTTGGGTCACAAATCAAGCCTTTGTAAATGTAAGAAAATTGAAACCGTATCAAGTATCTTTTCTGACCACAAAGCTATGAGACTAGATATCAATTACAGGATAAAAAAATGTAGAAATAAAAACACATGGAGTCTAAACAATACGCTACTAAATAACTAAGAGATCACTGAAGAAATCAAAGAGGAAATCAAAAAATACCAAGAAACAAATGACAATGAAAACACAATGGC
>NC_041232.1:55215903-55290326 GCF_002837175.3 Physeter macrocephalus | reverse complement strand
AAATAACTACTGCAGAGCAGAATAAAGAAAAAAGAATGAAAATAATTGAGGACAGTTTCAGAGACCACTGGGACAATATTAAACATACCAACATTCGAATTATAGGGGACATAGAAGAAGAAGAGAAAAAGGGACTGAGAAAATATTTCAAGAGATTATAGTTGAAAACTTCCCTAATATGGGAAAGGAAATAGTCAATAAAGCCCAGGAAGTGCAGAGAGTCCATACAGGATAAATCCAAAGAGAAACATGTCAAGACACATAACAATCAAACTATCAAAAATTAAATACAAAGAAAAAATGTTGAAAGCAGCAAGGGAAAAGCAACAAATAACATACAAGTGAATCCCCATAAGGTTAACAGCTGATCTTTCAGCAGAAACTCTGCAAGCCAGAAGGGAGTGGCAGGACGTATTTAAAGTGATGAAATGGAAAAAACCTACAACCAAGATTACTCTACCCAGCAAGTATCTCATTCAGAGTCAATGGAGAAATTAAAACCTTTACAGACAAGCAAGAGCTAAGAGAATTCAGCACCACCAAACCAGCTTTACAGTAAATGATAAAGGAACTTCTCTAGGCAGGAAACACAAGAGAAGGAAAAGTCTTATAATAACAAACCCCCCAAAATTAAGAAAATGGTAATAGGAACATACATATCCATAATTACCTTAAACATAAAGGGATTAAAGGCTCCAACCAAAAGACACTGACTGGCTGAATGGATAAAAAGCAAGATCCTCATATATGCTGCCTACAAGAGACCGATTTCAAATCTAGGGACACATACAGACTGAAAGTGAGGGCATGGAAAAAGATATTCCATGCAAATGGAAAAAAAAGAAAGCTGGAGTAGCAATTCTCATATCAGACAAAATAGACTTTAAAATAAAGGCTATTACAAAAGACAAAGAAGGACACTACATAACGATTAAGGGATCAAACTAAGATAAAGATATAACAATTGTATATATTTATAAACCCAAAATAGGAGCACCTCAATACATAAAGTAAAAGCTAACAGCCATAAAAGGGGAAATTGACAGTAACACAATCATAGCAGGGGAATTTAACACCCCACCTTCACCAATGGACAGATGAACCAAAATGAAAATAAATAAGGAAACACAAGCTTTAAATGATACATTAAACAAGATAAACCTAATTGATATTTACAGGATATTCCATCTAAAAGCAATAGAATACACTTTCTTCTCAAGTGTTCATGGAACATTCTCCAGGATAGATCATATTTTGGGTCACAAATCAAGCCTTGGTAAACTTAAGAAAATTGAAATTGTATCAGGTATCTTTTCCGACCACAACTCTATGAGACTAGATATCAATTACAGGAAAAAAAAAATGTAAAAATATAAACACATGGAGGCTAAACAATACACTACTAAATAATCAAGACATGACTGAAGAAATCAAAGAGGAAATCCAAAAATACCTAGAAAAAAATGACAATGAAAACATGATGGCCCAAAACCTATGGGATGCAGCAAAAGCAGTTTTAAGGGGGAAGTTTATAGCAATACAATCCTACCTCAAGAAACAAGAAAAACCTTAAATAACCTAATCTCACACCTAAAGCAATTAGACAAAGAAGAACAAAAAAACCCAAAGTTAGAAGAAGGAAAGAAATCATAAAGCCTAATTGATATTTACAGGATATTCCATCTAAAAGCAATAGAATACACTTTCTTCTCAAGTGTTCATGGAACATTCTCCAGGATAGATCATATCTTGGGTCACAAATCAAGCCTTGGTAAACTTAAGAAAATTGAAATTGTATCAGGTATCTTTTCCGACCACAACTCTATGAGACTAGATATCAATTACAGGAAAAAAAAAATGTAAAAATATAAACACATGGAGGCTAAACAATACACTACTAAATAATCAAGACATGACTGAAGAAATCAAAGAGGAAATCCAAAAATACCTAGAAAAAAATGACAATGAAAACATGATGGCCCAAAACCTATGGGATGCAGCAAAAGCAGTTTTAAGGGGGAAGTTTATAGCAATACAATCCTACCTCAAGAAACAAGAAAAACCTCAAATAACCTAATCTCACACCTAAAGCAATTAGACAAAGAAGAACAAAAAAACCCAAAGTTAGAAGAAGGAAAGAAATCATAAAGATCAGATCAGAAATAAATGAAAAAGAAATGAAGGAAACAATAAAAAAGTTGAATAAAGCTAAAAGCTGGTTCTTGGAGAAGATAAAGAAACTTGATTAACCATTAGACAGACTCATCAAAAATAAAAGGAGAAGACTTAAATCAACACAATTAGAAATGAAAAAGAGAAGTAACAACTGGCACTGCAGAAATACAAAGGATCAGGAGAGATTACTACAAGCAACTCTATGTCAATAAATTGGACAACCTGGAAGAAATGGACAAATTCTTAGAAAAGCACAACCTTCTGAGACTGAACCAGGAAGAAATAAAAAGAATATGAACAGACTAATCACAAGCCCTGAAATTGAAACTGTGTTTGTAAATCTTCGAACAAACCAAAGCCCAGGACCAGATGGCTTCACAGGGGAATTCTATCAAACATTTAGAGAAGAACTAACACTCATCCTTCTCAAACTCTTCCAAAACATATCAGAGGGAGGAACACTCTGAGACAAATTCTACGAGGCCACCATTACCCTGATACCAACAATAGAAAAAGATGTCACAAAAAAAGAAAAGTAGAGACCAATATCACTGATGACCATTGACGCAAAAATCTTCAACAAAATACGAGCAAACAGAATCCAAAGGCACATTAAAGGGATCATACACCATGATCAAGTGGGGTTTATCCCAGGAATGCAAGAATTCTTCAATACATGCAAATCAATGTGATACACCATATTGACAACCTGAAGGATAAAAACCATATGATAATCTCAATAGATGCAGAAAAAGCCTATGACAAAATTCAACACCCTTTTATGATAAAAACTCACCAGAAAGTAAGCATAGAGGGAAGTTACCTCAACATAATAAAGGCCATATATGACAAACCCACGGCCAACGTTGTTCTCAATGGTGAAAAACTGAAACCATTTCTTCTAAAATCTGGAACAAGACAAGGATGCCCACTCTCACCACTAATATTCAACATAGTTTTGAAAATTTTAGCTGCAGCAATCAGAGAAGAAAAATAAATAAAAAGAATGCAAATTGGAAAAGAAGAAGTAAAGGTGTCACTGTTTGCAGATGACATGATACTATACATAGAGAATCCTAAAGTTGCTACCAGAAAACTATTAGGGCTAATCACTGAATTTGGTAAAGTAGCAAGATACAAAATTAATGCACAGAAATCTCCTGTATTCCTATACACTAATGATGAAAAATCTACAAGTGAAATTAAGGAAACACTCCCATTTACTATTGCAACAAAAAGAATAAAATACCTAGGAATAAACCTACCTAAGGAGACAAAAAACCAGTATGCAGAAAACTATAAGACACTGATGAAAGCAATTAAAGATGATACAAACAGATGGAGAGGTATACCATGTTCTTGGATTGGAAGAATCAACATTGTGAAAATGACTATACTACCCAAAGCAATCTACAGATTCAATGCAATACCTATCAAACTGCCAATGGCATTTTTCACAGAACTAGAACAAAAAATTTCACAATTTGTGTTGAAAAACAAAAGACCCTGAATAGCCAAATCAATCTTGAGAAAGAAAAAACATAGCTGGAGGAATCAGGCTCTGTGACTTCAGACTATACTACAAAGCTACAGTAATCAAGACAGCATGGTCCTGACACAAAAATAGAGAAATAGATCAATAGAACAGGATAGAAAGCCCAGAGATAAACCCACACACATTTGGTCACCTTATTTTTGATAAGAGAAAATATTTGCAAATGAAGCAAATGACAGAGGATTAATCTCCAAAATATACAAGCAGCTCATGCAGCTCAATATCAAAAAAACAAACAACCCAATCCAAAAACGAGAAGTCCTAAACAGACATTTCTCAAAAACAGATATATAGATTGCCAACAAACACTTGAGAGGATGCTCAACATCACTAATTATTAGGGAAATGCAAATCAAAACTACAATGAGGTATCACCTCACACCAGTAAGCATGGCCATCATCAAAAATGTACAAACAATAAATGCTGGAGAGGGTGTGGAGAAAAGGGAACCCTCTTGCACTGTTGGTGGAGAAAACCATAATTCAAAAAGAGTCATGTACCACAATGTTCATTGCAGGTCTATTTACAATAGCCAGGACGTGGAAGCAACCTACGTGTCCATCGACAGATGAATGGATAAAGAAGATGTGGCACATATATACAATGGAATATTACTCAGCCATTAAAAGAAACCAAATTGAATTATTTGTAGTGAGGTGGATAGACCTAGAGTCCATCATATAGAGTGAAGTATGTCAGAAAGAGAAAAACAAATACCATATACTAACACATACATATGGAATCTAAAAAAGAAAAAAAGTTTCTGATGAACATAGGGGAAGGACAGTAATAAATATGTAGAAGTAGAGAATGGTCTTGAGGACAAGGGGAGGGGGAAGGTTAAAATGGGACAAAGTGAAAGAGTAGCATTGACATATATATATACTACCAAATGTAAAATAGATAGCTAGTGGGAAGCAGCTTCATAGCACAGGGAGATGAGCTCAGTGCTTTGTGACCACCTAGAGGGGTGGGATAGGGAGGGTGAGAGGGAGACGCAAGAGGGAGGGGATAGCGGAATATATGTGTGCATATAGCTGATTCACTTTGTTATACAGCAGAAAGTAACACAACATTGTAAAGCAATTATACTCCAATAAATATGTTTTTTAAAAAAAGAAGATAGCATAGCTACCTTGTTTGATACCAGTCAGTTGTTAGGGGAGCAGGGATTTGATTTGATATCCGTTTCCTTACAAATTCATGCTTTTTCCTGTTTAGCTTCCGATCTGGAAAGTTATACATTGTTTGGTAAAATATGGACTCTGTAGTTTCCATACTCTTGCCATTACCTGTAGGTAGAATTTCGACTTCTAGTATATTGTTCATTTTACTTTTACTGTAAAATTTAAATTTAAAAAAATGCTTAATAATAACATTATATTTTCAAATTATTAAATAGCTCAACTTATAAAAATAGTAGTTTCAAAATTTTATTTACTGATTTAATTGATATCTTACTTTTAAATTTTTAATATTTTAGAATAAAATGAACTTTAAAATATGTATTAAATATTAATTTTTCAATATTACATAAATTTAAATTTTATCAAAATACACTAAATGTATATACTTTGAATATAATTACATTGAAAATTATAGATTATTATGTTCAATAGAATCCAAACTATGTGAAAATATTGGTAACAGCATAATTAGTAATTTTATTAAAATGAAGTAAAAATATATTTTGTGCTATAAATATTAGTTATGAATTATGAGTGCATTTTTAAACATCATAGGTCCATCTACAGAATATTTAGAACTACGATAGTAATTTTAATGATAATTATGTCATCTTTGTATTTTGCCAACTTTAATTTTTAAAAAGTACATATATCTTTTGATATTGGGGTTTCAATGTATATTGTCCAAGATAGGAGGCTGGGACATATTTAACTGTTTGTTGCTTAGTTTTTAACTTTTAAATAGTTAAGCATAGGTATGTGGATCCCCAGTTATACTTTAGCCCCGAATCTTTCAAATGTGATGCCCTAGCACTACAGATTAACCTTAGGGCTCATTCTGCCCATTTATAAACTGGGGTTCATGATCTTTCATGGTTGTGGTAAGAATCGATAATGCACACCAAAAAATTTGTAAATTACTAAGCACCATTCTAATATGTAAGGTATTGTTTAGCATCACTGTCTAAAAACAATTTTTAAATGTTGAATGATAATTTATTTCCACATAACTTAGAATAACACAATCTTCAAGTAGAAAGAAACCTTTAGATAACATATATCACTTCTCTTTTCTTCCCTCTGCACTTTCTGAGACAGCCCATTTTATTCTTTTATACTGTTGTTTTTAGAGAGTTGAAATGTACCCCTCCTTCCATTTTGTAATCTGCCCTTATCAGAGGCATCATCACTGCTACATCTTTTTTTTGGACGTTACTTCTCTCCCACCTTTAAAATTCAGATAATTTTCAAAGACATATTAAATTGCAATTTAAAAACACTTTCACCTCTAGTGAGCCTTATTCCTTTTAAAAAGCAGTCATCAGGACACCATATCTCTGTTTTCCCTGACATTAAATTTCTCCCAACATATACATATCCAAGTGCTCCTGTCTTAAATGTCATGAATTCTAGGCTGACACGATCATTTTCTCTTCTGTCTTATTTCTAAATTATTAGTTTATTTTCTCATTGGTCAGAATTAAGCCCAGGATAACAGCTTCTCTCTTTGTTTCTTTCTCCTTCCCAGCAACCACCTTCATCAGTAAGACAAGCTAAAGTTGCATCAGATACTATACCTTTAGCATAATTAGATCATTTCTTCTGTTGATGAGAGTTATGCATGTATAAGCAGCCTATATAAGGGAATTACTGAAATGATGCATTAATTTTCATTTTCCATGACTGTGAAATCATCTGTACCCCAATCTAACAGATTTCCTGAACAAAGGGAATTGAATGTAGTAGGAGCAAGTGGTGGGACCCCCCCCATGATGAGTTAGAGAGATTTCTAAATACTTGTTTCAGTAAAATTCCTACCCTAACCTTGAAACACTGTTGCTGTTTTTTTTCACCCTATAGAACATTGTATCCAAAGATCTACATGGAATAAATAAAAGTACAATTGTATTATAGAGCTGACAGTGTGTGTATATAACATTAACTGCATGAGGTACCATGGCAGCAGTTTAGAGTGAAGTTATGAAGGCTCCCATCCTCCTCCTGCCGCCTCCCCTCTGAGTTATCAAGTGATGGATCATTTGTAGTCAAAAGTAAACCCTGTTGAGTTGCTATATCCAACTTAGGTTTGTACCAGAATTAATTATACCTTCTGCTACTTTGCAAAGGAGTGTCACCAATAAATTCTAATAAACAGGAGTAGAAAGATTTTATTCATGCCATTCTAAAGAAATTAGAACATAGTAGTGTTATTTAGCAATGCAGATGTTATATTATTGTGTTGTTTATATGAAAATGGATATGACATGAAGAGGTATATCAAAAGAGTAAGAGAGAGATTTGAGCTGGCCTACTGTTTTGATTATGCATATTTATTCATAAGGCAGAAGTTGCTCCATGGAACTTCTTTTCCTAAGATGGATTACCTATTTTTGGAAGCCTTATTCTATATTTTTTTATTAGTTAGAACTGTCAATACTACCAAGGTACAATATTTATGAGTGCCTTGTTTAAATTGTACCTTAATTGGTTTAGTCTCCAGAGTTGCAAGACATGATGCTAATACTTGGTTGCCCAATGAGCAGGGCAGATAATGATGTGGTGCTGTCTGTTGGCTGCTGGGGAATGGGCTGGCAGTACATGGTCTGAAAACAGTAATTGCACTGTGACTCTGATTTGTTGTTATGGGTATAATGTTGTTTCACCAGCAGATCACCTAATTTTCTATTCTGATTACTCTGTCAGGACAATATCCTTATGCACATATTTTATTTTATGTTCTTGATAGCAATATGCCCAAACAAGATCTATGTTAACCAACAGATTAAAGAATTAAAACAATTAGATGACCTCCATACACACACACACACACACACACACACACACACACACAAATGAGAGAAAGAGAGTGAGAGAGGGTGTGTGTGTGTGTGTGTGTGTGTGTGTGTGTGTGTGTGTGTCTTGCTTGAAATATTCATGGCATTGTGACTTAGGGAGTACGCTGAATTATCAATATCATGACCCAATGTCATGACCCTTTCTTTAGTGGACTAGTTACATCCAAGTATTCCATATGTTTCAAAAAGAAGGATAAAGAGTAATAAACTGAGAAGTTAATAATTTAGAAGTTCATATCATATCTGGGGCAGATTAGGGTTAAAAAAGCAAGGTAACTTTGCAAATAATTTTCAACTTGGTACAATAATTACATCCATCTTCAAAATTGGTGCAGGCCCTACAAATCTTTCACAAGGTCTTATACTCCCAAATTCATTCCTGCTTCACATTATGTCCTATCCCTTCAAGCTCAGAACAGAGCACATCAATTTCAAGTTTTGACTAGTTGTATCTCATTTGACTCTAACATGCTAAATCTTCCAAGTATGTTCAATATAGTCCTCTAATCTAGGATATCCTGCCCATTTTTCTGTGTTTAAAATGCTCAAGAATTATCGCATATAGATCCAGTGGCAATTCTCCCATGTGTCTTTTTTATAATTGGTTATACCAAACTACAAAGACAAAACAAATATTGTATAACATATTTTTGTACCAAAAATACACATTTGTTTTTATTTCTACTTCTCACTGTCTCTTAGCTAAGTGGGTGAGAGGAGGGAGGGACCTAGTTGAAATATTTTAAAATTTGAACACTCTGACAATAGAGGTAACCTGTCAAAACAGAGGAAAGAGACTATCCTGCAATCTCCAGATTCTCTTAAGACTCTGGGTCGTCTTGTGGACAGAGGGAAGGTAACATTTCTCCCTGTGTGTCCCCATGGTTGCAGTCACCAAGTGCCACAGTCCAGTTGCCCTGAAGAGGAGATGCAGTATCTGCCTTTTCATGAAGCTTCTGAAGATGTATCTATGATTTTACAAGTTACCAACAGATGTGACCAGGCTTACTTCCTTGACAACTGAGTCACTTCAATTAAAAATTCAAGACAATACTTGCATCACAATAAAAATGTGATAGAAATTTTACAACTTCTGCAAGTAAGTCTTCAATTAATTTAGCCAATGGTATGATAGCCAACATCCAAAAGGGATCTCATTACATAGCTAATACAAGGCAAGAAGACGAAATAAAACCAAGTCCAGAGAGGGACTTCCCTTGTGGTGCAGTGGTTAGGAATCCACCTGCCAATGCAGGGGACACAGGTTCGATCCCTGGTACAGGAAGATCCCACATGTCATAGAGCAAATAAGTCCTCGAGTAGCAACTACTGAAGCCCACGCATCTAGATTCCCTGCTCCTCAACAAGAGAAGCCACCACAATGAGAAACCCATGCACTGCAACATCACACAACTAGAAAAAGCCCATGAGCAGCAACGAAGACCCAACACAGCCAGAAATAAATAAATAAATAAATAAATAAATAAAATGTATTAAAAAAAAAAAAAAAGGTCAGAGAGATTTTTCCAAGGGCTGTGCTTTTGTTGCTTCAAGTCCCGAATTCCATCTTCTCCCTGAAGCCCACACAGACCATTCCGGCTCACCAAATTTAGTCTTCAAAAGCATGTAGTGACCCTCAGTAATTCTGCTCTTTTTACATCCTGCACATATGCCTAGTTATCTCTAGTTATCTAAATGATCTTCTGTTTTATTTTTGCCTTTTCCTTTCACTTAGGATATGAGGTCTTTGAATGCAGGAGATACATAGTAGATTCCTTTTATTTGGGATATTTATATTTTATAAAGTTGCCCAAACTCTGAATTAGCAAATACTGAACCATTGTTCCTAGGGAAAATATATCAGAAATGTTGAGTGACTTGACTGAGGCCACTCCACTAACACACACAAGAGTTGTGTTGCCATCCTCTGGTCATCTCTATATGAGGGCTAAAACAAGATGGAAGAACATCATTTTATTTGACCTCAACTGGGAAATACAGGTTGGAGACTTAAATTTTTCACCACTTTGGGCATGACCATGTAGGCCTACAATGGCCTGAAAGTCCATAAGTATTGATTTTGGGGTTACAAATAAATTTTAGCAGTATGCACATTTGCAAATATGAAATTCATGACTAATGAGGATTAATTGCATTTGTCATATTTCTTTGGATGCCTCAAACACTGAATACAGACTTTTGCCAGTAGTGATTGCTCAATAAATGTTTGTTCAGTGATGGGTTGGGTGAGTGAATGAGCTGATAGACCCAGAATCAGAGAGCAAGGGCTGGTTTACTTCTTGCTGTTTTGTAGTACACCTCCCAGTGTGTTGAAAGACACACAGTGAAGGTGTTGAGAGCATGGACTCTGGAGATGGAGGTTCTGGATTTGAATCCTAACTCCACCATTATATCCACCTCTATGAGTTGAGCCTCAGTTCCCTCCTGTATAAAATGGGAGATAATAATAGTTCTGGCCTTAGTGAGTTGTTATAAGGATTAAATAAATTGATATTTGAAAAGAATTTAGCAAGTACCTGGCACATAGCATTATATAAGTGTTTCATAAAATTAAAAGCAGAAACAAAAAACAAAACTCAATATCATATTGTTAATACCTAGCATTGTAATAAACTATTTTTATTGTATTTCTAAAAATTAATACCTATAACTTTCCATTTCTCTATACTTATTTGAGAGAAAACACCAACTGCCTTCTTCAAAAGAAGACTAGGAGAGTACAGTGAAAACTGTATTGAAAATATGAACTTAAAGAAATGCAAAATGTTACTACGATTCCTTTGTATGCAAGTCTGGCAATCTTCAAAACCAGGATGTGGTCTCTTTGGTCTGTCCTAGCAATACCTGAAACTTGTACTTTGCGGTTCACCCAGTACATGGACAGGTAGCAATTTTGTTGTGACTTTCTCACACTTAATGTCTTTGAACGGGCTGACAGAACTCACTGCTGCACTGCCAGAAAATAACCATTTAGGGTGGAACTGTATACATTTCCTCCCTTTTCTACCAATCGACAGGTTATAACTTAAGATAGAAACGAGGCCCCTGAGTTCATACTGGAAATCAGGGGGAAAAAAGTAAGAAATGATATGTTGTCAGCTTCCCTGAAAAGGTGCAAGGCACCAGAACTGAACATAAAGACTTTATTGCCTTGCAAAGAAGGCGTCATGGCATTCAGATATTACCTACATCTGCTTTAATGATTCCACTTAAGCTGTCATTTTCTGCATTTACCTTTCAGCATTCAAAAGCAACTATACTTACATGTTCACAGCCAACGCATTGCCAGCATTTACAAAAGTGGGGTTGGGTGGGGGTAGAAAATGGTATATGATGTATTTCAAAGAACAGTCTCCTTCCAGAAAATTAGCAGTAATTTTGAGGCTACTCTTAAAGGGAAGTAAAGTTTCTTCAGAGATAAAAGGTGCTGACACTGAACGAAAGAGAAGAGAAGACAGAGAAAGAGAGAGAGAGAAGAGAAAGAGAGAGAGAGAGAGAGAGAGTGAGGCAGGCTAAATTCACTCTCTGGTCCTTTCTCTCTCCACCCTTTTTCTGTTTATTTGATTTGCTATCAAGCACTTCTATGGGGATTGCAAAGAAGCTGGGGATGAAGTCACCCTGCTTTTATTCCCAACAAGACCAGTTCTGATCAATAAAGGACACAAATAAAGGTGGCTTTTCTGGGGATTCACTTTGCTGCTTCTGAAATAGGAGTAATTAATGGTGGCTATGGCTTCCAAGGGGCTGTGAAGAAGGTCCCAAGGTCTCTATGCTCCTTGGAAGCCACATGGTGACTTACAATCTAGAAATACAAATAACTTTGGATGTGGCAATTTTGTTATGGGTGGTCAAATATTCTGAATCAAATGCTGCAACTTCTTCTCTAAAAAGGCTTTATTTCTCAAGTTTGAGCTTAAATCCCATCACCACTGCCTCTGACCCCTCCAACCTCCAAGGGTTCTCTTCCTCATTTAAGTTCCTGGTACTTAGGTTAACCTGACTCTTGTCTGCACTTTGAGTGATGAACTAGGACATTTGTTTGCTTACATGTTTCTGTATATGTGTTTATTTTCTTAGCTCTCCAACTAAAACTTAATTTTGTGAATTCAGAGTTACACTTCTTGGGGCCACCCATGCCTCCTGCAAGGCACATTTCAGAGAATAAGTGTTTGAAACAACATTAGTCTGTCTGCTATTTTTCTACTAAAGGTGAGCTCCAAATCTACACAGCCTATAAGACTATGTCTATTCATTGCTTGGACTCCTTCCCCTGCCTATTTTGCCTGTTAGGGGATTCTCCCTACATTAAGCTTCCAAATGTTTTCAAAATCATTATGGTAGTGCTCCAAACAAACTTGAGCTGACACTTTGGATCAAGCAAACTTGGTTTTGTGGGAAGAACAATGGCTTATGACTAAGCAGGCCTGGCTCATCTATCCATGATTCACTACTGTAAGCCATCTCTAGACCAGGTGATGGTGAAGTGAATCCTGTGGTGCTCCTTAGTAATGAGAATGCAGAGTGCTCATGATTATACAAAGTGGGACTTCATAAATCTCTTTTTAATAAAATAATTCACTAATGAATTACTAAACAAATTCAGCATCTTTGAGCAATTTGCTTAAGTCCCCTTTACATCTTCTGTAATTATGTGGATAATGCTTAGTGTCCCTTTAATCTGACTGCATAATTCAACAGGTTTATGCTCAATTCTCAGCAGAAATCATTTTCATTTTTTTTCCTTTCTTTATTGAAGAATGAATACTTTAAAATCAGAGAAAATTAGGGATTCTGAAATAGATGGTAGGGGCAGAAACAGAAGCAGAGGGACGAAATGTTGTTTATTAATGTTACTCCAGTAGTATTTTATTTCCTGGAAGGTGAGGGGACCCTAGGAAACATGGGCCAGAGTTTAGTTATGGATTTTCATTATTTTTCTCTCTTGACTAAAGAGAAGAAATCTTGTCTTAATTTGCTTTTGCATTCAGGTGCCTAGCACAATGTTTAGAATATAGTAGGTGTTCAGTAATTGTTTTCTGAATAAATGAAGGGGAAGCATTAACATAGCAGTGTCAGAAAGGTAGGCCAGGAAGTAGAGGGTCTACTGGAGAACATCTTGTCTGTGTTTCTGTTTCTTTTTTCAAGATACCCTTTCTAAATGGGAGTCGGAAAGAGAAGGGAGTACATTTTTGACTACTGCCATTTTTTCCCTCCGTATCTCTACTAGGTCCTTGCTCAAATTCCTTCTGTTTGGAATTCAGAAGGGTGACTGTATACTCACTCCACATGCGCCTTCTTACTTCCTGTCAAATTGATTGTCATGTTGGAGAGAATTTGAAGAAATAATTGGCCACGTTAGTGTTAAAAACTGAATGCAGATTGCTTTATTTTTCAGAAATATTTGACCTCATTAGGAAACAAATTCTGATTCCAAGGATATTGTGCCCAATAGAATTCAAGATAACGTTTACCAAAGGTACTACTCAATCAGCAATTTAAAAAATGTATACATACACATGTTTTTTCTGAGGTCCAAGTAAGTTTGAAAACATGGGTTATATACAGTTAAATAGACTGGACTTCCCAATTTTTAGTATAAAAATCCTATGTGAATCTCTACATTTCTCAAAGTTATTTTTGCATGTAATCTTTTTTTTTTTTTTTCGGTATGCGGGCCTCTCACTGCTGCGGCCTCTCCCGTTGCGGAGTGCAGACTCAGTGGCCATGGCTCACGGGCCCAGCTTCTCCACAGCATGTGGGATCCTCCCGGACCGGGGCATGAACCTGTGTCCCCTGCATCGTTAGGTGGACTCCCAACCACTGCGCTACCAGGGAAGCCCCCATGGAATCTTTTTTAAAAATAAAGTATCATGAGAGATTAGAATTCTGTGCAAAATTCTTTGGAAAATTTGTAATAAACCACTTCCCAGAACACATTCACAGAATGAAGGCTATAAGCCTCAATCCTGAAAACAGGCTGAAATGGAATAATTTTCTGATTCATTTTTTCCATTTCAGAATTCACACAGCATTATTCATGTCAAGCTACAAGAATGTTGAGCACTACTGTCCCTTCCCCCAGACAAAAAAGAATATATTATAGGTGTGTGCAAGAAACTTTGCAATAAAATCACCTGCCCTGCATAATGACTGGTTTATTTATTGGTAAGATTGGGGACAATAACTCTTTGAACTTTATGCTGTAACATTTCTCATAAGCCATATCGCCAAGTTTTTCAGCTGCTTCAAAACCATTAATTAGTGAAGAAGTGTATCTGAGCACAGTAATTTCCCAATAAAAACCACAGGTATCAGACCAAATGGATGCAAGCTGATCAAAATGTAATGTTATGTTTCCCATAATCATGGTGGATCATTTGGTTCATATTGAAATTTGGACTTTTAATTTTCCGCCACAGCCAAAAGGAAATTTCAGCCAAAGGTGGCAGAAACTCAAGAGGCTCTGCTCACCACAGGTGTTTAATCATCAGGGATGCTCTTGGGGAATAGCACTGACGGCTGCCTAGGCTGGCTTCTGCAGATGGGGAAAAGCTAGTTGTGGGGAGGGGCAGGTTAGAAGAGCATCAAAATCTGGACAAGCTCCAAAGAAAATCTCATCTTTCATTTCACACCTTTGCTATTTTCTGTCAGTCTCTCCCCAGAAAGCATTATTATTTTCCAGGGCTCAACAGGGGTTGATGGGTAACTTCAATATTTCCCCTCAGTCTCATGCCTGGCGGATGGACTTCTTCATTTAAAGCTGCACCACACTTTTCCCAGTTTAATGGGCATAAATATAGCTACTCAAAGAGGGGAAACACTTTCCTATCCATGAAGATATTACATCCAAGAGATGAAAGGAAAACCTGCTAATTGAGAATTACACTTCGGTTTAATTACACAGATGCTAAAGTAATGTAACTGAAGCAACTTAAAAATATAATTACCCACTCTGCAGTACTTGAGAGCATGTTTTATCTTTTTGCCTTTAATATACATGATCAAGAAAGAGCCAACAAAAGAATAATTCCTGGGTAATTTGGGAAACTGGGACGTTTAGGTTTGAAGGATGTTTCAGAAAAGTGTCTTGAAATAGGAATTATCAAAGGTATTTTATGAGTAACTATACATAAAATCCTTCTTCTTTACCTGTATATTCTTCAAAGGCATCTGAGATTAAAATAAATAATAAATTTTAGGGTGGCTTGAAACTGTATCCAACTATCTCCTCCAACATAGCAGCAAGTGAGGACTGCTGTATATTTGGAAAGACATCCTGTGTTTATGATGTGACTTGAGGAAGGTCTGAAAAGCACCTCTGATTGATGAAATATTCTTTCTACCTCTCCTTCTCCAACCTTAAGCCCCAACCTGTTGAATTTATTATTAATACAATGCTGTTTTATTATAAATTTTTCAAAAAAATTTACATAGAATGTTAATATTTATCTCAAACACTGCTAAAAATAAACCTGATTATGTATTATTTTCCATTGCTATTTACTTTGTGTTTTTATATGCATTTTATTTTCCTTGTAGATTTTGCCTATTTCTGTTTGCCATGGGTTATCGTAAGCACGCTTGATTGATGCTAATATGCATTTATTATTAACATGGTGGACAGTATATACTATTGTTGGCATTCTAAGAAAGATTTTCAGACAAAAATGGATAGTAATTTAACAAAGGGAGGGCTGATAAAACCTACTTACATATAGCAATCTAGAGATGGTACTTCATAGACCTAATTCTAGCCCTCAAGAAGTACAGAAACTTCTAGGTGCTGGAAAGAGAAGTGTGTAGTCATGAGAGTAAGAGGAAGGAAGCAGAAGATGGAATGCTTGGAGCTTCTCTAAGGCCAACATGAAGAGGAGGACTGTGGGCTAAGTGATGCAGTCACAGAATATCTTGGTTAGCAACTTGACAAATAGGCTGTGGAGGAGGGCATATGGCAGCAGAGGAATGGAGCCTGGGCTAGATTCAAGATGAGGGAAGTGCTGGTTCCCCCTATTCCTACCTCGCTCCCCTCACACACACAGGAGGCCATAGAGCTGTGAAGGAGTGGAGGGATGAAATCTCAGGCCCTGGAGTCTGAATGCCTGGACCATAACCCTGTTCCTATCTGACACCAGCTGTGGAACCTTGAAAAAGTGACCCACATGTCCAATCCTCAGTTCCTTCCTTTGTAAGATAAAGATAATATTAGTATCCACTGGTTGAGTTTTTGTGATAATTAAGTGAATTAATTCAAATAGCACATTGAGAAGAGAGCCTAGCCTGTTGTGAATACTCAAAAAATTAGCTGGCATCAATTCTTCGAAGCCCAGGCTAATTCTACTTTGTCAAACAATGTGTACATTTCAAACACCTTATGTGTAATTGGTCAGATGGAGGTCTGTAGCTCTCAGAACCTTCAAGAAGAAAGAAAATTCAGCAAAGTTGGAGGAATCTTGGATTTAAGATCTAGTGCCAAGTCAGTCTGTCTGCTACATCCTTGCTCTACTAGGAGAAGAAAAGCATCATAGCTAAGAAATGGAGCTAGAACTGCACCGGACAGTTCACAGGTGGGGTAGTCACAGATGTGTCTACATTCACATCTACATGGTACATGGCTGATTACTTCAGGGTGAAAGGCTACAGCATACATGTGCATCTACTAATGACTCTGGACCTGTCCCAGCAGACTGCCTAGACAGTTACATTTTTTTGGATGATGTGGTATGTTTTGAGTGAAGTGAGGAATGAAAAAGTGAGGTATTTTGTTAATTTCTAAACATCCTGAATATCAGTCCTTCTAGTCAGTATTCTCTAATTTTCTATTTGATAAAATTGTAGTAATAGCCAACATTTATAGAATACTTTATATGTATTATCACATTTATTGTAAAAAGAAATGAGGAACATTAATGACATCTTTCTAAAGGTGTATTTGTAAGCTCACGTTAATAATGTTACTCTCACTATTTTGTCACTGTTTGATATAGGAAGTTTCTTGATAAACTTTTCTTATCAAGATTGGTTTGTGCCCTTCTGGTTTTGAGCCAAATGAGACCTCACTGTAAAGAGGGAAGGGCTATAGTTTAAAGAAATAGGACGGTTAAGTGGACCTGGGTTGAATTTTAGCTTCACAACTTATTAGCTGTGTGACCTTGAACAAATTAGGTTCTCTGAGTCTCAGTTTTCTTATCTCTAATATGGAAATATTAATATCTACTTTTGGGTGTTTGTAAGAGTTAGAACTAATGTATGTAAAGTGCCTAAAATATAGTCAGGCACTAGAAAAAATTAGCCACTTGGTAGGTTTAATTTTGATCCCTTACAATGGTAGCAGTCACTCCAGGCACTTAAGATTCCTGTTGATCCCCACCAGTGTTGTTCCTGTATGCTCCCAAATTCTCTAGCAGTGAATGCAGAGTTGTAAGCAAGTAAGAGAACCAAATGTATCAGTGTTGATTCTGATTTCAAAATCTATTTCAGACCTGTTTGCTTCCTCCTTCCCCACTGTCCCATCCAAGGTCAGGTCTCCAGCACCTCCCATCTCAGCTCTTGCAGTAGCCTCCTAACCAGTCTCCTACTTACACTTCAGTCCTCTCCAACACGTTCCCCACCAGTTCTTTAGAGAGATCCTTTTAAGTTTTAATCAAATTATACCACCCCCTTGCTGAAGACCTGTCCAGAGCTACCTGATACACTTAGAGATCTGAATTTTAATGGGAGGTACTTTCCTGCCCTAAATATCACTTTTTTTCATCAGTTAAATAACTGAATTGGTCCAGGTAATTTCTAAGACCTTTCAGTTCCAAGATTCTATAATTCCACTTGTATTTTTTCTAGTATCAGAGTCATCCTACTAGAACTAAAATTATCAGATTTTTATTAGTAAGTGTATTAAAGCTAGATGCTGCAACAAACACCTTCATTTCTCAGAGGCTTAAACAGTGCCGTGGTGTTAAATATTTAACAACTGACTATACAAACAAAAAGGAGAAAAAAAGCCTTGATTTGTAGAATTTGGTATTTTCATGGGATAAATACTCCCACCATGGCTGATGTGAAGATTTAAGTTTACAATGTCATATCATTGCATATGGAATTGGGAAGAGATGCTAGGTATTGACAGAGCCGGTATGAGCTGTCTCCAGCACAACATAGAGCTTAACTTGGTAAACTTTACTTCTCACTTATGTGTCAGTTCAGTGTGATCAGTGGGTGAAGAGTGAGGCTCCGCTGCTCACAGTCATCCAAGATTCCCAATGTCAGAGGCTTTGCTCTGTTCACGGTGTTGTTCCATAGATCAGGTAGTGTGCTGACAACCTGCTGCAAGGCAAAGGACAGAGAGAACACAGATGATCATGGCACCTTGGGGCTATCAAGCCTGGAAGTGGCAACCATACTTCCTCCTGTTTTCTTTGATTAGAAGTCAATCATATAACCACAGAACTGCAGGGGAGACTGGGAAATGTAGTCTAGCTGTGAGCCTAGCAGTAAAGAGAAATACAGCATTTTCCTTGACAGAGACTGGCCTCTGGTAACCAGTCTGCCCAATTGTCTGACTTTTACCTACATTAAAACATACCTTTGCCTTAAGAGGTAGGGGTAATCTGTTCAAGACTAATGCTGGCTAACTGTGGTAGTGTCCTAGATCTACCATGAAAAGGTATCACAAACTGAATGGATTAAAATAAGAAAAATTTATTCTCTTGTAGTTCTGAGGTCTAGAATTCCAAAATCAGGTTATTGGAGGGTCTGTGCTCTCCCTGAAGATTCTAGGGAAGAATACTTGCTTGCCTTTGCCAGCTTCTGGTGGTTGTTGACAATCCTTGGCATTATGTAGCTTACAAATGCATCACTCCAACATCTGCCTCCATCTGTACATGGCCTTCTTCTGTGTCCAAATTTTCCTTTACTTATAAAGACACCAGTCATTGAATTAGGGTCCACCCTAATTCAATATGACCTTATTTTAACTCAATTACTACTACAAAGACCTTGTTTCCAAAAAGTTTACATTTACAGGTACTGATAGTTATGACCTGAACATATCTTTTTTGGGAGGCACAATTCAACCCATAACACTGGATTCCCCTGAAAAAGAGTTAGCCCCCAGCAAACCTCTGTAGCCTAATGCAATCAATCTTGGTAAATTCCAAGGTTTAGAATCTAAAGAGAGGAATGAGCATTTCCCCAAATGTGAATGTCAAGCCAGAAGAAAAGGGCTGGGGACCAGTTTCTCACATGTCATTTTGTAATTGTTTCCTGACTCCTGATTATGGTGAGGAAGGTCTGGTATTTTCCAGTGTCTGATATATGGTCCTTCTAGATATCTGTGTATTGCCCTATAATGAAGGGGCCACAGGGGACCTGAACAGCTACAACTAACTTTGTCTCTGGCAGTTTTCACCAATCATGCTGTTTCAAGATGCAGCTGGGAGAACTGCTTGGCTACATGCCCTGGTGTGCATGACACCTCTTCTTAAAGGAGGCAACTCAAAATCACATACAGTATCCATTACCAGAGCTGACTGCCCAGTTATGCACATTGAGCATTGATATGGCTCTTCTTTGGCTATGCATGTGAAGAATAGCAATAGCTGTGCACCTCCCACATCAAAACAATACACAATGGTTGAGTAGGACAGGGTTATGCTAATTTAAACTCCCATTTGGAAAAGGGTGAAAGAGAAAACATATCATTGGTTCCTAGTAAACTGAAATTCTGTAGGTCAAGGGTTGTGATGTTGTCTGCCTTGGCAGTGGGGAAATTCTTGATGAGACTCCAGTTCCGTCCTCTGGGAATATTTCCTTTGTCCATTTATCTCCATGGCTCCTTGCACTACCACCTGGCGGAAGGGCTTCTTCCGGTTTTTCACCCTTCCTGCAACATCTGAGGTAGGTGTATTAGTCAGAGTTCTCCAGAGAAGCAGAACCAATAGGATGTAAAGGAGATTTATGATGAGGGATCGGCTCATGCAGTTATGGAGCAATCCTACAATCTGCTGCCTGCAAGATGGAGATCCAGAAAAGCTGGTGGTGTATTTCAGTCTGAAGACCTAGGAATCAGGGAAACTGATGATGCAAACTCCATTCTGAAGGGAGAAGATGAGACAAGTCCCAGTTCAAGGAATGAGGCAGAAAAAAAGGGGCAAATTACTCCTGCCTTAGGCTTTTTGTTCTGTTCAGGCCCTCAACAGATTGGATGATGCCCACTCTCATTGAGGGCAAACAATTTAACTGAATCTGAAAATCCAAATGCTAATCTCTTCCAGAAACACCCTCATAAACACACCCAGAAATAATGTTTAACCAGATATCTGGACATTTCCTGATCCAGTCAAGTTGACACATAAAATTAACTATCAGTGTAGGCACTGGGATGTATACCCTTCTCTGGACTGTGGAGCTTTAAGAGCCCATTTAGCTCTGAGGCTGAGGTCACAAGGATTGTTTTTAATCTTGAATAATCAAGGGATTATTTTAGTCCAGGTTTATGGCTTCTCTAGCAACACAATTCCCTTGAAAACTTAGTAGGCTGCTGATCTATTTGCTTAAAATCGGTCCCATGTGAGTAACTGAGGCACCCAGCGTTCTTTTTTTTTTTTTTTTTTGTAACATTTTTATTGGAGTATAATTGCTTTATAATGGTTGTTAGTTTCTGCTTTATAACAAAGTTAATCAACTATACATCCAAATCTGGTTATTTCTTTTTTTTTTTTTTTTTTTTTTTGTGGTATGCGGGCCTCCCCCTGTTGTGGCCTCTCCCGTTTCGGAGCACAGGCTCCGGACGCGCAGGCCCAGCGGCCATGGCTCACGGGCCCAGCCGCTCCGCGGCATGTGGGATCCTCCCAGACCGGGGCGCGAACCCGGTTCCCCTGCATCGGCAGGCGGACGCGCAACCACTGCGCCACCAGGGAAGCCCAAATCTGGTTATTTCTTTGCTTCCTCACAGTCAGTTTTCCCTCTTTCAACCTAAAGGCAGATACCTTGAGGCTACTGGGTTATCTTTCATCTGATCTGTTCTACAAAGGTGGGAATTAGTGGGATTCTTTTGCTCAAAGGCTTATTTGATCTTTTTTTTTTCCTATTCCTTGGTGCCCAAGAAGCAGTGAATACTTGTAATTCAAGGTCCCATTATTACTGGATTTTCTCTATTCTCTTTTAGTTCTTTTCACAAACTGATCAGTTTTCTCTTGAACTCATCAGTTTATTACAATTTTTAACTAAATTCAGCAATAATTGCAAACACATACTAATACCTTACTGTCTTTCCAACTGCTTCATCTAGAGCTCCAGGCTTGGTGGGTATGAAATCTTCCTCCCAGGTTATTGTGTGTGTTGCAGTTGCATAACATGAATCACCATATTCCAGCCTCTAACATCAGTTTCTCTGTTATCTGCCATGTGACTTCTAAGCCAATGTCATCATTTTGGTTTTTGTTATAATGGCACTTCATTTCAAAGTATCAATTTCCATACTAGGATAACTAATGCTCCCTGTTGTAACAAAACTCCCTAATTCTCAGTGAATTAACAGTAGGAGTTTGTTCCTTACTCACGGTTGGCAGGGGGAGGAGAGGTACAGGGTTCTGCTCTATGTGGTTAAGCAGGAACTCAAGATCCTTCCATCCTGTGTCACTGCCATCTTTAACACATGGCCTCCAAGCTCACTGCTGAAGGTGTAGAGAAGACCCACCATCTCAGTTTGTAAGTAACCAATTGGTTTTCCTTACATTCCTCTGGCTCCACTGAGACCCAAGGGAACTGGTAAATGCAGTTTAGCTGTGTATCCAGGGAAAGAAAATGCATTTGGTGAGCTTCTAGAATGGCCTCTGCTAGTGATCTAAGTGTTTATTTCACTTATGATAAGATGCTTTTGCCCTAGGTCATTTCTGAAGAGGGCAGCATTAGAAAAGAAGTAGAATGAGAAGTATAAACTGGATAAAAAGAAACTGAATCAGAACCACTCACAGTTCAATACAACCAGAATTTATTGAGCACTCACTACGTTCCTAGCCCTTGTCTGGGTAACCTTGATTATGAAAGCTTCTTCCAGTACAGAATCTCTAAATGTCAGCTAGACACTAAACATTCATGGCATCCCATGATTTTGCCACTTGGTGTTCTGTTGTTTTGCGTGTAGAAATAAATCTTACCAAGGTGTTAGTTAGGATAATTTTTTAATCCCAAGGGAAACTTCTCCGCAGATTCTGTATTCTCTAATTCACTAGTCTATTTTTAAACCTAAAATGCAAAAGAAAAGACAGATATTATTTCTTAGTTAAATCCCTTTTAGGCTCAATTACATCTATTTCTTGCCCTGAAAACATAGCCAAGTAATGCCCAGGTACTGGGGCATTATGGTAACCAGATACTCAAGGATTGAAGCTGAGCTGAATAATGCATGAGCTCAAAGTCACCCCACACCCTCCCTACTTTTGTTGACTGAAGTGCTTTGTTTTTCAAAACCTCCTTTGGGAGGCTTCACAAACAACTGCTTTTTAGTTCATAGATTCCAAAGATGATAGACAGAGACCTTTTCCTGCAGGTATAAAATATCTCACCTTCTGATGGTGGAAATCTGATTATTGGCATGCTCCCTGCAAATGACTCTGTCCAAAATCAAACAAAAATCAGAGACATTCAAAACCAAATGCCTAAAGACTGAGAGTTTAGCAAAATTCAAATTACTGCTGACCTCCACCAGCAGAATACATAAAGCAGTATACTTATTAAGAGGCACATTTGAGCCATTTGGGGTTGAGAACTTTGCTTTGCTGATTTTGAAAGAAAGAAAAAAAAAAAAAAAGGCAGCTGCCCTAGTTTCTAGCTGGACACGAGAGTATTTGCTCAGCACAGAACCAGTTGGAGCTAATGGTTCTGAGTGCCTCTAATGGGCCCCCGGGTTGGGCAGAGCCAATTTTGGCATGAACAGAGAGGTACGGAAGTCTGAGAGTGAGCAAATCTCCCCAGATGTGATTTACATCACCTACTCTCTCTCTCCGCTCTCTGTCCTCGGGACCTTTCAGATCCTCCCCATAGAGCATGTGTGCAGGCTTCCAAAGCTCAAGAGCTTGGATCAATACCTAAAAGTCTGGAGGTTCTTGAAATCTTCCAAATTAGAATGAAAGCATCTCCCTGGGTACTCGGCAGTGCTGGTAAACAGAAATGAAACATCTGAGTGAAGGCAAAGCATTCCCCAGAATTTTATCTTATTTCCACTCAGTTGTAATCCAAAATTAACTCTTGCTCCAGACGCCCAGCCTATTAGCACCCGGACGATTCTTCAGCTTCAACAAGAAGGGCAGCGTCTAGGGGCCTGGGTGAGTGGGAAGGTGATCCCCCACTTGGAATTCCACCCTGGTAACCAACAAGAGACACACACTACCATTTAATTATAATCTGGAGCAGATGTGATAACAAGATTGTCGTCTCTGGCTCTGTTCCTGACGTCATCACAAGGGTTTCCAGTTGTTTCTCTTTCTCATTTTGTGCTTCCTCATTAATCTCAGCTCCTCCAGCTGCCTCCTGCTCTCCTCCCTGAAGTGTCTGACCAGCCTTTGTGCAAGGCAAAAAAAGAAGTGGCTGCTTGGGGCTGGGTCTGTGCTTAGTTTGGTTCCAGCCATCTGTGCTGTCCTGCAGACCACCTCATGCCCCATGACTTCATCTTCATCAGATGAAAAAAACCCATCATTTGAAAAAAATTTCAAACTCAAATGATTCCTTTGTGGCATCCATGAAAGGACGTTTTCTTTGAATTCTGTGACTGTTATTTGGAATCTGCTCCTGTTATGTTCCTGACTGCCTCAAAGCTCCCTCCTTGCTCTTTTGTCTGTTTTTCTGACTCCAAACTTGAATACAGATATAATCATTTAATTTTTCTCAAAGATCAGGCTTACTAGACCCAACATTAGGAAGGAAGTCATGGATTCATTTGTTTGGCATAGGCTGGCATTCTAGATCTCTTTCTGTGAGAGTGAAATCCGAGGCTGAGTGTGATTTTGGTAAAGTTTTGTATAAATAGTTCACCAAATTTATTGTGCTTGAGATTTTGAACACAACTGCACATATGTATATTTTCCAGTTTTTGGTTTCCTAGCCCTTATGGGACAAAGAGTTGGTGAGGTACTGTGTAGCAAACACAATATAAGAGTGTATATGTAAACTTTTTGATTGGAGAAAATCTTTTCTTGCTTGTGTTACTCTTAGCACCTGACACATGATAGCCAATCCTACAGTGCATAACAATAAACTCTCACATTTTTTTGAGCAGTTAGTATATGCCCAGTATAGTAATGTGCTAAGCTTTTAATATGTTGAATCTCATGGCAGCTCATTAAAGCAGGGGCTATATCATTCCCAGTTTACAGATATGAAAACTAAGGCACTGGGAAGTTGATATTTGCCGAAGTCACAGACATAGTATTATTGGAGGCTGGCTGGGAACCCAGACAGTGTCATTCCAAGGCCTGATATCTTAGTCATTATGCATTTTTCTTTTTTGAAAAAGCAGAATAGCTGTCAGTATGACATTTGTGATCTAAATATGGAACAAATGCTTAAACACAATAGCTGAGAAACTTGTATGTGGTGTAGGTGATTAGAACTATAAGGATCCAGAGACACAAAAAGATATGGTTTCCAGTCTCTTAGAGGAGGAGGGCTGGTGGGAGAGAAAGTACTTCAGGTGAGGTAACACCTGATGCAAGCACAGGGAAGGCCATTTGATTATAGAGGTTGGGAAAGGAACCCCATTCTCATGCCTAACCCATGGCTCTGCCCAGGGAGTCATAGTCTCCTGGACCTATCTGAAGATGTGTTAAAGCATTGGAGAGAGCCACAGATTTGATAACTAGATTATTATTTAGAGGCTTTATTATTGCTGCCCATTTCGTAGACCAATATGTTGACTTGTGCTGTATGAGAAGCTAAATTCTGAAGGCAGAGATATCTCTCATACTCAGGGGGTGAGCCAAGGAGAGGAACAAGAGGTACTTGGCATTCATGGGGGAGATTTTCTTCTTCAAATCCTCTGCTTGGGACTTCCCTGGTGGCACAGTGGTTAAGAATCTGCCTGCCAATGCAGGGGACATGGGTTTGAGCCCTGGTACAGGAAGATCCCACATGCCACGGAGCAACTAAGCCCGTGAGCCACAACTACTGAGCCTTTGAGCCACAACTACTGAAGTCCGGGCACCTAGAGCCCGTGCTCCACAACAGAGAAGCCACTGGAATAAGAAGCCTGTGCACTGCAATGAAGAGTAGCCCAAGCCTGCGCACAGCAACAAAGACCCAACACAACCAAAAAAAAAAAAAAAAAAAAAAATTCCTCTGCTTGTTTTGTAAGCTGGGGCTGCAGTTGTACCCAGCAGGCACCCTGAGCTGCAACATTGCTGATCTGATTCCAGCTGTCTTCTTGATCCATCCCAACTAGATCAATACAGAATACTCATATCAGAGGCCATTTCTTAAAGCTTCAAGTTTAGGTCAAATAAAAGGAAACATTATTATAAATAAAAATGGAGAAGTTACAGATTTTTAGAACAATTACATCATTGCAGAGTCGAAAAATATAAAAATTTCAACAGTGAAATAATATATTTATACATAAACACTTTGATAGTTAATAGCAACCCTTTCTAGGGAATGTTATTCAAAGAAGCAATTAATTTGCTGATTGTAGTTCAAGGTCAGGTGTAATGGTCTTCTTGAGTTTGGGCCCCAGGCACCCAAGTTTCAGTGATTACATATCTACAAAGCTGTATGGTTACAGGATGATCCACAGAGAAATGCTGGAGAGAGCCAGAAACAAAACCACTTAACAAATTTCAAGTTTACTATTGTTCTGGTGATGTGGCTCTTGGTAATTTATGAGACTGTCTATGGGGTTCAGGAGATCTGGAGACCTCCTGTCTAATAAAACAGCCATGTCGTTTTTCCTGAGTGAAGTGACTGACATATATCAAGAAGTGCAATTTGTTTGATATCCTTTTGTACAGGAAAAGGAAAGGTTGTGACATTTGTAGCTGACTAAAAAGGAGAAAGTTAAGGTATATAGGTGTGTTGAGAGAGACCTTGCGGTTGAAAGTACATAAAGGTCTTTAGTATTTAAGATCTTGGGGGCACAGGACATTATACTAAGAATACTAAAGTTTCAAGTTGGAGCTGTCAATTTAAAGACTTAAATATAGCCCATTCCATATTCCTTCAGGTTTTAAAGATACCAAAATAGGTCTTTCTTTATAATCATAGGTTAAGCTACCCCTTACCTGAAGAAGCAGGCCACTCTGCTTTTCCTAATTGTGATAAAAGCTATAACTCTGATTATGAGAGAAGGTGTTTTGATGACTCTTCATCCCCAGTGAGTAAGTTGTCCATTTCCCAAAAGAAGGGTTTTGTAATACCTGTTGGGCCATTTGGTCCAAAGGCTGTGTTCCTGAATGAGCAATCTTATTCACCACACAGCTATCCCAGGAAGTAAAAGTCCCTTTAGTCTCTTGTTTAATTTATAAAATTATGATTTTCACTGACCAAAAATAAACCTGTACTACATGAATTAAGAATGAAAATATTGAACTATCTATGATCCTAGGCAATAGCTTGGCCTGGATCATTCGATACAGGGCATATAACTGTAAGTATGTCTCTCTATGCTTGTGGTGTGTGTGTAAATGTGTGCACACATTCATATGCATGTATATGTGAGTACATGAATGGGACAGTGAGATCAGAAGGCTGAGGATTCAAGGGGTGCTGGTAGCATTGGGGCTGTCAATTGGCATATGGGATTCTAATTAGGAAAGTTGAGATTTTCTGACTAAAAACTGGGAGTTTCTTGTGGGCAGGACATAAATGTGAAAATGAATGTATATTGATTGAACCATGGGCTTTTATAACAGCTTATTGATGGCAAGGGTGTCATAAGGTCAATACATGTGCCTTTTCATGGCAGGGTATAGGATAGCTTTCTTCTTCGAAAGGTATTTTTTTCTCTGGCTAGATCTTCTCTCAACTGTGCTGGGAGTTTGGTTAATGCACAATTCAGAGTAAAGATATCTGGTTCTTTACAGGTCCTTCTTTTCCAGTAGAAATCACTTAGCCAACTCCTCCCTCAGGGTCTCTGCTAATAGCAACGTTGAGTTAACGGTTATGGAAAGAGACTGGTTGCATTCTTCTGGGGGATCCCTAAGAATGAGGACCCCAACATTGGGCAGAGTACTGGCCAGTAACTTACGTCAAGCTCAGACAACTTTGCAATAATTCTTCCAACTCTCTGACTCAATAGCAGCCTTTGGAAGGGTATTTTTTATCTATGAGAGTTGCAGCTTTCAATCCTAGGTTGGATTTCTCCCTGTCCTTCCAAAAGGTGTTTTAGTGATGTACTGGCTTTAGCATATGATTGATAAGGCCTTGAAATAAATTCCCAGCTAAAAGAGAGACATGGTGGTGTAGGATGTAGGGTGGAAAGGGCATGCAAATTCCCTAGTAAATCTAATATCCTGCTAACACTATTTTTAAGAAAGGAGGGACTTGTTCTTCGTTTCTGCATCCATTCCAAGTTTCTTAACTCTCTTCCTCTCTTCTCATTCTATTGTCATATCTCTGTAGCATGACCTAAACAGATCAACTGCCACTGTTCTGAAATTTGTGATGGCTGGTTTCTGCCAGAGAATTGATTTTTACATCTGAGGTGTTGCCTGGTACCAGTCAGTGGACTGGTCTTCATGGGCCCTAAGTGTCCTCTGTTCTCACTGGTGCTAACTTGCTGTGGCCTTGGAAACATACCTTTCCTGCCAGGGCTCTGGTTTTCTTTATAATAAGAAAAACCCTGGTTTTGTCTTTAAGCTACCTAGTAGGTAGAAGGGAAGTGGAGAAATCAAACTTGGAGAATGAGGAATAGATTGGAAGACTTGGAGTGAGAAAAAACTATTATATTCAATGATCAGTGAGTAGAAGTTTGTAGGGAAAGACAAAAGGAAAGGCATAATAGGAAAGGTTAGGGAACTGGAGAAGTAGAAAGAAGAGAGAAGATGCATTGAGACAAAGGAGAAAGAAGACAAGTTGGCAGAAAGGAGGATGGGTGGGAGAGGTACAGAGAGGGCTGTAAAGCAAAAGTTTCTTCAGGAGGAACTTTTGAAGCTTCCTGGGACCCCAGGACAATGTGACAGCCTGGCCTATGTGCCGCATACAGACAACACAACACCACTTCTTCTGGTTCCTGCATTCTGTAGGGCACCATGAGGGTGAATATTGCAGGGCCAATTCTGTCTTTTAAAGATGTCTTCCCAGGACCTCCCACAATTTCTTATATTCTCAACAGGGGTATTAGATAAAGCAGTGTCTCCTGAAGGTTCCATAAAAATCCACATTATTTATCTGAGAATCCACAAACTTTTCCTGTTAACAATTAGCTTGGCACAGAAAGGGTGGAGGGTCAAGTGGTGATGTGCCTGGCCTCTGCAGAGCTACAGTCAGGGGAAAGCAAACCTAGACACATGACAAAGGTGGTAGAGGGGGATGTGTGCTGTGCAAGTGGGTGTGCACATGCTCCCATAAATCTGATCTTAATTAAGTGGCTTAAAAACTAAAAAGAGAGAGCATTGTGGACTTGAGAAATCAGAGACACCTTCAGGGAGGAGGTAGATTATGAGAAAAACATGGACAACTTGAACAACTGGAGAGGTAGGCATGAGGTGGAGCATTCCTCCTGGTGAGAAAGATGAGGATGTGCCCAAAGGCATGGAAGGTCATGGCATGTACAGGTGACAATTAAGAAATCCTGCTTATGTCAAAATAGAGTAAACAGGTTCGGATGAGGAAAGGCCTTAAATATCAGGATAAAAGTTGTCATCCTAAGCATACAAGATAAAAGCAACCTGAGATTTGACACTGGATTCAAAGCTATAGAGCCTGTATTTTCTTTCTTTGGACAGTTTGCTTTGCATTTTACAAACAGTTTTTAATTAATATCTGCTTATGTGTAGAAAAAGTCTATTTTGGGGATGCATAGATTACCATTTTGTGTTCAATTATATCAATTTTTAGATCTGTAGGTGATGGCTACTCAGACTCCAAATTGTGATTTTTTTAGACTTAGTGAATTATATTGAACTAATGAGGACTGTATTTGGTGGCAACATTTTTCTCACACAAGATATCCAGAGGTCAGCAGTTACAGTCATTGGGTCAGTGGTTTCATGATGTCAGGGCTGAATTCTCTGTGATTCTCTTAGCTTTTCCCTTACTGTTTCAAGATGGCTGTATCCATTATATCCACAATCAAGATAAGAAGAAAAGAGAAAGTAGAAGGCCAGAAATGGGTCACACAACCTCCTGTAGTCTAAGAGAAAGCTGGGAAAAGTGGTTCTTGGATTTGCAGACAATTCAGTGAGGTGCAGAAGTGGAAAAGATGGATGGGAATAGTTTTTCATTGCCATAAATACCTAACATGATCATCTGGGTATTTATCTAGTGACTAAAAGTTTTGTTGTGTCTTTTAAATATGAAAACACCTGTACAAACAAAGCCTATGGAGACTCTCAAGTGTCCAGTTATTACTATTATGTAGCAACTAAGTGTATTTTTCAACTTTCATCCAAGGTTTATCATTTCTAATAGCTTTATAAACATTATTCACATTTCTTCCAGTGTATCCATTTACTGGTGAACAATTGCAATGCCAAATATAAGATTTCTTCCAAAATGCTAACCAGTTTTCCAGCATGTTGTTTTTCTAGCAATTTTCTGCTCTAAGTCATGATCATCTTTCTAGCTGTCAACATTTATTGTGGACTTAATATGTGAAGTCTTTATATTTGTTATTCTCATTTTCATGATATTTCAATGTAGTTATTGTTATTCTAGTTTTACAAATAAAGAAACTGAGGCTCAGATAAAAGTAAAGTGACTTGCTCAAGGACATATGGCTGGAAAGTGGCAGAATGAATTTAAAGTTAATTCTGTCCATTCCAAAGCCTGCATTTTTGTTTTGTTTTGTTTTGTTTGTTGAGTTTTTTGTTTTTTTTCAGAAGGCTGTACTGATTGACCTTCGTACCACTTGAGGGAGTTTGTACTTATCTACTTCCCAGATCTCATCAGGGTTAAAACTATGACGATGAATTCAGGTATAATTCTTTTTACTCTAACATCGCCTTGAGAAATGATTACCTGGGATCAGTATATAAAGGGCCAACGCCAAGGACTGTGAAAATCAGAGCAGTAATAGATGTCTTGCTTCAATCAATAGGTAGAAGTTAATGATTAGGTTTTTAAGTAACTTAAATCTCTCCCTGTCCTCGGTTCATAGCTGCTTCATTTTGAAGGTACAGTTTTTGTTCTTAATGGAAGTCTCCATGTCAGCTTTTGATTTGAGTCTTGCTTGAAAGGGACTGGTCAAATGTATTTCTATCAGTGAACTTCCATGAAGTGTCTGGAACAGTGATTCTCAACACACAAATTAGAATCACCATGGAAGCCTGAAAAAGTATGACAGCCTGTGTCAACCTCCAGAGATTCTGATTTAATTGGTATGGAGTGGAGCCCAATATTTTTTTTTCCATGTTTTGTTTTGTTTTTTAGCTCCCCAGGTGATTCTAGTGTTCAGCTTGAGTAGAAAACCATTGGCCTAAATGATTAATAGAGGTACTAATGGAGGGAAGGGAAGAGAGAGCCCCAGAGGGAATGGTCCTCAAACCTTTTGGTCTATGGACCATTTTATGGGGGTGTTGAAAGAAATGGGTCTCTTCAGAATTAGTAGAGATAATTGCCTCACTTTTGATGAGACACCAGTGAGTGAAAGGACAAGTAAATTACTAACAAGAGAGAAGTTATGTTAGAGAATAACTTCATTGTGTATTTCCATGATGCTTTTATAGTTTTTTAAGTACCACCATCCAAATTTACAAATAAAAAAACTAAGACCTTTTGGGGATAAATACATTAAAGAGACTATGGTTTTAGTTAGTGACAAAACTTGAATTAGAGCTCTGATCTGCTAAGATTTAGTCCAGATTCTCACTTATCCTGGCTGTTCCAATGGGGTGATCTCCCAATATGAACATCTCTGGGAGATCTCACTGAATGCAAAAATTTGTATTCTGGTTGGAAGACTAGTAATCTGGTTTGGTCCCTGGATTTCATTTCACAGAAGCTCTGTTCTGAACAATTTTGTCACAGTGAGAGAAACCTGTTGTGTGCTTTACACCACACTGTGTGCCATGGCTAGTTCCAATTCCCTGGGCCAAATGTATTTCCTTTCTGTCTGGTGGCAGAATCCCCTTTATTTCCCAAAGCCCATTTCTTACACTTTTTTTTTTTTTCTGTTTTAAAGTTTGACCTATCTGAAATCTATACATTATTTCAAAGACATCAGTGGCTTTTTTTTCCAGGTTAAATTATTTAATGGCTTTGTTTCATTGAAGGCTTCAGATTAGACACTGACACTTATTGGCAGAAAGAAACACGTTTTTCCATTGGGATAAAACATATTTTTTATTAGAGAAAAGAGCAACTAAATTGAGTTTCTGTCTTTTAAATACTAGCTGTGGCAAATGAAGACATCTGGGGCTTTAAATGACAATTTACGTTTGTATCAAAATTAAGCATCAGTCACCCAACCTGTACTTTCCCTCTCCCCCTGCTTCTTCCCTCTTGCTATTTTTTTCTTTCCCACTTCTTTTCTCTTCTTTTTCCTTCATTCCCCATCCCCTTCCTCTTGCTCTTGATTTCTCACTCTCCCCACTTCTTTCCCTCCTCCCAGCTCACTCCCTCTTCCTTTCCACCCACCTCCCCAATCTCCTTCACCTTTCCTCTCTCTCTGCCGTTGCTTTCCCTCCTTTGCGTTTTCTAACTTGCTCTATTTTGGTTGGCTGATCTTCTCATCTTCTAGACTTTATTCCTCTGGGTTTGGAGGTTTTAATTCCAATGCCCCTCATCTCATGAAGTGACTAAGTCAGGGATCTGAAAGGAAAGAAGAAAAAAAAAAGGGGAGGTTGATTCTATTTCTCTCTCTCTTTTTTTTTCCTGCCAAGAATTTTTCTTGGGAATTTTACAGAAACAAATGGAAAGAAGATAAATTTTGCTTTTTTTTACTATCCAGGTGGAGAAATGGGGTTGAGATCAGCAGCTGACTGGGTACTCCTTCTTCTCCAGGGTAGAAGCATATAATTGCAATTAGGTATCTGTTTTCCTATCCTTTCTGGGACCCCCTCTACCAGATCTATCTGCCCGCAATTCCATGCACTGCATTGGTATAACACACCATTATGTGTTTGACAAAATAACTCCATAGCCATAATCTCACGTTTATCATCACAATCACTTCTCTGTGCAGCAAATACCCATTTTCCAGATGAGGTCAGTGGCTTAAACACTAGTAGAAAGAATCTTCAGATGTTTGAGAAGAGAGCAGAGCCTGAAAACTGGGATGAAAATTAACAGTCGGGAATAGTGTCCTTCTGGACACCAAGTTCAAATGGGGCCAGATTACTTGAGGGAGAGCAAAGCTGCCCAACCAGGGGGGCAAGCAGGAGTAGAAAGGAGAGGTGAGGAGAAATTTTCTGAAATTAATATCACAATGCTGGAGGCTCCTAGAGCCTCCTGGGTGTGCCTGAAGGCAGAAGAAGGCAGATTGGCAAAGGACAACCAGACGAGACCACCCCCTATTTTGAGATAAAGTGTGTCCTGAACAAAGGTGCTTGGCAAGGGGCTATTTGAGGCTAAACTCCGGCCACTCTCAGCTCTCCAAGATGGGCTACAGCCATGGAGGGGGAGGGACCTCGTCCTGGCAGAAAGGTCCCATAGGCTCACTTAATCGGGCACTGCACCTTGAATTCAGGTAACTGGCTTGACAAACTAGGGTCTCCTAATAAGTTAGAGCTGGACTCAAGACCAAGAATGGGGAACCTTGATTCTTAGATGACTTCAGGTGTTTATTCCACATGTTGCTGTTCACTACATACCCCTGTGCATTGTAATTACAAAAAGGATGAAATGCAGAAAAGCCTAAGTGGTAAGCTCTTCTTTTCAAAATGGTTTAGGAGACAACCTCACAAATTTCTTTCAGAGAAGAATGTAACAATCTTGTGGAGAGCAGGCATTTTCTATGCCTGATTTAACCAAACACTCTTCAGCCACACTGGGCTAAAGACAGCACTTGACTACTATGCTACAGGCTTTTAGTCTTAATGGTGCCGCCATCTCCGCTTTGCTGGGATTCCTCAAAACTTGCTTAGCCATGGGTGTAGTAATTGGACTCAATTATTCATTCCCAATAAATGAGCCAAGTAACTGGGACTGCACAGCGTAGAAGTGAGGGTCATCGCCTTGGAACTGACAGGGAAGAAAATAACATAAAAGACTTCTTGAATATAAGGAAAAATAAGAGATTTCAGGGAAGGATGTGTGGTTCTTGTTTTGGATCCCTCATTCTATCTAAACTGAAAACAAAGAGGAGACTAGAGACTATGGAGGTGGAAAGAAGGAGAGCAGGAGAGAGATGAACTGAGAGCGGTCTACATAGCATGTGTTTAGCACTATGAATTGAGGTCAGATTAACAGCTGAAAAATAAAGTCATTACAAACATTGAGTTGGATTCTGGAATTAGGAGATATGAAACCTACTAGACATCAGGTTTCTCACCTGTAATATAATGTGTAATGTGTAATATGTGTGGAGGAAATAATACCTACTCTGGCTGCCTTGCCAATCATCATGAGATACAATAGAGAAAACACATTCAAAGCACATAGGAAATTAAAGTAAACTGCTGTGCAAATGAAGGCATTTTTATAATTTTATAAATTCCTCTTTTGTTCCTGGTCCCTTTTCTCAGCCATTTCCTCTTATGCCCTCTCTCCTGCTTACAATGTTTTCCCTCTTTATCTAAATACTGCAGCTGACTGATTTGAGGAGTGAATGTTTGACAGGTAGATAGCAGAGCTCTTGTACATGGCATGCTCATCAGGATGGGACCACTTGGACCAGCTTCTTTTAAGTGAGGGACCATAGAGGAAATTCATTCATTCATTAATATATAAACATTCATTCATCAAACATTTACAGAGGGTTCACTGTGTCACAGGCACTGCTCTAGACACTGAGGATATGGCAATGAACAATACATAGTCATCCTCTTGAGGATGTCAGAGTCTATTACCTTCTTGGAGGTCTTCCTAGAAAAATTTTGTCATATATTCTCTAAGAGAAGTCTAGAAATTTTCCAGGCTATATAGGCAACTTCTAAGCAGAGTATGTACATTGTTTTGGAAGGATAGACTTTCCTTGTCATATGTAAAAGTGACTCCATATGTTGGGACTGCCTTTTGTATTTGTTGCCTTTGCCTTCCTTCCTCTCCCAAGAAGCAGAATACTGAAGATTCATGCATCTAGGGAGTGAACCTATGATTTTCCTTATTATCTTTGGAAGTCAAACAGCAGTGTGTTGGGCCAAACTAGAGACACAAAACTGTTGCCAGATAGCTAACCAGGTTATGAAGTACTTAATTACAAGGGCAAGCCATGAACACAGGTTGGGATAAGTATAAAGTTGGCCAGGAAGGGGTTTGGGTGAATGGACTGAAGAAGGAAAAACCATACAATAGCCAGCGAGGTAGTAAGTTTAGGAAGGGAAGAAGAGAAGCATATGTCAGGATATGGATGAGTCTGCCAAGTCTGGAGTAACTCTTAACAGTGACTAAGCATGGAGTTTAGTAAATGCTTCCTGAACTAAATCACACCATTTAGAAGAACTCAGAAAACCATTCCAATATTCTGTATCAAAAGGAAGAGATCATTTTTATTTACTCCATCAGAGTTTCTACCCCAAATTTTACCTCTTCTATGAATAATAATGAATAGCAAATTAAATCAATAAATATTTACTGGGAATCTCTCTGCATAAGAGCCTTGGGGATTCAAAGATTCTAAGAACCTTGAGATATTCGAAGATGAATCAAAGTTTTGGGGCAGGTACTGCCTTCAGGGAATTTACAGGATGGCAGAGCAAGTATGACATATGCAAGGATGACACCGTAGAATGTGAGAAGCCATCAGAGAGGTATGTATAATATTCTATGGGGGTTCAAAGAAGGCAAGATTACTTCAAGTTGAGAGTCTCAGGGAGAATTAGGGCAGGTGTAAGAAGGAAGTAACATTTGTCCAGGGAAGGTATGAGATGATGAGACAATGAAAGTTTCATATGAAGGAAACAAATTAAACCAAAAAATTGTAGGAAGTGTTGTGCATAAATAGGAAACAGTGAGTTCTGTGAGGGAAATAGTGGAAAATTAAAGTTGGCAAGGTTAGTTTGGGCTCAGTTAGAAGGTTTGGAATGACATAAAGGTTAAAATGCTCATACTTTATTCTACAGCCAACAGGGAGATAGTGACAATTTTTGTGTGTGTATGGAAATGGTATAATCAGAACTGCACGTCAGGAATATTAATCCAGCTATCAATCAACAAATATTTGTTGGGTGTCTACTCATTTGCAAGGTACTATACTAAATGCTGATGACCATACAAAAGGAATATAACACATAATCCCTGATCTAAAGTGTTTTTATTTTTATTTTGTTTTTGTTTTTGTTTTTACATTCTGGGTAAGGAAATACATGCCATATTCAAAGAAGGATAACTAATTATTGAGTTATTTTAAAATCAATACTGGATAAATAGTGACACATGTAAACACTCTTTCGGTTTCCATTGAGTGTAATCTGGAACCTTCCATGTTGAAATTGTTTGTTACAAGCTTGTCTGTTTGTTCTCAGCTTGTAATGTTAGTTGGTTCTAAATCGCTGCTTGTAGAAGGGAAATTACATAGCAAAATTGAGTGCTGCAAACCCACTACCCTGAGAGAATTTATAAAGAAAATCTTCCTAAGTCCCCTTCTCCCCCCAACTGTGAAGTGCATTTAGCTAAATGGCGATTCTTTGTTTGTCTGAATGATTAATTGTATCTTGCACTGTCCTAGAACCTGATATTTAATTATCCTAAAAAGCTTTATGAATATAGATTATGTGTCTTCAGGATCATGTGAGTGTGCCAGGGATGTTTGTCGAGTGATCTTTTCTCTAATCAATGTAAATTTTGCCAGAGACAGGCAGTGGCAGTGAATTCTTCGTTGTCTGACTTTGAACTATAGCTACATCAGGAGGGAAGGATACACCACCTTAGGGCACCTTTTTTTAATCTCAGGCCCAAACTGGAATTTGATGCTTATACCAGTCTCAGCTATTAATTTTGGTTTAGTTCCTTGTCAGGCACACACATGTGTGCGTGTGTGTGTGTGTGTGTGTGTGTGTGTGTGTGTGTGTGTGTGTGTGTGTGTGATGTGCACGCACAGATCATTGACAGTATAGACAGCACAAAATGAGTTTCTTTTGTTTGTAATTTGTATTTTGCTTGTTTTGCCCTATTTATTTATTGTTTGAAGGGGGAATCACAAATAAATTGCTTGCTCTTTGCTGGTGGAAATCTTGGAGGATCTTCCTCCTGTTAACATCACCACCATCATCCCCATCAACATGACAGCATCATAAATTTCATCATCAAAACTTTACTAAGTACCGCCCCTGAGTTGTATTCTGTGTTTGGCTATTTTTTTCACTATAAGAAAGATGCATTTAGACTTCTGGACCATAAAGCCCAGAGATGCCGCCATTATTTCCACATGAGTAGACTATTCTGTCAGGTAGTAGAATCAGGCTGTGCTCTTGCTCAGGTAACTTGGCAAGATGACTAACTGGGATATGGAGCTTAGCCTGAGGCCATAGGGTATAACATGTGTAAAGTTAGGACCTATACATTTATATGGGTTATATCTCATTTGCTCTGTACAGAATCCACTGGGCTAATTTCCTACAGGCAAATAAGGAACTGAGAGTTAATAGTAGGTGCTGATGAAGGCACTGGATGTCTTCTCAAAATAGCCACTTCCCTCATATTCTTCCTTCTTATGGGATGTCTTTCCTTGTCTTTTTCAGCCATACATTAAACCAGTCTTAAAATTGACACAGACATAGTCCTATATTCTTCCCCAAAGAATTCAGCCCATGAGCTTGTAAGAATTTAACTCAAATATTTGACAATTAGGTTCATTCCCTTGCTCTAGTGTTTCTACAGGTATTTATATTTTCTGGGATAGCAGCCACATCACTCAGTATTGTTGAGTGTGGAAAGGGCTGTGAAAATGTTGTGGGCTGACAGATGTTTTGAACTTCTCTATCTCCCCAGCTGCACCAGATCTAACAGCCTGAAAGTGATTTCCCTTTATGATATTTCATACCACATTGCAAATCTAAATTGAGGCCTGTTTCCTAAATACATTTAAATATTAGCTGTATATAAAAATGTGAATACAGCCAACAATCCATGAATATGCAAATGTATTTCACAACATTCTTCACCCTGAGAATCAGAAAATGGCATATCTGGGACAAGTGAAGATGGATACAAAAGACCAAAATGGAAACATGCCTCTCTGTGTATCTAAGCATTACTTTTGTGTCTATCACTATAGTGCCTCCGCCTTTTGTTGAGAAACATTTCTCTTCCTTAATGATGATAAACTCAGGAATATGCGGGAAAAAGAGAGCTAATTTATGAATAACATGAATCTCATCCATAATGGCCAGTATCGGGAGGCCATTATGTAGATGCATCCAGATCATTAAGTGGAAAGGTTGGCAACATTACAAATTCTTTACCCATGTACAGAGGCCAGGGCAAAATGGGAAAAGGGAAGAGGGGGTGAGAGGCAGGTGCTTTTTGTTCGTTTGTTTGTTTTGTTTCAGAGATGCAGAATGTAATGGGAACCTCTCAATTTTGGATATTAGCATTGTTCTCACCAGTAATGCATTGCTGCCCTTCATAACCAAGGTCCTGGTTTACAGACCTTCTTTGTGAAATTCATTTCTAGGAATGAAAGTGGTCTGGATGGATTCAATAAAAAACACATTACTATACCATAGCTTTGATTTTATTGTGGTTTATATAAAATTTTCCATTTACATAGTTACCAATTATGTAACTAAACCCATGCTGTTATGCTTTATAAGAAATACATAGAAATCCATCATGACTGGTGACTGAGCCAAGATTGAGACCAATTTCACAGTATTCCCTTCAACTTTTTCATAGAAAACCTTTGTCCCCCAATTTCTTCTGCTGAGGCAGTTCTTGGTGTACCTTACACAGAATAAAGATCTTCTAATCAGCCTCCAGTGTAGAGAAGTTTCCATAAATAAATATTTGTTTGATGAAGTAATTTTTAATGGGCATGAACTACTGTTTCTTTTTTTTAAAATGATCACCCAAAGAACAAAAACAATTACTGAGTGAATCCCATAACCTGAACTATTTTTCATTTTATGTTTCTATCATTCTCAATTTTCATCTCTATATTTCACTGGAGATCATTAACCAAATAGAAATGCACTTTAAGAGAGCTTATAATTTTTTTTCTCTTTAAGGAATGAATGAGATTCTTTTTTTTAACATACTGAAAATAACTTGTAGACACTTCCGTTCTTCTAGCATCTATCTAATGTAGTCTGTACTTCTACAGGGTAGATGGGAGCAGATTTTCTTTGTATTTGAGAAATTCAAAAGAAAAGTGTCCCTTTCCTTTTTATAGCTCCCCAGGTACTATGTTAAATTCTAGGAATAGAGTGGTGAACAAACGGCTGGTTCTGGACCTCACTGTGCAGAAAGACTAGGGCAGGTACTGTATTAGGTGCTGTAAAGAGGACAAAATATTTTAAATATAGGTCTTGACCTTGAGGAATTGACATTTAGAAAGGGAGAACATATATGCAGATAATTACCCATATAATGTAATGTGTGATATGGAGATGGAGATCTCCAGCACTACCAAAACTCACACGAAGGTATTTCATGTTGGGACTTTCAAGGAAGACACCTTGGGAGAGGAAGAGATTGACTTGGAATTTGGGTGAGACTTTGATTGGTGGAGAGAAGTTTGCAGTGAATGGCAAGGAATGGGGTGCAATGTGTGGGGGTGAGTTTGCATAATGCACATTCAGAGGGCATTATGCAGAGCAACATAATTAGAACAGAATTTACACAGGAGGGCAGTGTGAGAAAAGTTTGTCTGAGCAGGTTTGGGTGAGATGGCAAATAGTCTGTTAGGGAGTTTAACTATATAGACCACAGAAGTCCACTAAAGATTTCTCAGAGTAAAATAAAATTAAATGCTTCAGAATTATGTATATAAGAGCTGGCAGGAATTTTGTGAGGCTATCAACTTCTAGCCCATGTTCTCATATATCAAAGTATTATACCATCTGGACAGGTAGTATTTCTTCTGGCATATTCTAACTCCCTAGTCAAGTAGATCACTGTGTTCTTTCAATTAAGATGTTGGCTTCTTTTGCAATCCAACTTGGACAAACCAGATTTTCACAAGTCAGGGCCTTAGTCTTGTTCATCTCAGACATCTTTATGGGATATCTTTGATTACCCCAGACACTCGAAAGCCTGGCATTTGTCAGAAGTCAATATACTGGTCACCCTGCTGAATTTCAGCACATTTTATAATTGTGATATATAAAGATGAAATGAAGTGATAACACTCCACTCCCTCATATGAAGATCCTTCTTATCCATCTGCTCTGATGTCTCTGTAACAATATTATGAAGTTATATTTGACATGATGATCCAATGATGATCAGGGTGATTCTCAGTGCAGCAATTTTAGTCTCATCTCCTGCATTCCTTTTTACTTCCAGACACTGTGCAAGTAAAAGCTAGGTAAGCATTATTTCCTTTTTAAGTACATTAAGGATGGGTAGTGGGCAGCCAAGAGGATAAATTAATTGTCTGCTTAATGCAGCTGAATACATTACCTTACCCAGAAGTAAAAATCTTTAACTCCCAGGTAGCAGCACAATGGGAAAAACAACCATGTACTTCTCAGGGATTCAAAAGACCCCAAAGTGGGCAGTCAGGGAGGCCTTGGACAAAAGTGAAATGTATGCATTTGTTGAGATAGGGCATGGACTGTATTTTGGACAGTTCAGTAGTTTCTTCTTTTCACTCTGATGGCTGTATTCTGGCAATGTTCTGCTCCAGAAGTGGTCTGGACCCACTCCTCTCAAATTGACTTACTCTGTTTCACTAGGAAGCTCTCTGTGATCCCTAGAACTGACAGTCTGTTTTCCTGCAAAAACACTGATGTAATCTGGAATACCTGCTCCTTTGTTCTTCCTCCACTTATCTTCTACCCATTCTTGAAGGTCTTCCCTCTCCTGAAACTGCATTTCATATGCATGTTCTTGTTTTTGGTTGTGCAACAGAATCACCCATGCAAGGATCTCTTTTTGTTTTCTTTCTTTTAAATATTGAATCATTGGCTTTCAACTTGGCTCTGTATCAGAATTAGTTATGGGACTTTGCAAAGACAAAGAGACTGTACCCAGAGATTGTGATTTGGGGTGGTCTGGTCCTCTGCATTTGTATAAAGTCCTGTGGGTGATTCAGAGGCATATTTGTGGTTCAGATATTTTGATTTAATATTTTGCATTGCTTATTTTTGCTTATATGAGTAAATCTTTTCTTTGTAACTAAATTATAAGGCACTGCAGTTTCACTGGAGGGTTTTATCTTACAGCATTTCCTTTGTCAATAGTATAGTACTCTGCCTTAGTTAATTTACGTTGCAGGGATGTTGGGAGAAGACATGACTCTGACTGCAGATATGCTTCTCCAGGGCAGTTATTAAACACTTTTGATCATGGGGAACACGCAAAGACCCCTGCCTCCAGGAGCCCTCACAGGACACACATGCTTCAAGAACACTGTTTATTTTGCCAGGAACAGAAGTCTGAAGGCATTTTTAGATAATTTTGTTTTAGAGTCCAGAATTTATATGAAAAACAATAACCCTTAATGGAAATAAAAATTGGGGATGATCTGATGTTCTAATCTACTTATAACCTGGCTGTTATGAAATTTACTCAAGAAAACTGTGGAGCTCCAAAATCTCATCTGAATCTTTCAGCAGACCAAAATGAAGCTAAAAGAAGTTAGTGTAGCCCATTCCTCAAGGGCCTGTGCCCCTCCGTACCCTGAAAAAAATTAAAAGCAGGTCAGGGAAACCGTCCAGGCCTATCCCTCCTTGCATCTTCCCTTTCTACTGCTGTGGGGGGTTTTTCACAGTGGGACAGCACTGCAGTGGACCTCTGTGTACCATCTGTAAATTCACTGTTATGGGGAGTGGTGTTAGAGACGCAGCTACTTCTGGGGTAAGGGCAGGTGACCACATAGCCTGATCTACAGCCTTTTCAATAACACGTGCCACTTCCTGCTCAGAAAGAGGGGCCTTTGATTGCCCCTCCTTCTCCTCCATAGAAAGCTGAACCAAGTATGTTTACAACACTGCCTTTTGATGATGGTGCTCCCCAGACCCTTCCCCCTCGGCCCGCTAAAGCCCACGTACCACTCCCTCCGATTTCAGCTTGGTTGTAGTGAGAATTGTGTTGGGCCGGGCTCGGGGGTGGAGTTGGGAAAGTAAGGCAGATGCCTCTGAAAGGTGCAGCTCTCACCTGGCTTTTGGGTCAGGGAGTCTGTTCAACTGGCTGAGCTACTTTTCAGCCTCCTTTCTTCTCCCCCTACAGCACTGAGGGGAGGCCTTTTTTTCACATTTGTGCTCAGACATGCAGAAGCAAACGCCAAAATGAATTACCTGGAATAGCTCTATTAATTTATGCTTTGACAGTAATGACCTTAAGACACAGAAGAATTATATATTAATTTGTTTCTGGTATACAACACTGCTAAGTTAACACATTTAGTAGCAACCACTTCCCTTGTCTCCAGCTGTGAGAATAAATGAGGCCGAGCATAGCTGCGAGCGGAGTTCGGGCGCGTCCCGCTAGATGGCAGGGTGGCCTCAAGGATGGGCTGGGCCGCGGTGGCTGCAGACACTTGGCAAGTCATTTGACACGCTCGAAAATCCACAATTTTTCTCATGTTGTTCATTTGGAAATTATATTTAAACTTATTTATTTACATGGGCACATACATAACATGCATATTTACAAACAAATAGGCCTACACTGTCCGAGATAAAGGTATTGCAGAAACAATGCGTCCAGCCTGGCTGACGTGTGAAATTCCCCGACTCGGCAGACGCCCCGCTGTACTCCACACCAGCGCGCACACCGCCATCCAGCCTTATTGACGTTAGGAAGGGGAGAGATGTCTTTGAAAGTCAAAGGGCATAATCCCTTCCAGGAGGGAAACTGTTTTTAACACATGGTGTGGTCAGTTAGGGGCGCTCAGAAAAAATGGAGAAAAATCAGCATCGTACGTTCAAACCCTCCCCGGAAAGAAGATTAAAAGTAAAACCAGATTAGAAATTTGAATTTTATTCAAATCCTTTCTCCCCTTTCCTCTTCCTTGTCCTTTAATCTCTCCTACTCTTTTACCTTCCAGTCTCTCCTCTCTTTGTTCCTATTGCTATCGTCCCCCTCCTCTTTCTTTTCCCCTTTCTCCTCAGTCTGAATTTCCACATCTCCCCTTCCCCTATCCTTCATTCTCTCAGAATTTGATGCTGCTGAGCTGCCTCTGATCCCGCATCCCTTGATGTAGCCTTTTCCCGATAATGAATTGTTAAAATTTCATAGGGAGCCGTGACTGTGCTCTTCTCTGCTCCTGGACACTGCAGTTTGCGAGCTGCTTTCCTTCTGGGCAAGAAAGCCACAGCTATGAGCCGGCTGCTTCTTGTCTGCAAATAGTTTTTCAGGGTTTATACATTTAGTATGCAGGAAGGTCTCTTTCTTTCTCCCTCCCTCCCTCCCTCCCTTCCTTCCTTCCTTCCTTCCTTCCTTCTTTCTCTCTCTCACTCTCTCTCTCTCTCTCTTTCTCTCTTCCCCTCACCCAAGTTTATGTAGGATTAGAATTTCAGTTAATGAAAGCTTCTGGAAAAGGGAGAATGACTTCTATCCATGGTGGAGAAAACAGACTCTAGCAGTTTTCTAAAATTCCTGGCTTTTGTGGCTTTCTGCAGTGGAAACATTTCAGGAAACTCATGCAAGCTGAGGACCATTTGCATGCATTTTCAGAGTGAAATTCTTGGAAGCACCCTCTGCCTCAGTTGCCTAGTAGGCAATCCTGTACCCCCAAATTATAATTTTTAATGTATTTGCTTACCAGTGACACACAGGGGCTTCTGTGGTTGTGTGTCCTTCTTCTGTTATAAGATAATTGTCTTATGATTAATGTGTGGTAAGGAAGAATAGAACAAAAAATGGTCAATAAATTTCAGTCTAGATTAAAAAGTGATTTCTTTCCCCTTAAAATCTACATATAGTATTTGTAGGAAGTTATATGTGATTCTACATAACATGTACAAATATGGTTATAACCCACTTTGATATTTTACACAGTGGTGTGTAGTCTTCTGGAAAACTGTGCTGTTGTCACATCTCTGGCTCACCATAAATGTAAAGTTTCACTGATGTGAATCACAGAAATATATAGATATTATCAATTTGATATTATCCCCCACTTCATTATCTTGAAAAATTGTTCATGGTAGTTATCTTAGGCACTTGAAATTCTGAAGTTCTTTCAATTTTCTTCATAAAAAGTTATGTTTAATTGGAGTTTCTATGTTAAATATATTATGCTACATTTTTAATAGTAGGAAAGCTATGTATAGTATGCAGAATACTATCAGTTGTGAAGAAATACTGTTTAAATAGAACATGAACATCCCATCCCTTAAAGACGTTGGGTACCTCAGTATTTAATACCCTTGCTTCCTTTTTACTTCCTTCTTTCGCCCCTTTCTTTCATTATATCTTTCCTATACGTCACTGTGGTCAGTGATGAGAAATTCATGTCAGCAGTTTATAGAATTAAAAAAAAAAAGAAAGCCACTGAATTTCCTTCTTCATTTTAGCATTTTCTTCAAACTAGAGATGCTGACCATCTCAAAATCAGTAGATAGGTGCTGTTATTTTATAAATTTGTGTCTTTACCATAAACTTTAACCAAAACCTTTAGATTATTTCAGGAAAATCTTTCTTCTCAGCCAATACTGGACACATTTAGAGATCTAAGAAAAAATAAATTGTTCTCCTCCTGATCTACCATGGCATGCTTCCTGTTGTTAGGTGAATAATTGAGCAGTTTATTTTAATCAGGAGCTCTTTGCAGAGGGGGTGCTGGAGAGGGTTGATTGCTAGGGTAAAACAGTTATGGGAGTTCAGTTTACTGGGGTGCTAATTGGGTGACAGGTGAACATAAATAGTGTGGAGAAGTGGGAAATTAGACATGGGAGGGACAATGTAGATTGTAAGCTCCACAACCTTGTAAATGTACTTAAGTCATCTGTGCTGCAAACTGAGTAGCAAACTGTTTTCACTTCAGACATTTCAGGCTGCCAGGGTACCACTGGGACTGGCTTGGGAGAGAAAGGGAGGTGGGTTTCCTGCTGAGTAGGCGACCTTGGTGGTATCATACAGTTGGCCTTTGGGCTTTTGGCATCATTGATGTTTGTTTCAGATAGAGGCGACTGCTGGTAAAGCCAGGCTTATTCCCAGTTATGATGTGACCAGGAGGCTCTAGGATGGCCTCATCTTCCTGTATCTACTCAGTTCTTGTGATAAGATTCAAAGACATTAACCTAACAAATAAAGAGCTAAATCATAAAAATTTCTGGAAAAAGAAATATGGTGGTTTGTTTCCACTTTTAGGTGTATTGCTTTGAGATCATATCTCTTCTTTTCCCTAAAGCAGGTTAGAAGAAAAAGAAAGGCTAGACCAGCAGTCAACAACCTTGGCTACAAGTAAGAATCTGGGTAGTGTTTAAAGCTCCATATGCCCAGCCTTCCCCCCAGGCCAATTAACTTAGAATCTCAGACGATGGGACTCACACATCAGTAAACTTTAGGATACCCCAAGTGATTCTGATGAGCCAAGGTTGTGAAGCACAGGCTAGAGAAAAAGGCAGAATTTGGAAAAAAAAACCCAACTCTCCTGTATGTGATATAGTGTAATTATTTTGTGTGTGTGGTTGTTTTTTTTTAATTAATTAATTTATTTATGGCTGTGTTGGGTCTTCGTCTCTGTGATAGGGCTCCCTCCAGCTGCGGCAAGCGGGGGCCACTCCTCATCGCCGTGCGCTGGCCTCTCACCACCACGGCCTCTCCTGACGCGGAGCACAGGCCGCAGGCTCAGTAATTGTGGCTCACGGGTCCAGTTGCTCCGCAGCATGTGGGATCCCCCCAGACCAGGGCGCGAACCTGCGTCCCCTGCACCAGCAGGCAGACTCCCAACTACTGCGCCACCAGGGAAACCCTATTTTGTGTTTAATGTCATATTTTTGGACATCTATGAGGGATAAAGGGAGATTGTGTGTAGGGGATACAGATGGTTCCCTCCGTCTTAGCACCACCACCTATGCAGATGATATAATTTAATTATATCATTAAAAGGTGATATAATTCTTGTGCTACAGGCCTGGGGGAAAGAGCCATATTTTAGACTGGCACAGAAATGTATTTTCCTAAATTCTGGAAGCCAGAAGTCCAAAATCAGTATAATTGTACCAAAATCAATGTGTCAGTAAGGCTCTGCTTCTGCTAGAGGAGAAACCATTCCTTCTCGCTTCCAGCTTCTAGTGCCTGCTGGCATTCCTTGGTTTATGGCCACCATCTTCAAATCTCTCTCTGCTCAGTCATCATGTCACCCTCTCTGGGTGTGTGTCAAATTTTAGTCTGCTGTCTTTTTATAAGGATATATGTGATTGCGTTTAGGTCTCACCTGGATAATCCAGAATACTCTTTCTATTGAAAGATCCTTAATCTAAGCACAGTTGTGATGACTTTGCATATAATACTTATAGGTTCCAGGATAGGATCTGCTATACTGGGGGTATTCTTTAGCCTACCACAGAGGTCTGTGAGTTCCTACTGCTCCTGTGCAATGTAAGGTTAATGCCTTTGATGTATTAGCTCAGAAATTTCCAATCTCTCAAATAGATGCCTCCCCAGGCTTGGAGACCCACCTGAACCATCCTTTTCCTCCAGTCCAGCCTAAATGAGTGGAACAGATAGTTGGGGAGCTGCTGGAAACTTCTGGGCATTGAGGTAGTATTGGCAAAGAGAAAAGTACAAAGTAATAGTAGCTCTTTTTACACAAACTCTTTTTTACCAGTAGTTTAAACATAATTTCTCATAATTCTCTTCATCTGGTCTTCCTAACAGTATTAATTAACTCATTAATTAATCTACCAGAAGGCATTTATCAAATACTGACTATGTGAAAGGTATTGTGTAAACATTGGGATACAGAGATGAGTTTGGGTTATCCAGCGGACTGCAATAATCATAGTCCCTCCCTCCTTCCCTTCCTTGCTACACTTCCTTCCCTAGGTAACCATAAAAATGTGCCTTGGTCACAGAGAGGATGTTACTGCCTGCTGACCGCAGAGCTGGACCTGGGCAATCAGAGGCTCCTGGCCCCCTCCCCCGTCCTTGAAACATATGCTCTGCCCACAGTTTCCACAGCAGGAGCTGAGTTCAAGGATGCAGCCTTGAGAAAGAAATGTGTTGTTGAGACCATCTGGACTGAATTTGTGACTGAACCCCTTAAGGTCTCTATAAACTTAAGATTCTGGCAGATGTGGTGGGATCTACTCTTCTTGAGGCACCCAAGACAAGCTTCATCTGTAAGTTCCCTCCGTCTTAGCGCCACCACCTACCAATCTGGAGTGGTCGCCTCTTTCTTAGGTCTCTCCTTGCCCTCTTTGTCTGAAGGTCAGTTTCAGATTTCACCTAGAAGGCTCCTGAGTTTTCGAACCAGCACTGTTTAAGTATCCTTAAACTTGTATGTATCCTTGTAGGATACATATTGTTGCTTTTATGCATATGCACTTTTATTTTTCTAAATCATTGTGCTATGGGACTGATAATGTTTCTTAATTTTTAATCTCAGCATTGTGTTTTTAAGATCCATCCATTTTGCTATATGTATTTTTGTTGTAGTCATTTCTTCTAATGACTGTGTGATATTCCACAATATTCATCAACCACATTTTACTTTTCCCTTCCTCCAGTTATGGATGCCTAACTAGTCTCCACCTCCCTGCTACAATGTGTATCTTATATGTATCTAGAGACTATGATGACTTAACTGGACAAAACATTGCCAGCTTGCTCTCAGAGATAGCTTTTCCAGTCTCTCTTCCCACTAACAGTGGAAGAGGGTAATTTTTTTTCTGTATTCCCAACAACACTTGGCATTATCCAGTGTTCTAACTTTTGTTATTCAGATAGGTGTAAAGTACATCGTCATTTTAATTTCCATTTCTCTGATTATTCTTGAGCTTGAATACCTTTCCATTTACTTGAGAGTCAGTTGAGTTTCCCCTTCTGTGAATCATCTATTCATATTCTTTGGCCATTTTGAGTTTGGTTTTCTGTCACTTTCTGCTTGATTTACAGGTGTGTCTTTTATATTATATTGTGATGCTGTCCAATAGGGTAACAAAAATGACTGAGTTTAAATTTACTAAAAATTGAACAAAATTAAAATTCAGTGCCTTGGTCACACTAGCTACATTTCAAATGCTCAATACCCACATGCTTTTTCATATGTCTACCATATTGGACCATGCAGAGAATATTTCCATTATCACAGAAAGTTGTTTAGAACAGTGTTGTTCTGGAAATATTAGTTCCTTATTGGTTTGAGACATAAGTAATATTGGATTGGCCAAAACGTTCATTTGTGTTTTTCCTTTAGATGTTATGGAAAAACCCAAATGAACGTTTTGGACAACCTAGTATTTTCTTCAAATCTGTCATCAACATTTTCTGTGATGTGGCAGATTAAAGAAGGCTTCCCATTCTTTGATACTCCCTTTAATGAGAAGTATAATCTATGTCCCCTCCCTTTTAATCTGGGACTCTTTTGGCCGACAGAATAGTGTGTAGAAGCTATGCTGTGCCAGTTTCTGGGTGAAAGACTTAATAAACTGGTAACTTCTAATTTCTGTTTCTTGGAACAATCTCTCTGGGAGTCCTGAGTCTCCATATAAGAAATCCGACCCCTCTGAAAACCACCAAGATAGGAGGCACATGGAGGTGCTCTGTCAACAGTCCCAGCTGATCCCAGCCTACCAGCCATCTCTACTCACCCAGACATTTTAGTGAAGCTGTCTTGGATGAGTACTCAGCTGAATATTACCAAGTGGGGTCAATCTATGCAATGTGGAATAGGAGAATAATCCACTTGAGCCCTTCCTGAATTCTGGACAGAGAGAGTCATGAAATATAGTAAAATTGATTTTTTTAAAGCCATTATATTTCAGGGTAATTTGTTATGCAGGAATAGATAACCAGGTAGTCTTTTTATTAAACAAAAAAATTGATGTAAGCAATGCAGTTTAATATGCACACTATTGCACAGCAGCTATGAATTATAGAGCCTTAGCAACAGTCAGACTGGAGTTTGGATTATGGCTCTGCCCCTTGAACAGGTTGATTGTACTGATTTTCACTGACTGCATCTATAAAATAGAGAGACTAATGCACCATAACACTAATATAGTGATGAGGAAAAAATGAAATGGCAGATGTTCAGAAAGCTCTTTGCACAGTGCCTGACTCATGAAGGAAATGCTCTAATTAAGTAATGTCCAAGGTACAGATGTGGCACAAAGGACAAGTGATTGACTCTGCTTGGCCAAGTGAGGTGGGGGGCAGTTGTCAGGCAAGTGTCCTCAGAATTAAAGGGTTATCTGTGTATTAGAGGTAATAAAGGAATTTATCAGCCTAACTTAAGAAGAAAAAGACATCTGAGGACTCTTTTTGAATTATGGTTTTCTCAGGGTATATGCCCAGTAGTGGGATTGCGGGGTCGTATGGAAGCTGTCTTGGATGAGTACTCAGCTGAATACTACCAAGTGGGGTCAATCCATGCAATGTGGAATAGGAGAATAATCCACTTGAGCCCTTCCTGAATTCTGGACAGAGAGAGTCATGAAATATAGTAAAATTGATTTTTTTAAAGCCATTATATTTCAGGGTAATTTGTTATGCAGGAATAGATAACCAGGTAGTCTTTTTATTAAACAAAAAAATTGATGTAAGCAATGCAGTTTAATATGCACACTATTGCACAGCAGCTATGAATTATAGAGCCTTAGCAACAGTCAGACTGGAGTTTGGATTATGGCTCTGCCCCTTGAACAGGTTGATTGTACTGATTTTCACTGACTGCATCTATAAAATAGAGAGACTAATGCACCATAACACTAATATAGTGATGAGGAAAAAATGAAATGGCAGATGTTCAGAAAGCTCTTTGCACAGTGCCTGACTCATGAAGGAAATGCTCTAATTAAGTAATGTCCAAGGTACAGATGTGGCACAAAGGACAAGTGATTGACTCTGCTTGGCCAAGTGAGGTGGGGGGCAGTTGTCAGGCAAGTGTCCTCAGAATTAAAGGGTTATCTGTGTATTAGAGGTAATAAAGGAATTTATCAGCCTAACTTAAGAAGAAAAAGACATCTGAGGTACAGCAATTAGGGTGTGCTGAATAGGCTCAATCATTTATTTATTTGTTTAAAAAAATCTGTAAATATATATAGGTATATATCTGTATATATTTAATATATCTATATGCATATATTTTTATATATCTATAAATATATGTATATTATATACACATATATACACATTCATTATTGTCTTTCAATGAAAACATACCTAATTTTAATATAGTCAAATTTATAATCTTTTTTTTTATGGCTTTGTTTTTGGCATGTTTTTTAAGAAATCCTACCCTACCTAGAAAATAAAGATACTTTCCTATAGCATCTCCTAAGATTTATAGTTTGCCATTTATGTATAAGTTTTTTAGACATCTGGAATTAATTTTTGTCCATGGTATATGGTAGGAATTTGATTTCACTTGGATAACTAATTATCCTAGAACAATGTATTAAATAGTTGGTCATTTCCCATTGATTTGTAATGCTCATTGTGTCATAAATCGTTTCCAAATAGGCATGGGTCTGTTTTTTTCAACTCTTCTATGTATTTATTGATACATTACTACCACACTGTTTTAATTACTACAGAGATTATGTCTTGATATTTGATAGGACAAACTTTCTTTCCTTCTTTCTTTCTTTCCTTCTTCCTTCCTTCCTTTCTTTCTCTCTCTTTCTTTCTTCCTTCCCTCCTTCCTTCCTCCCTTCCTTCCTTCCTCCTTTCCTTCCTTCCTTTCTTCTTAATTTTTTTAATTAAAATTTTATTCATCAGAGCAGTTTTAGGTTTACAGCAAAATTGAGGGAAAGGAACAGAGATTTCCCATATAACTCCTGCCCCTACACATGCACACATGCATAGTTTTCCCCATTATCAACATCCTTCACCAGAATGGTACAAATGATGAAACTAGATGTAACTATAGTTTTACTTTCACATTTTGAAGATTATTTAATGATGTAGGAAATAATCATCATATTATTAAATGAATAAAAGTAAACATACATCAGCCAGGTTTCCAAATCTGCTAGAAATTGTAGATATTTGTATCATTAAAAGAATGGAAGAAAACATCTCAAAATATTTACCATGATTATTTCCAGGTGATGGACTCATAGACCATTTTCTCAGTTATCTTCACACTTCTTTGTGTCTTACCAGTTTTTTATGGGTATAATCGCTTTTACAATCTGAAAAGCCAAAACATCTCAATGGAAAGAACATTCAGTGTGAAAATCTTTGTGTGCAAAGAAGTCCAAGTAAAGAAGGAGCTCTTTCTACTGAAATGCCTGGAAGCTCTTCCTTTTCCTCTCATTCTTTCCTCTCGCATCTGCCTCTTAGGGCTGCCCTTTGGGCACCTACATATCTATTATTTCCAATAATCTTAGCATAAATACAGATTGTTGTAGAAAATAGTGTCCCATCTAGCAAGTGGCTCTCTAGCTGCTCAAATCAAGTTTGAGTTCATACTCAGTTGGATGCAGACAGATGTTGTAGAATTCTCTCAAGGCTGTGTCTGTCTTCAATCCACTGTTCATCTCTGCCTATGGGGCTCATCACCTATGCTCGGAGATCACCTCACTTGAGTTCGCTCTGCCGGGACTATTTTGTTTTTAATTTTTTATTTTCTGGCTGCATGGCATGTGGGATTTTAGTTCCCCGACAGGGGATTGAACCCACAACCCCTGAATTGGAAGCACGAAGTCTTAACTACTGGACCACCAGGGAAGTCCCATGTTGGGACTATTTTTTAAAAAATGTTCCTGTGTAATTCTATTTTCTTCTTTGTATAGTCTCCGCTGATGTTGACTTTTATATCCCTGCAGGAATTGATACGAGTTTTTACAGTCTGACTTCTAAGTGAGTCTCCACTCTTGCCCCTTGTTCTGAGCAGAAATGTCTGTGCTTGTGGGATCCAGAGGTCACCATGTGCATGTTGATGGCAGTAGTGGTCAGCCTCTCCCTTGAATCCCAATTAGTTGGCCCTGAGCCCCATTCTTGAAGAGACGTTCTATTGATCAAGGAATTTCCACCATTGAAACAACTCTAATCTTAGGTATTGGCTCCCAGATGGAGATGACAGGGCCTCAGTGGATGCCTAGTTCAATGCTTGGAGACAACTTCTGAAAATCATCGCTTCTTAATTAGATTTGCATTTTGTCATCAAGTTCATCTTCAACACTGAAATTCTTTATTCTGAAAAGGTCACTGAGGATTGTTGTGCTTTGGAAAGGTACTGGGCCAGATGTCTAGAGGTTTCTATGTAATTTTCATTCTTTTGCTCTCCTTTGGCCGATTGCCTGTCCATATTGCACTTTTCACATTTGCAGATAAAACACATCTGTTTACTCATGGGCTATTGTGAGGTTGATGATCCTCTGCTATTTTTTTTTTTTAATATAAGGTCTTATCATCATAGTATTGCATTCAAGTTTCTCAAAAACATGACACCATACTCCAGTATCATTTCCTACTATACTTCAATTTCCTTACACCCTTCTGGGTCAGTAATTTACCAGGTTCATCATCATTTTATAACAAGATCATGTACTTTTCAGTCTTATTCACATGTTATTCTTAGTCTAAAAAAATCCTTTACCAAAATTTAAAATCTTGGAAGCCTTTCTTGTCCCCAACTGTGTCTCAAGGAAATTCTTCTCTTTCAGCAGACCCCACCTTCCCCTGCGCAACTATTCCTGCAGACATTTAGGAAATGTATGAAGGAAAGAAAGGAGAAACTTTTAGAAAAAAGCTTATTTTAAAGAAAATCTTCTCTCTTTCTTTTTTTTTTTTTAAACCTTTGTATATATTGATGAGCCCATCAAGTTCTATATGGCAGGAAATGAATCAAACCACAAATATTGATCAAGAAACATGTTTGTCGCTGATCAGAGATAAAATTACTTGTAAAAATGTGCATTTTGGTCAATATTTATTCCTTCCTAAAATTACACAATTATGTTTTCTTCTCTTAAAACTCAATTTGTCCGATTTGCTATAATGCAATTTCCTGTACCCATGTATAATTTATTTATATGATTAGAGTATCCTCTGTGGAAACTTAAACTGATATAACTTCCTTTGAACAACGTATTTGGGGCAGTTTTGATGTGTTATCATCAGCTAAGGGAAATATCTTGCTCATGAGTCACAAAAACAAATGTGAGCAAACAATTGCTTATTGTGATCAATTTTCATAACGTAGTTCCAACAAGGGCAGTGGTGGACAAAATTTATGCTAGTCATATAACTAAATTTTCCCAATCTTAAGCACAGTTAAGTTTAATCTTTGGTAATAAGATAATAGTAGTTAATAAAGGATTTTTAACTTTTGTTTATTACCTAAGACACATTAACAACCATTAACTGATTCTTAGAGTGCATATAATATTTATTATTTAGCAGGTAAAAGAGCTGCTAAATGAATAATCTGATAAAAGTGAGTGTAGACAATGTTTGCTTAACGAGCATTTACAAGGTGTTTGGGGTATGTAAAATGCTATACTTGTTGCTGAGAAAAATATATATGAGTAAGATATACCCTGTAAGCTAATGGGGAAGACAAGATTTTCACCAATGAACATGCAGAGCCTAAAATAACCATATGATACGTGATGTGCTTCAATTTCTTCACTTGAAAATGGCCAATGTGTATTAACTAGTATTATTATCTCTATATGAAATAGAAATGAAAAGCAGGTCTAGATCACTCTGGATTTAAGAAATAAGGGAGGAGTTTATGAAAGTGGTTAAACTTGAAATGGTCTTAAAAAATGGCTGGTATATGTACGGAGAAGGGAAATGACCTGGCCTGGAGTTCAGGTTGCTAGAAATGAAATGACTTTTGAGTGTTAGACATACTAATAGGAGAGCAGGCTTGTTTATTGGAAGAAATTATAAATAATACTAGAAATGTAGATTGGGTGTAGTTGGTGGACTATCTTGTAGTAGAGTAAAATAATAGAAAATAATAAAAGATTGGAGTCAGAAGAAATTCTTTTCAATCACTTTCTCTGGATTTGGGCAAGTCATGTAGCTTTTCTTTATTTTCATGACTCAGTTTCTTCATCTGCAACATTACATTAACATTGTGAAATAATTTTAATTTTTCCTTCAGTCTAATAAAATTTGGTTTGTGATAACTCCTTTAACATACAGCAACTTACATAGCGAGTACAACATTGCTAAGTGTTTATACTTGTACTTTGTAATGTGCTATAAACTCTCTGTGTTGTACAAATATTTTATTATAATGATAATCACTATTATCATTATTGTTAATAACATTTGTAAGTTGAGGGGGGGGTGAATTCACTCTGTAGGTAATAAAGAATAAATGAATTTGTTTTACAATAGGTAAATATCATAAGGGAAGTAACATCAAAACAATATTGACCCTGAAATTTATTGGTATGTCACATTGAGAAAATATTTATAACATGTAGACAAAAGAATTATTTTACTTACTATATAAAAAGGTCCTACTTTCTTCAAAAAATTTTGGACAAAGAACATGGGTGGGAAATTCAGAAAAGAGCTGACACTTGAAAGTGACTGGTGAACTTATGAATTTATAAAAACTTGTTTAAGTTAATTTATGCTTAAAGGAATATAAGTGAAAGAAATGTAAGTTTTTTCAATCATTACAAGGAAAATATTAAAAATAAGTTGTGGTTTTGGTGAGGATACAGGAAAAGAGTACTATTGTACATTGTAGTGTAAGTAAAATTTGATACAACTTCTGTGGAAGAATAATTTGGCAATATTTATCAACACTTAGATTTTTTTTTTTACGCTTTGATCCCAAACTACCATTTTAAAGAATTTATTCTAAGGAATTATAGATGCAAGATACATATGTGAAGATTAACTTATGGATGATCATCACTGTATTACTTACAGGAAAAAAATTGGAAACAGCTTACATTTCTAATATAAGGGATTGTTTAACTAGATAATAATGTCCATGGAAAGAAATGCATTGCTGGCATTTAAATTGTGTAATAATAATGTATAATAACATGGAAATATGCATACAATATACAAAATAAGTTTCAAATCTAACTATTATCTCTGTAAAATATAATGTATAGGCATATATATGCATATGTAGACATATATAATATATATATATACACAAATTACATTATTATTATTTGTAAATGACAACCTTATACTTCTGTTTTGTTTACTTCTTTTGACCTATCTTTTTGAAGTTTCTTCTACTGACCTTATATTCTGTAACAATAAAGAAAATAATAAAAACTTTGTGACATGGGGAAGATCACAGGCTGAAGCTCCCTGAGGAGAGAGAACAAGATCACCATGGTAAATTTCTCCACTGTGGCTCACTGATAAGGTGTATGTGACTTTTGACCTATGGTATACTCAGGTTTATCATCTATTGGCCTGTATTTGATTTTCTGTCCTAATGGAGAGTTCATCTGTTCATCTGTCAGTTTTTTAACTATCTGACCATGACTATTCAAAGAAAAAGTAATATCACTAAGGATTATTTTGTGATAATTCCCTACACATTTCAAACTTCCAAGATAGCATAGAACCCCAAAGCACTAGGAGATAGTATTCTCATCTTATGAAAATGCTGTAATAGAAATTAACTCAACGACAAAAATTACCTGGTTGATATTTACTTATTGCCTTTATTTGTTCATTTAAATGTCCAGTTAATACTGCTTCTTGGCCAGTTTGATCAGCTGTCCGAAGAATTAAAATTAGCAAAGTTCTATTCTTCCAAACAATTGAACTTGTACCACAATTGTTAAATGATCATGTATAAACACAAGTACAATTTATAAAAGCCTTTACTCAATTGCATTGTGGCACACAGGATAATAAAGGGATTTTTAAGGTCAGCTTCCCTGATTCAGCCCCATCATTTCATAAATTAAAAAGAATCTCCCAGGAAGGTTTAAAGACAGTGGTGTGAGTAAATGTTTAACAAATGGTGCTCTAGGTAGGGGGTTCTGATTTGTGCATTTGCCTACTCCCATGTGTAAATATTCTTGCCATAGCAGATTTTGAGGTCCCAGTGTGAAGTCATTGAATGCAGTTGGGAAGAGAAGTGAATAATTAACTCTATCAAGTCAGTGTGAGCCAGCTGCATTGCAACTAGCTACTGCATATGGTGCTTACATCTATGGTACAGATTGCAATGGGTTCCTTATGCCTGTCTCTTTCCACTTAATGGATTGTGAAGTTACTAAAGGGACAATGTCTTTTTCATTTTTGTTTCCCCAGTGCTTCACACAACGCTGGGCACACAGTACTATTCACTGAAAAAAAAAGCCTTTGAAGGAAATTACACCCGTGTTAGAGAATACATGGGGAAGGATATATGGGCAAAGAATGTACTAAAGACTTTAATCTATAGTTAAAATATATTTGCATAGGATATTTTGGATATAACTGCTTAAGCATCAACCTTGTTTAAAAAAAATTGCAGTGGCTACCAAATTCCATTTGATGAGTTAAAACTAATTAGTGTCGTTATATGGGAGAATTTGTCTTAGAAACATAAACAAAATGGGATAAATATAAAAACACAGTATTGGTAAAAGAGAAATATTTCTGTGGCTAAAGCTAAATACCTGGGGAAAAAAGCAATTCAGTTTCCCAATATTAATTATTGAGCCATATCCTGCTATTGGTCTGTGCATGTAAAAATCAATGCAAAGATAAGGACCTTCATAATTGACAGTAGTAATTTTGAAGTATACTCATTGACATTCAAAGAGGCAGGACACAATGAAAAGGTTACGGATGAGCAAACTTTGGATTGTTGTAATCACTAATTTTCAACCTTTTAAAGGAATTAGGGAAAGGAGAAGCATATTATTTTATTCCTTATTCCTTCCAGGTTTGCAAAAAAGAGAGAAACACGCAACCAACATTTAACCAACATTTAAGTATATTACATTCATAGGACCTTTTTTAATTTTGCAAAATTCTTTCATATTCACATTTTATTCTCATTTCAACCTGTGGGTAGAGGCCATGTAGGTGTTTTTCTCTATTTCTAACAGATGGGGAATGAGACTATGACCTTGGGCTCTGACTATTACTGCTATCTACTTTTTATTAGAATATGTTTTCTCCCTGATAAGTGTGTATATGGATTTTTGCTTGAAAAGACAAAAGTATGAAAAAGTTAATCAGAAGACCTTATAGGATTACATTTTTTGGTGAAAAAAAATCCATTTTTTCCTTACTTGTTCCACTTGTGTCCTCTCTTCTGGTTCATGATGACTCTTAACTTGGCAATTTAATGGGAAGTTTGCAGTAAAATAGTACAGTCAACAAGAAAAGAGTATCCATTGGTTTAGGACTCTTATTATCCATGTGTATTAGTTATTCCTTCAGTTATGTATGATGCACTCTAAGACTTCTTTCTGTAGTTCAGGACTTTATGTTACCCCACATCAAAACACTCAAACAGTATCTTGTTTTGTGTTTCTTTTGGGGATAAAGTACACAAAGCCCTCCACTTCATTTTTCCCTCCTTTTATCAAGCTCTAGTTTTAAACACTTCCACATCCTTATTATGCAATGGAACTAACATGCAACTCTCTTTCCTTATTCATTTAACTTTAAGCACTGAATAAAATTTTTAAAAATTAACATATTACCATTCGTTTAATCATACTCATATAGTTTTCTCCCGCACAAAGTTTTGGAAGTTGTGCTGGTGTAGAGTGGTCAAGGGCAAGCTGGATTCCAAGAGAAATGTGAGTAGAGCCTATAAGTGTGTCTTAGTCAAGGGTTACTTTGCTGCAAGGAACAGAAGACCACTAACTCTGGCTCAAGTGGAAAGAAAGTTTATTGAAAGGACATAACAAGGACTATTGCAGCTGACAAAATTCATGAAACTAGGTCCTGCTCAGACACTCACAAAAGGATTGGAACAGCCAAGGTATGAACAGAGGCTCCTCCCTCAACCACTTGTGGAGGCATGTGCTATTTGGCTTCTGTGCCTCTTGCATGTGTGAACCATTGTGTTCCTTCTCTCAGCTGGCTTCTGTTGCTAACTCATGGCCTACCTGTTCCCTTTAACTTTTCTCTACACTTTCCTTCCATTTGTCTTGCTGGCTACTCTAGCTCTGGCAACACAACCTCCCAGTTTAAAAGCTAACTGTCTTCAAGTTGACTATTGTGTGAATTCTAACAAGATATAATCTCATTGCTCACCGTGGGGTGGATATTCAACCCAGGGTTAGAGCCACAAGCTGCGGTTTCTAGACTCTTAAGGTATGACAAGTTCCTTAAGAAGGGGGTGTGGTAAGAGAAGCATAATATGGACATTTTAATACACCAGAATTAAAAGGACAAAAACCAGAATTGGAACCCTTGGAAATTGTAATCTTCATACTGGAGTGAAAGACATGAGTAGAGAAATAGTATCAATTAAGGATAAAGATAGTTTGGGAATTTATATTATTGTATTTTACCTCTTAGGTAATGAGGAAAGATTGATGGTTTGGGAGTATTATGTGCAAGAAATATCCCATGAGAATCTTATGGGATAATTTATATCTTGAGATGGGTAGAGATTTGGAACCGTATAGGAGGAGGTCACCATTATATCAAAGATTTACATATGGTATAGCTACTATACAAAATGTGATTTATAGTTCCCATGTTGTGACTTTTTATATCTCCTTCCTCTTTACTCTTCTCCATGGACAGAAATCATGTGGTTCTCCTATATGATTATAAATTGTTTGAGTCTTTTGTAAGAATAGCGTATATCATCATTTTGCATTATATTTATCTATGTATTAACTGTGTCTCTTTTCCCCAGTAGACTGTAAATTTCTTGAAGGTATTGTATTTCTACCATGTTTGTGTCTTTCCTATCCTTGCATTTTGTATAGTGCCTGACACATATCAGGCCCTCAATGAATGGCACTTCTCTTTTCTGCTCAGGGAATGCTTTGTTTTCATTTAGAAGAATGGTTTTTAGACTGAAAAAAGAAGACTACATTGTGATTAAGAGGAGATTAGACAAGAAAATAGCATGAGTTCTTATTCTGAAAGAACCTACAAGCATGATCACAGAACCTCCCACAGTGCAAATTGTGAGGTGCCCATGGAGAATGTGAGAGGCAGTAAAGAATGGCAGTGGGGCGAGATTGTCCTGAGGTCAAGGATGAGAAAGATATACGTCTTTGGAATTGTAGACATCCAACTTAGTTCAGTCCTGAGCTATCTTGTGGAAGACAGATAGGACTTCATGTGGCTCCAGATGACAAAACTAGCACTTAGGAGGAGGTTGATTCAATATTAAGTAAGGAAGAAATTTCAAGAGCTGGAGTTACCTCAAATGAGATTAGCTTTCAAAATAATTTTTATTAACAGAAAATTTCAAACAGAGACTAATTATTTGAGAGAGACAACATGGAGATACTTTTACTGGGTGGAAGGTTGTACTAAACTCTAAGGAACTTTCCAAATCTAACGTTTTATGGGGTTATGTTTATTGAGTTGAACTGAAGCCTTATGTGCCTTCAAAATGTAATCCACAAACATAGTGATGTATATATTCCTTTGGGAAAATTCACTAATCAGGTTGGAATAGCTACTTCTTTGATGCATTTATATGATTTTTTTTCCTCACAAAAGTCAAGAAGATACCTAAAAACTAACATTTTAAATCATCTTGTACCTAGAGAAAAATATTTAAGAGGAGGAAGAAATGACAGGTTTTGTTAAGAGTAAGGAAGGCTCCCAAGAAGATTAGCAAGTATGAATCACATGTCTAGATCAGAAGGGTCAGTTCAGTAAGGCAAGCTTTAAAATGGTCCTTTGGTCCGATCCCCAAGAGACATGTTATAAAATGACTGATGCCAATCAAATCTCGAGTTGAAGGTTCTGTGAGTGTGAGTGTGAGTGTGAGTGAGCGTGCTTATGTATTTCAACAGTTGAAATGTCAAATCAAAACCAACATCAGTCATCATGGTGTCAGTGTGGTGGAGATAGAATTGACATGTAGCTGGAGATTGGGGGAACTGAAAGGTCTTTTTAAATGTTGAGAACTCATCTTAGAGTGTTGGGAAACAAGAGAGTATTTAAGGCATAGTACATAATTCTAGGCACGTTTATGATGTGCCTAGAAAATTTTCTATATTAGAAATTTTTAGAAAATTTTAGAAAACTTAGAAAATTTTCTATATTAATGGGAAAAATAACCGTTTATCATAATATCAAACACCTTCCCACAGAAAAACTCTAAGGGAAGCTTCTCATTTCTAATTCATTTCTAACTAACTTAACCCCAGTATTATCCTTTCCTTTCATTTTCTCCCCCACAGTTATTTACTATTGACTATAGTTAGCCTTTTCTCCTCAAAGTTCCCCAAACTGTTGGTTATCATGTTCTTACATGTGGCTTCTTCCATTCTGAAATGTTCTTATACCTCCTTTCTAGTTATTCATTAGAAATTAGAATTTTAAAAGCCTAAAAATATAACATATATTTTAAAATCACAGCATAAAAGTAAGAGTACCACAGTATATCATTCATTCTGACCTATCTATCCTTGTTACATATTCTCCCCAGAGCTGTCCCCGATCATTCTTGTCCACAACTCTACCTGCTCATTGGCCTGCTACTGAAGGAAAATGCAGCACCTTCAAGAGGAACGAAAAAGAGCATAACAATTTTTCTTCAGCATTTGTGTTGTGACATCAATAAAATACTTCATGACTTTTGAGTCTAGTGCGTTTCTTGTGATTCTCCTGGATTTTTTTTTTTTTTTTTTTTTTTTTTTTTTTTTTTTTGCGGTACGTGGGCCTCTCACTGTTGTGGCCTCTCCCGTTGTGGAGCACAGGCTCGGGACGCACAGGCTCAGCGACCATGGCTCATGGGCCTAGCCGCTCCGCAGCATGTGGGATCTTCCTGGGCCGGGGCACAAAACCGTGTCCCCTGCAATGGCAGGTGGACTCAACCACTGCGCCACCAGGGAAGCCCCTCTCCTGGATTTTTATCTAAAGTAATACTTTCATAAAATGCCACATTAAATTTGAGCTCAAACAAAATAACCTATTTTACAGTTAACAGCAAGGTTATTAAACTTAAAATATGTGGAACAAGGGAAAGACCAAAAGCATCTACCCTGAGTCTTCATTGTAATGACTAGGTTTTGCCTGTTTCATTGGGACTTGAGCTCCTCAAGGCAGGAGATGTGATTTATTTGGCTCTTTTGGAATGGTACCTTCCATAGTGCTCAGCATGTAAAAGGTACTCATTCATTCATACATTTTAGAAATATTATTGAGTCTTAACTATGGTGAGAACATGTTTTAGTTTTGGAGGAACAGTGGTAAAGAATAGGACAGCTTGATTTCTGCTATCCAAGGCAAGCAATATACTAGCATGTGGTTCAAAAATAATCTGAAATTGAGTACTACCTCTTAGAAAATGTATGACCTGGAGAAACCTACTTGAGCCTGTTTTTGTTTGCTTGTTTGTTTGTTTTTGTTTTTGTTTGTTTTTAATCAGAAGAAAGGGGAATCTCATTGGTGGGAAGACCTTGAGGATTCACTGAATTAGTACAAATTACTTTGACCACTGCCTTCACCAGGGAAGCCCCTGAAGGATGGATAATTTAAAAATAACCACATGCAAGTGCGGCAAGGGTTATGAGAAAGGAAGTCTGGAGTATTATGGAGAATCCCACAGAAGTACTTGACCTAGTCTAAAGGGCAAGGGAACTGTCTGGAGGAAGTCAAGTTTGCTCTGACACCTGCTCTATTAACACTGGCTGAATGAATGCCAACGGCAACTTTCCATCACTTGTGGATCTATTACTGAGTTTGTGAGTTATTTACGTTTTTTCCATTTTTCTTTCTAATTCCTCTTCTGCTAGCAGAAGTGGTGGCCATTTTGGCCTTTTGTATCCTTTAAATGTTTCTGCTTAGCAGATGATATGCACTGTCTTCTGCACATGTGTGTTATTTAGTTGTTGTATGCTTTTCTTCGTTGATTTTAATTAATAGAGTGGTTATAACAAAGTATGAGAAGTCCTGCATTACATTCCATGTGTGATGAGGGAAAGGTTAAAACCAGATATGGGTAGAATAAATGTCCCAGATCACACCAAGGTTGAAGCAAAATTATAAAATAGGTGACATTTACCTTTAGTGCTCATTATTTCTCTCTTACCAGCACGTCTATGTAACCAAAGACCCATTGTCATCATGTTTCTCTAGGGTCTCTTCTGTTACTGAGAATAGCAAACTAATGGATGAAAGTATGGTTTTTATAGGGTGAGTATAATTTATTACTTTCAATAAATTTTAAGCATGAAAGAGGTTGCTATTAATTATTTTAGGACAATAAGCATAATCCAAGACTTCTTGGGTAAATGAGGATGTATGGACATCTTAAATATTAAAGACTTAATATATTAGCCCTTTGGAGATATTTCAGTGTGCACCTGATAAATGCTACCTCTTGCTTTGAGTACTTTTTACTTTTAAATTAAAAAGACAAAGTGAAATGACAATAATTAACCCAAATTATTTCATCTCTAATCGTAGAATTTTATTCACTTTAGCCCATGGTGAAGAAGACATTTACTGAGATCATATCCCAGTACCTGCTGAATTATACACTTTATAAGTGAATCTAAACCTGGTCTTTGTATAACCTTTAAGGAACATCAGGGTATGTGTGTGTCCAGGGGAATACACAGTCAGAAGAGTTGACAACTCTTTCTTATTTCAGTTCTTACACACCAAGACAACTCACAATTAGAACTCAGATCAAAGCTAAACTATATCCAGTAGTAAATAATTCATAACACACTTCCTTTTCTCATCTCCCTTGCTTAACCCAAACTGAGACCCATTTTGTGTTCCATTGCTCCTTTGAGAAATAATCACTCAACACCTCAGGACTTTTCCCAATTTCTGTCTTTCTGACAATGTCCGCTGTTTCAAAATACCTCATTATCTCCACTCTCCCACTGAGCCTGTGATGTGATGGACATTTGCCTTGTCCGAGGAAGGAAAAGACAAGTTTTTCCTCTCCCAACAATCCTGCACATTGAGATCTGACCAGAGCATTCTCAAGCTGATTCCAAATGCATTCTCTGGAAAGGGGAGAGCTGATTGTTCATCCCATTGTCATTGAGTTGGAGAATGTTCTGCCAGGTCTGTCTCTTTGACAGATTTCCTAGTCAAAGAGAAAACTCTGTAGCGCTTAGAAAACAAAGCTATTTCAGGTTGTTTGACTGTGAGCTGATAAACAAGGCCTGGGGTGAGGAATGCAAAATACACACACACACACACACACACACACACACACACACACACACACACAGAGGCGGGCCTCCGGTCAGTTGAAGACGGTACTGACATATTTAGCAGTCAAGCTGCATTGCTTTCTTTCTGACTTGTTGGACACATATTCAGTTGATAGCTTCCTACTACATATCACAAAACAATAGAAATCTTTTAAGAAGACAGTCCAAATTGCTCTAATACCTTCTTTAAAGAGAACAAAATGCAGAAAGTTAGCCTGCAGGGACTTCATTTTTCATAGATATGCAATTTATGGTGTTTAAATATAGGCTTTTGATTTTAGGTTGAAACGATCTTGTCAAAAATGTACATGAAAGACATTTATGTTGGGCTCTTTTATACTTAAGGTTACAGCTGATCCTTCTCATGTCTTTTATCCCCAGAACACTTGACTGGCACCTGACTTCACTACTTCATTTTAGTAGCTGATTCAGAGAAGGCTGTTTCTGAATTTCATTTTTACTTTTTTTTTTGGTCATGAAGAGAGAGAGATTTGGGGTCAGGACCAGGGTGAGGTGAGTGGAAGACATTTACCTTGGACACATTTAAGGGAGCACCAAAAAACCCAAGAATCAAGATAAATAATATTTTCATGCAATATTTTCAAAAATCAAAATCAATGCAAAAATGCATGATAAACAAAATATCAACAATTTAAAATAAAACAGGATCAGTATTACTGATTTTTTTCTTTTACCTCAAGCTCCACTATGGCTCTGTATGGCACTGGGTGGAATGTAATAGCAATAAGCTGGAGAATGAGGTGATATTTCTGAGGCAAATGCACATCTATTTCTCCATCTCTTCCAGGAGCACATTGGAAGGGCATCAGGGATCAGAGTCAATGGAATCACGAATTCATTGAGCAAAAATTCACCTCAGCTGGTAGATAATATAATCACATAAAACAGTCCTGAAGGCACAGCCCTCAAAATAAGTCTAAAGAGAAAGATGGAGCAAAGGCAAACCAATTAGACAAGGGGTTGTACATCTGAGTTGATCTGCTCAGTAGAAAGTGGGAAAGGAAGGGAGGGATGGGGAGTTGGAGTAGCAAAGGTATCAGGTTATTGTGGAAGGTTTCATGGTCAGACACACAAGGGAACCAGAGTTTGTGCACAGTATCCTTGGCAGTGTTTCTATAGATTTCCTGGGGAGGACACTGGCATAGGAATTGGAAACTACGGAAGACCTTGGACAAATTACTTAGCCTCTCTGTGATTCAGTATTTTTATCTGAAACTTGGAATTTATAGTGTCTGCTAATTATAGGAAGTGATTCATGTGTTAAATGGTTATTTGTAACTTCACACCTCCTATTGAGACACTGGAATTGAGTCATAGCTAAGGTCTGTGAGTCTCCTTCCTAGATGATCTCCTTTATATTATTATTTTTTTTGTGGTTAAATGTACATAACATGAAATTTACCATATTAACCATTTTTAAATGCACTGTCCGGCGGCATTAAGAACATTCACATTGTTGCGCAACCGTCATCACCATACGTCCCCAGAAATTTTTCATCTTTCCCAGTGGAAATGCTGTATTCATTAAACACAAACTCCCCATTTTCTCCTCTCCCCAGCTTCTGGCAACCACCATTCTACCTTCTGTCTCTATGAACTTGATTACTCTAGGTACCTCAAATAAGTGGAATCACGCAGTATTTGTCCTGTTATGTCGGGCTTATTTCACCTAGCACAATTTCTTCAGATTGATCCATGTTGTAGCCTAGGCCAGTTTTCCTTCCTTTTTAAGACTGAATAATATTCCATGGTATGGCTACATCACAGTTTGTTTATTCGTTCATCTGCTGATGGACACTTGGGTTGCTTCCATCTTTTGGCTGTTGCAAATAACACTGTAATGAGCTTGAGTGCACAAATGTTTCTGCTTTCAGTTCTTTTGGGTATATACCTGGAAGTGGAATTGCTGAATCATTCGATAATTTTATGCTTAATTTATTTTGGGAACTGCCAAGTTGTTTTCCACAGAGCCTGCACCTTAATTTCCACCAGCAGTGCACAAGAGTTGCAATTTCTTTCCACTCTCACCCACACTTGTTATTTTCTATTTTTTGTTTGTTTTTTAATAAAAGCCATCCTAATGGGTATGAAGTGGTATCTCGTGATTTTGATTTGCATTTCTCTAATAATTCATGATGCTGAGCATCTTTTCATGCAATTGTTGGCTGTTTATATATCTTTGGGAAAATGTCTATTCAAATCCTTTGCCCATCTTTAAACTGGGTTATTTATTTGTTTTGCTGTTGTTGTTAAGTTGTAGAAGTTCTTTATGTGTTCTGGATAGTAATCTCTTATTAGACATTTGATTTGCAAATATTTTCTTCCATTCTGTAGGCTGCCTTTTCACTCTGTTGATAGTGTCCTTTGATGCACAAAAGTTTTAAATTTTGATGATGTCCAATTTATCTATTTTGCTGTTGTCATTATTGTTGCCTGTGCTTTTGGTGTCTTATCCAAGAAATAATTGCCAAATCCAATGTTATGCAGATTTCCCCCTATGTTTTCTTCTAAGAGTTTTATAGTTTTACTTCTTACCTTTGTGTCTTTGATCTATTTTGAGGTAAGTTTTGTATACAGTGTAAGTTAAGGGTTCAAGTTCATTCTTTTGCATATGGATATCCAGATTTCCCAGGGCCATTTATTGAAAACACTTCTGTCCTTTCCCAATTGAATGGTCTTGGCAATGTTATTGAAAATTATTTGACCATATATACATGGGTTCAATTTTGGGCTTTCTATTCTCTTCCATTACTGTATGCATCTGTCTTTGTGGCAGTACCATATTGTTTTGATTACTGTAGCTTTGTAGCAAGTTTTGAAATCAGGAAGTGAGAGACCTCCAAATTTGTTTTTCTTTTATAAAATTGTTTTGGCTATTCAGGGTTCCTTGAGATTCCACATTCTCCCTCATCTTTTAAAAAAAACCCTTCTTCCGATTCCATATTTCTCTTTTGCTCACTACAGCCAACATCTTGAAAAAGTTTTTCTCTTTACTTACTATATCTACTTCCCCATTTACCCCCTCTCAACCCATTGCCACCTGGCTTTCACCCCCACCACTCACTGCAGTTAATCTTGTTAAGTTCATCAATGGTCTTTTTGTTTCTAAACTTAGGAGACACTTACTTCCCTACCTTAGCAGCATTTGTGACCATTAACCTCTTTTCAAGTCTTAGAATATTCTTCCTTTGGCTCCTTGGAAATGACACCCTCCAATTTCTTCCTATATCTTTAGCTGTTTCTTCCCAGTCTCCTTCTTGTGCTCCTCTGACCATATTCTGGAATCCTTTCTCTTCTACTTAATAGCTGATTCTGAGTGATTTAATGCATTCTCCTGACCACAATAATTGGGCAAACATGGGACAAATGACTCTAAGTTATTCCCTTGAAAAGAAGGAAAGTTTCAATGTAGGTGGCTCAGAGGTAGGATGAGGGGACATTGAAATGGTCAGGTGCAATGACACAGATTATTTTTTGACCCAGGCCTCTTTGATCAGTGTTACAGGGCCTAGCCAAAGGGGTTTTAACTAATTATCAATTCAAATAAAAAGATTTAGCACTGCAATGTCTGGTAAGACTGAGCCACCAAGCTACCTCAAATAGTCCTTCTTGGTGGTTTGTAACTGAAAGGATACATAGGAGTATTTATCACAGCCTGCTCTTTATATCTCATTTATCCTGCATGAAAGCTATAGGTGCAGTGTTCTACAGAGAGAAAAAAAAAGGGAATTTCTGCATTTATATATGGGTTCTTCCATTCATCTAGGTAGCAGCCACATTAAGCAAATAGTCAGGACACATGCCTTGAAGCAGAGCTGAGGGATTTGGGAGGAACTACATTATTATTTATTTTCTGTGTTGTTTCAAGTTATCCAGTTGTAGCAGGACTTCTGAACATACTTAAATGCCAAATATATGACCCAAATCATGGAGATCACAGACTTGGGCAAGAAAAAGAACATGACTGTCCCTGCCCAGACTGTCAGCTCAGCATCTACCCTTCTCTTTGGTCACCTGCCTACCTCAGCACCTGGGCATTTAGGCTGGCTTTGCCTAGACTGGTCCCCCAACTGCTACATTTTACTTGGGTCTGGCTTACTTGATTTTTTTTTCTGGGATCAAAATTATATGTTTCCTTTGTTCTGCTGGGTAACAAAAGCTCCTCTGAAAATTTATTCTCAGCCAAGGCATTCAAGGGATAATACTTTATAGATTATTATACCTATACAAATTGTTTGTCTTTGATCGGGCCATTTAAGTTCTTGTCCTACAGCAGTTAATTTTATGATGCAGTTTTAACACTTGTGACATGTGAGCTTGTGGGAAGATATCTCTGAGGGTAGGTGATAGTCTGGGCTTTTTTTCTCCTTACTAAGAAGTAAGTTTTTCTAGCACAAAGAAATGGCTAAAGCAATCAGTTGGTCAAGGATCCAACTAACTTGACTTTGTTTTCTTTTCGGGGGGACAAAATTGGAGAAGACTTGGAGAGTAGGGGGTTGGGATTGCTTTGGATGTTTAAACTGATTCCCTCTTGCTAGTTAAGAAATCAGTCTGGCATAGCTGTTTGCTGTGGAATTTTTCACACTTTATCTAGCATCCCATGTCTCTATTGCCTGAGAAATGTATTTATATTTACACTGTGAAGCGTGAATATGCTGCTGTTCTTTGGGGAAAGGGATTCATCAAATAATCCTTTTGCTTGAGTATTATTAAGTGGACCATAGCACTTCCTCTGCTTGTTTTTGCTTGGAGCCCTTGAGACATGCGAGGTGGCCTTGTCCAGTTCAGTGGGTTTCAACAGGGTGAGCCAGATTTAAAGAAACATAAATTCAGTTGAGAGAGAAGGTAAAATGGCATAGCTGAATAATGGGCTTTAATAGGCAAACCAAATAGTTAAATGCAAGATGCTTGCTGCATGCTGAAACTTAAGGAATGCATATTCAATGCAGTGCATTATTAAATACAACATTGAGCATATGGGTACCCACAATTAATGTATATAAATAGCTGATAAAATTGCTTGGTATTAGAAAGCTAGCGGCAAAAATGACCTCATATGTCAAGCAGACAAGTAGGCAGCTACCATTTTCTTTGTACACCTTACAGATGATAAATTAGTTTTATGGTCTGCATGGGGCCCTTATCACACTACAGCACCAAGCGCATGATAAAGAAAAAAATACCTCGGCTCAAAAATCGAACTGGAATTTGGAGTCCCAGTGGAGCTCATTTTTTAAATGTAAAGAATTTTAGCCTGCTTCCTTTGGGGAAGATTTATTGTGGCCAAGAGAAATGTAGATCTTGGTTATGTGTTTTGATTAAAACTTGATTTTTGTTTTTATTGACACTGGGTAGAATGTGAATCCGTCATAACTGGCTGCCTATTGATTGAGAGCAGTTTGGTCCAATGGGCACAGGACAGGAAAAAGAAGGGGGAGTTCTGACTTTTATTTCCAGCTCTACTACTAATAGGCAAAGCTGACCTTGGATAAAACTTTGTAACTCTTTACTAGCTCTGCCTGCCTTGCTAATTCTCCTCAATGCTGGTGAATATACATTCTCTGTTTTATCCTAAATTCATTGGATACAGGAGGGCAGTTATGCAATCTAGAATTAAAGAAGGGTGGACTAATTTGTCCTAGAGTTATATAGCATAAGTACTAACTAAATAAATGGCACTGTTGTGCGATATGTATGTGTCAGGGTCAGGGGAGGGGAGCCATTGATGTCTATTTAAAAATCTTGAGTAGAAAAAAACCCAGAAAGATAGCAGGCTCTCTCTCAGGATTTGTGTGTGGTTTCTCAGCCTTTTTAAAACTTAAAAATCTAATGTGTTCCTTTTCTACACTTTGATATTCAAAATAAAGTCAATATTAGACTGAAATCAATCTGTATCTTTCAGAGGTCTGCTTTGCTTTCAAGTAACATGAGACCCGGTCCTCCTCCAAACTCTGCTCTCCTGGAATCACTACTTTGCCACTCAAGGGTCTCCTTAGCATTATTTTCATAGCAAACCCATCAGTGGTCTGTTGTTCCATATCAGGCAAGCCACAGCTTGTACCTGTGATAGGATGTATTCCTGTGACTCTGGGATGTGGCTGGGATTTCAGAGGTGATTAAATTCCTTGTTTTAGGACTAGCATTATTCAGAGAGCTGGAGTGAGAAAAGGTTAGTTGAAGTTATAAAGAGGGATAGGTTGAAGAAGTGAACAAATCTTTCCTTTTTTTCTCCTGTTTTTGTCCACTCTTTTGCTCCCCGCCGCCTCCTGGGAGAGTGGTCTTTTCTTTTAAAACTATTTTAAAAACTCACTTAATTCCTACATATAATTAGGAGCAGTGTTATCTGTTTTTGTTTCCCACATGGTAGCCAGAAATGATGTGTTTGGACCGTGCAGAAGAAGTAAGCTGGTCCACACAGGAAGGAGCTAAGGGCAAGTCAGAGGCAAAGCCTTTTGGGTCCCCTTCTACTAAGGTGGTGTCTCTATGGTCTCAGCAATGCCCCAGTGTAAATATATGTCTTGCCTCACAGTTGCTGTTGTTGTTGTTGTTACCGTTGCTGTTGTTGTTTGATCCCCTTTTAGAGTTATGGGAATGGCATTTAGGGACTCTGATTATCCTTCCAAACTCTGAGCAAAGTAAACAGTTCTTCTTGGTCCTCATCATTGCCAGGATTTCACATATGTCCCTGATATTTCATTCATCCTTGTATGTATTCGTTCTGTACATATTTACTGAGCAATCACTGTGCCAAGAGCCAGTGACACAAAACCCTTCCTGAACGGCCTGTCTCCTCCTCAACCCCAGTTTCACCTTCCTCATCAGCACCACCATTTCCCCATGCTTATCCTTCCTTCCAGCTCTACTAAACGTCATGTCGGCTACCTTTGCACGTGTTAACTACACTCTTGCATCTGAGCCTCTGTACCTGAGGTTTGCCCTCGCCAAACTCTCTTCTCCCCCCTTCCCTCCCAGGTCACTACTAGTCATTCTTTAGGTGTCCAATTAATGGACACTTTCATCAGGAAGACTTAGTACTCTTAGACGAGGCTGGATGCTCCTCCATTATAATTTATTCTTGGTAAACTTTACTGCTACAGCTGTTCGGTTGCACTTCATTCCCACTGGACTGTATGATCCTTGAAAGCAGAGAACATCCTTACCATTATATTCCCAGCATCTACATAAACCTTGGCACATAGACAATACCTAATAAATACTTATGAATAAATAAATGCAACCACAATGGTCTTTGTCTCATAAGCTGCAGAAGGGTGTGAGGCTGGCATTTTGACCTCCAAGAGGATCGGGTTTACCTCCTCTTAGCTGTAGTAGCTTAGGAGTGCCTAGATATGTTGTTGACAGAGAGACTCAGGAACTAAGGAGAGGCTTTTAATTCATAAAATATTGTTTAAAAAGTTATTATATGAAGGTCTCTGCTTGGAACTGATCACAAAGTATATTTATGTTACATTGTAATTACATGCCAATATAATTTGCTATGTAAATAATGTTCAGCACAGGTTTGTTAGATGATGTACATCTATACTATTAAATCCCTGGGAATGATGAGGAAGAAAAGGCTATCTGGCCACTCTTTCCTTGAACTCTTAGATCTGGGAAATGCTACATGACACTGCATAGGAGCTTTTGTCTAGATTGTTTATATAATGCTCATGTAGCTCCACGTGGCAGTTGTCATTCTCCTGGGCTGGCAATAAACCTATCGTCACTTAGAGGAAACCAATCTGGGTAGGTAATGACAGGGGTGAATAAAGTCATTTTGTAGATGTGCAACTGTGGTCATTAAAAATAAAACAGACCCTTCTTAGAGGGCTGCTAACCTTGCCAGCTAGTTGACATTGTTTAGATCAGAGGACACTCAGCCAGTGTGTGAACAGAGAGGAAAAACAGCAGGATTTCCAAACAAAGGCTCTCTCTCTCTCTCTCTCTCTCTTTTTAAGTTTTACTTGAGCTTATCGGCCGCAGTGGAGCTGATTTGGAATGGAAATGAAATGGTGGCCCCAAGTGGGGTCCAGCCTCCCAGTTACTAGCTACGCAGTGGGGGACAATCGACAGACATATACACTGAAATCACTTATAACATTTCTGCTCTTTATCTCAGCTTATCTCATGGCTTTGTCGCCTCACATCCTAGCAAATTTTGGGGCCCTAGAGACACTTACAAAGGGACAAATTGCTTTGTCCTTGTTTGTTGGTAAAGTCACTCCAGAAAATGCCACTGACAAAAGGGTTAGGAATTGGTTTCTTTTCACAGAGATTCTAAATGAGCACATAGACATACATGCAAAAAGTAGGGTTTATGCCTCTGAATATGGCTTGTAAGGAGGGAGTAAACCTCCTGAATTTAGCAATCAAATTTGTTAAGGCTTCTCTAAAGCCTAAACTTCCAATTAACAAGCAAATCATCATCAGACAGCCAGTGAATGGCAAATTCATTCCATTCAACATCTTTTCAAAAGTGGATTTTGTGCACTTATCTCCATGAAAACCCAGCAGGAAGATTTTCCCTGGGAGTGCTCCTACATCTGCCTGTTTTTAATGACGGTAATGGCAAGCAATATTCTACAATTACTTTGGTGATCTCATTTCAAGCATGCAAATCATATTATTGAAGAGCCCAGCAAAAGCCATTTGTTCCTTGGAACCATCAGATAGGTTCTGTGGGGTGAGCGAATGCTGCTTGGAGAAGGCCAGGCCCTTCTGTCTCATAACCTCTACTGCATGGTGGTAGAATTTGCCCTCCAAGGTCAGAAAAGACAACCTAAATATAGACATCAAAGGAGAAATGAAACAAAATCATTCCTAAAGTGAAGGAGTTCTTGTTTCTGTTCCATTCATGAAAGATCAGATTTGTAACTCACTTAATTAAAAATAACATCATTTAAAGAAAAATGAAGAAAAAGAAAAAAATACACACTGCTGCTAAAGTTCAGGAAGTCAAAGCCAAGACTGCTCAGGAGTGAAAACTCCTTTATGTTCCACAACTGTTCTGATGCTTTTTCCATTTTCTCTACCTTCTCGCTGACTCAGTTGAGCTGTAGTGTAGTCAGTCTTTTATACATATATTTAGAGGAAACATAAATGGGATAAAATGATCATAATGTAGCACCATTAATAAGTGATAAAATTCATTTAACAAATACCATATGGAAGGTTCAGTGGGGGAAAGAGGAAAGATAAACCAACAGGGTTCTTAATGGAGAGATACAATTTCAGTAAGTGATGAAGACCTGAGAAATTGTGACCCATGACAGATGGGAGAAACCAGCTTATTTTTATAGAAGTGATGCAGAAAGTAGAAGGCAGATAATACTGCGGTGGGAAAATAGATGCTTAGGTGGAAGTCCACTGTTAGAGCTCCCAGACTGTTAAGGGAACTTTTTGTAGTAGGTGTTCCTTACCCAGTTTTATGCACCGAGATCTTGGCTCCAGTACTGAGGAAGGACCACTGTTTCAGATAGCTCCTTTAACACCTCTTGGAAGGTTCTTTAACTTGGAACTTCCTAAGAACACATAAGTTAGGCTGAGACTAACAGAACGTACACCATGATATGTGAACTTTCTTAACATACTATTCATTTCAGTTAAGCAGAAAGGATATCATAATCTATACATGCACTATAACCTGGCCCAATAATAATTTCTAGTTACCACTCTAGGAAGGAGCTCTCTAGTGAGAAGCTTTAGCCTATTACAATTAAAACATTATTTTTCTGTTAAATCCAGACATAATTTTTTAATATTCAAATTCTGCTAATCCTTTTCTGTGTCTTTGTCCTGTGGCAGTTTATACTGGGTGTCATTTCTTTATACTGGTGCCCTGTCCCATAGGCAGGCAATATCAGTTTCAGCGTGTGAAAAAATTCTCAAAGTTTCCTTCAGGCAAAACAGGCTTAAGGGGGTTTGGCTCCTCCATGACATGGTCTTGAAATGCTTGACATTAGAATGTGTCTCATATTGTTTGTGAGGTTCTGTGTTTCCCTGTTGAGTCCTCTGTTCTGACTGCCTTGGATTCTGTAGGCAGACACCCATCTACTCTGTCCATGTGTGCAAATGAAGGGAATGAGTGTTTATGTTTGCTTTTTGGTAAAAAGAGTAACTTGCAGGTCGGCATTTGAGCTGATAATAGATTTCAAGTGTGGACAGGATTTTGCCTTTTGTGAAGGTCTACTAGAAACTTCCCCAGCCTGCAGCAATCCAGAACAATTTGTGTTCAATTCCTTGAATCCTTCTTCTTTGAAAAAAAAGACTCCATTAAATGTTTGTTGATTTGAATGGTGTTTTCAACTAAGGAGTTAAGAATTTTTCTAGAAGACAATGGAAGGATTGTTGAAGTTTTCTGAGGCTAATATTTCATAAGGATTTAGGTATAAGCACTTGGCAGGACTTAATAACAACAGCATACATAGCGAACACTAAATACCACTTACCATGTTTTAGGCCCTGCTTTAAGTGTTTTGCCTATACCATCTCATTTAATCTTTACAACAATCTTGTGAAGTAGATACTATTATTATTTCCATTGTACAGATGAGGAAATCAAAATATAGAAAGATTAAGTTATTTCCAAATGTCACATACAGTTTCAAATTCAGGTATGCTGGCTCTAGGGTCCATGTGTTTTTTTTTTATGGGCAAAGGACACGTGGGAGCCGTTGAAATGGTAATAATGTCTGTGATAATTATTCACATATTTGATTTTTCTTTAAGAATCTGTATGTTAAAGCATAATAACCCAGTGACTGTCACAGAGGCTTTGCTTTTAGGAGACAGGGGCTGTTGGTGTTACTCTAAGGCACTGTGTCAGCATATCAACCTTACTGACAGCTTGGCCACCACCGCTGTCCCCAGACACATCAGAATTGCTTACAGCATCTGTCTTCTTGGTCTTTGAGCACCTGAGTTACATTCTGAGTGGTCATAAAAGAGTCATAGACTGAGTCCTTCAGTCATCGCCCATAACTGAGCTGCCACAATTTCTTAAGATGTAGAGGGTCAGGGGAAGTGTTGATTCTGTTCTCTGAAAGCAAGTTACAACAACCCACTGGTCTTTCCTACCTTCCCCTCCTACTCCTTTATTCTGTGAATTCTCATAGCAATTCTTCTGAGGGGTGGGAATGAAGAAGTTTTGTCATAGGAGAAAGGTAACTGTAAAGGTACAAGAGTAAATATTCTTATTTCACTTTTCCCTTCTATGCAAGACAAAACTAGAGGCACAGTCCTTTTCATTAGAAGCTACACCCTAGTTGAGAAGACAAGAGGAGTATCTGTGATGCTTCAGAACTCAGTCTGTGCTCCAGGATTCACTTCTTTCTGTCCTTAATGGGAACAAGTAAATCTTCCGAGTCAAAACCATAAAGACAGATATAACAGGCTGATGACCACAAACACACTGTCCTGTAACTCAGGCCATGGAACAAAACGAAGCAGGGTTGGGTGGACAAGTGACCAAACTCTAAGCACTAACCCAACAGATACTCATGGATCAACATTAAATTGCTTAAAAGAGGATTTCAAGACAGTGACCAAAACTTCATCTTACCGGCTGTTTTGGGAATTGATTAAGTTGGAGAAACGTCATCTCTTCCATCTCTAATTCCAAACTTTTAACTGCTTGACATTGATTTTAATTTGGTCATCCTGTGCCTTGATGCACTACGCATGTATTAATTGTCCTTTTCTCTTTACTCTGATACTCTTTTTTTTTTTTTTTTTTTTTTTTTTCGGTACGCGGGG
>NC_041232.1:55183335-55215825 GCF_002837175.3 Physeter macrocephalus | reverse complement strand
CCAGGCTCAGCGGCCATGGCCCATGGGCCTAGCCGCTCCGCGGCATGTGGGATCTTCCCGGACCGGGGCACGAACCCGTGTCCCCTGCATCGGCAGGCAGACTCTCAACCACTGTGCCACCAGGGAAGCAGCCCTGATACTCTTTTTAATTGGCCAAAGTGGCCAGGGGCTGACCTGGCTTTTAGACTCCATTAGACTGGGAAATGATAGTCTCTAACTGAAGCTATGAAGGATATGGAACTTAGGGGAGGGTGCAAAGTGGATAGTCAAGAAGGAACCAATTTCATTAAACCAGAGAGGAGACTTTGAACAAGTTGCCAGACTGAGGGAATAGAAGTAGATATTAATAGCTAAAGAAGGCAAGCAAGTCTGAGGGCAGACTTGAGTGATGACCAGTAAATAGATTTCTATCTATAGCTGGCCTTTGTTTGACTGCTGTGTGGGGAAGGGCGTGAGATGCTGGTGATTTTAGAAAAAGGAGAGAGATTTCTCTCAAAGTGGTCCCTTTCCTTATTTTACCATATCAGTTATATTCATTTGACTTTTTTTATTTATTACATTGCTTACAATTAATTATCTTTCAAGTGTGCATATCTTGGTTTCCTGCTCTATAGTAAGTTCCTGGAGGGCAGGAATCTTTTCTGTTTTACATACAACTCATGACAATTACCTTGAACATCTCAGGAACTCAGTGAATACTTGTGATGGAATGATCAAGACAGGTCATTAAGACTCACTGCTATGAGCCGTCTCTAGTTTGAACAGATGGTGGTGGTTTTGCCTACTTCATATGGACATAGTATGAGAACAGGAACTATTCCAGGCATAACTAGGAAGCCAGCCAATGGAACTTGGACCTTATGGTCACCTCAGATCCTGATGGTCCATTTACAAAAGAGGACTGCATCTCTTACTGGGGTAGCACTGAAAAGACATCCTACTAAGAACCCCTCTTATAATATGATAAAATATCTTTAAACTTAAATCCATCTAATTAATAGTGTTTTTTGCAACTACCCAAAATCTATTGATGGGTATTTGATTTTTCTGACCAAAACAAAATCACAAAGTGGATAATTCAAGCCCCCAAATCCATTATTTAGGATAAGTATTCCAATTTATCTATTATTATGCTATTAACTAGATAACTTTATCTCCATGGAGTTTTTGAAATCTTTGTTAGATACCTCAGCCCATACTGGTCTCTCTCTGATCTGATCTTATGTAATCCATATTACATGAATCCCTCATTTTTGTGTTTGATTATATGTAATTGCATCACCAGTACATTTTTATTTTGTATGCTATAGAAGATGGCAAGTACTACATATTGTGCCTATTTTGTACTGCCAGAATCACTTACCACAGAGATCAAATACAGTAAGTATTCAGTGTATAATTTTTGAATGAAAATAAATAGTAAACAGGGGTAAGTTGTGTGAGTCCTGACATTTCATTTGAACCCTATGCTGAATTATTTGACTGTTCTCATTTGATTGCAAGTTTCTCAAGGGCTCTCCATTTGTTCAAAATATTATTTTCCTTAATTCCAAAGCAGTATAATTCAAGCATTATTTAATAAATTTTCACGGTCTGTGATGACCATGGCTTTTAAGATGAGGATCTATGTTAAGACAGCACATCAAATGTTAAAACAAAAACAAAAACAAAAAACAGCAGACTCCAAGGAGGATGTCCTTGGCTCATTGTCCTTTAATATTAAGTTCAGAAGAGGGAGTGATAGAGCTCAGGAAATGTAATGGGCTGAGGGGCCTCTCTCCAGTAAGTTGCCAATTCACAAGTATCAATTCTTTACCTTCTGATGACTGCTTCACGGTATAAAGAGAAAATTTTTGTCTAACTCCTAGCTAGGGTGTGTGTGTGCAGGGTGTAAGTGGCATATGTCATAGCCATCTTTTTTAAGCTGACTTCCTAAATATCACTTCTAAATTGGTTGCCATTTCTCTGAACCCAGTTAGCATTTCTGTGAAACTAATAATATATAATACAAGTATGTATCCTCTGCATTTCCACCTGTTGTTCTCAAATTACACAGGTGAACTTCCTGAGAAAAAAGTCATTATGCTTTCTTCTTCTTACCTGGGATGAAGTTTGTGCTAAATAAATGTCAATACCTTCTTTACTGCCTCAGCCACTAATGACTGGTTTCACCAGAAATCCCTGGTCCAGGAAAGAGTACATACAGAGATTAGCGTTAATAAAATTGGAACTCTTCTATCCTTTAATTTTTACTGAGTTCTTACTCAGCTGTAGAATCTTTGAATGACTGTTTCTCTCTCCTTAAAGTGCTTTGAGGCAGACATTAAAGGCAACTGATTATTCATAAAATTCTTAAAATCCAAACTTCTCTACATCTCCTAGAGGGGGTTCAGCAAAGTAAGTACTAAAGCATCAGGGATAGCTCCTCCCAAATATGGCCATTGTGTCTTGCCACTTCCCTAGAGTGAGGACTTTCAACTCCCCAAAGCTGTCAACCTGATACTTTTTAGCAACATTGATGAAAGCCACCAAACAACAATGAGAAGCCCCCAAAATAGATTCACAGGGTGTGTGGTGGCTAAGAGCTGGGTTTTCTAAAAATAAATCTGTTTCTGCTCCCTCCATCATCCTTTTTCTGCTAGACTATAATTAAAGTCCACATCTGAAATTCTTATTGAGTGGCAAAGTCCCATGAGTGATTGGCATCTGGCACCCAAAAATATTCCGCAAAGAACAGTGCTCTCAGTGGCACATCTGACAGGCTTGGCTCACTTTCAGGGCTCCTGGCTTCCCGATGAGTGGCAAACCAATGGATGAACAGGAAGATTACTTCAGCCCGATATCAATCAATCAGTCAATCAGTTGGTTCTTCCATCAATGACTTAAAGCAATTTCCCATGCTTACCCTCACTTACCCGACATTGGCACATGAGAGAAGCATGATAGAAAAATCAGCCTCACTAATTGGAACACTTTTTATCTTGCCGTTGCTGGGAAAAAGGGACCCAGCTTGGTTGGGAAAATGTGGCTTCCTGACGAGACAGAGAATTGCACTTTCCTGTTGGTCCAAATAGCTTTAGTTTTTGCTTAGAAATTCCACCCAATTAAAGGACCTTTATTTGAACCCAAAATTTGTGGTCTCCCTAGAAAGGAGAGATTAGTTTTAGGTAGGAGGGGAAAAGCCTTTCCCATCATGTTGTTTTTCATACTTGTTCCATTTGCATGAAGACTAGACAATGTGTGATTGCACGTGGGTTACTCCTCATAGCAACCTAAATAAGAATATTTTGGACAATGAGAAGCACTTTTCTCTCTAAGCAGTCAAATAAACCTAATCATATGAATATACAATGAGATAAAACACCAGCCTTACACTGAAAGGCTTTATGATTTTAAGTAGAGTTGTGCTAAACTCTTACCATAATTGTAATTAGAAAGAGCAGGCCAGTTTCCTGCTGCTCCTGCTCACATTTGACATGTGAACAGTATGAGCTTAGGTACCTGAGCTGAATTCTTGATTTACACTAGTTTAGAGTTACTGTTTGCTATGTTGCAAGTAAAGAGGTCATATAAAATAATGTTAACTGATGAAAACAAGTACATATATTATTTCTATATTTGCTAGAGACAGCCAGTATTTCAATCTTTTATTGTGCAAAACTATTAGTATACATTATATTAAATAATAGAATGGCTTAAGAAAGGATATCCAGATCTATAAGAACTATAATTGTAGGACAGAGACAATGATCCAAACGTTTTGAGATGCATGTGATCCATCTAGTGAGATAGGTGGCTGGTGGCATGAATTTCTGCAATTGATACAACCCATTTCCCGGGTCTTGCTTTATTACTGTGTGTTGAAGGGAAAGAACAACAACAACAACAATAACAGCAACAAGCAAAGGGGGAGAAACAAAACAACAGTCTTGGTGGGGAAAGAGTCACAGAAATGAATTTAGAAGTAATCAGAAAGAGAGTGGAATGTCAGTTAGAGATGTTTTTGCAGAAGGGACTGATAAACCAATACATCTTGACAATTTATGCTTCAGTGGCACCTTTTGGTGAGTTTCAAATGATCTTTGGAGATATTATATATGGCAATGCTTGATACAAATGCCAAGGGCAGGTATTTACTTATTATTGCAAAGCCCATTTCTCTATACTTAGACTGCTAGAAAGATAAACGTTAGAAAGTTATCTTGAATATCCTATAGTCCTTTTTCTTCAGATGGAGAAGCTGTGACTAAAGAAGATTAAAGGATGGACATAAAGTCCATAGCTGATTATGGAAGATCCAAAACATAATTTTGGTCCCTTGGACATAATTCAACTGTGCTTTCTAAATTGGATATTCATCATGAGTATGGCATTGAATGGAATATGAGAAATGAAGTGACACCACATCCACTTTGCATTGGTACCATCATAGGTACATTTGAGGCATGATATGCTGAAGCTGGCTTCTTTTTGTTTTAGAGTCTAAGTTCACTAGAGCTGACTGATACATTTTCAGGAGTTTTGTTGGATCGTTGATATCATGTTGGAAGCTTGAAATCAGCCATGGTGGGAAATGCTGCAATCCACAACCCAGGAGAAAAGAATGTTGTTGACTTGACCTGTGTTTAGGAAAAGGGGAATTTTAAGTAATTAAGACCAATAACTGGAATGACAAATGCCGTGTTTGCTTGTATAAGTATACCAAGTTAATGCTACATGCCAAAGCCGTGTTCAACATGAAAGAAACAGTGAATTCCACTCCTTTAACACATGCTTATAAAAATAGCACCATCTATTAGACATGAGCAATGCTAGTATTGTAGAGATGAGCTCTGACTCTGGAGATGAAGAGAAATGATTTCTGTTCTTCATGTGGAAGAAGGAACATGTCGGTCCCTCCCAGAGCAGTCCAGGCAGGAATTCCGAGACAAATTTCCTAAAGTGGAAAGTTCAGCTTTGTCCCTGGACAGCTCCTGGTTTCTTTGTCAATGGGAATGATATTCAGAGAATGAGTCTACTTTAGAGCTTCCTGAACAGACAAGATCTTACAACATTCTAAAACAGAGAAAATCACCAATCTTAAAGATTCCTGTGGTGAGCCAGAACCGGCATGTACTGGTTAGGGATGCTGGACGTGCACATCTCTTCCCTACTTTGCACTCTGTGACATCACTTTGGAAGCTTTAAATCAGCCATGATGGGACTACTTACACCATGGAAACTGACAAAACACTACAAATTAGGCTTTTTTGTTTTTTCTACAGAAAGATGGTTGTTAAACCTTTACCAGAACATCACTGTATATTATAGTACCCTAACATTAAAACCATAGACAATAGTCAAAATTTTATTCAGAAGTTTCTTTTCCCTTTCTTTTAAAACTATCCTTTAAAAAATAATTTTGGCTAAATATATTATTATGAACTAGCAGCATAGCAAAAATAGACCTATGAAGTGAAGCCCACTTGTATCTCCACCCAGAGATATAAGGGAATCTATTGAAATGGTTAAGACAAAAGTAGAGAATTGGCCGGTATTTAGTCACCCATCATTTAACATGTTTTAAGGCCTATATACTATACTTACAAATGTGATTGCTTTAGGGAATGCAAAAGATGTAGAAGTTTCACCTTAGGTAACTGGGAGTCTAAGTTTAAAGACAAAATCCAAACAAACAAAATACTTGGGGAACAGTGACTGACTATTAAAGAGATGCATAGTAAGTACAGTAAAAATTGAGAGGTAAAAAGAGCTGAGTATTGGGTAGACTCATCAATGGTACATAATGAAGGTGAGACCAGAGCAGAATCTTAAAGGAAGAGCAGTATTTGAATGACATCTGGGGCATGGAGAGGCGATAGATGACATGATCTAGGAGACATGTAAGCAAAACATCTATAGGAACAGGCACTGCATGTGTAGGGTCTGTTAATAGACCTTCTTGGCAAGAATAGAGGGGGTAGCTAAAAAATAGTGCAGACAGAATGAGCTACGGAAAAAGAAAGCATGGAAGGAAGGAAAGAAGGAAGGAAGGTAGGAAGGTAGAAGAAGAGAGAGGATAGGTAAGGAGTAAAGCAAGGAAGAGAAGCAGAAAAAGAGTTACTCAGTGCAGAGCATTATATGAAATAGCCCTCATGTGTATCATATCAGGTGGATATTAAAACATTTCTGGGGGAAGACACTGTTTTCTTTTCATGGATGAGGAAACCAAGGCTGAGCCAGATGAACTCTAAAAATTGCAGTTACCAAGGGTGGAGCTTGGTGTCCACTTCAGCTCCTCTGCCTCTAGGACCAGGGCTCTTGCCACTTGATTTCTTAAAAAACTCTGGCAGTTTCCCTAAAATATTGTTTTAGCTAAGTGCCAATCAGAGAAGGAAAAATGTTACATGCAGGAGCACAGGAATTTGAACCAGCTGTACCCTAGGCAAATGAACATTTAATAAATGGCTTGACTGAGTATAGAAATGACCTTCTATGTTTGTGTGAAGGTTAAGGTTGACAAAAGAGTGCGACTCCATATCTAGCTGAAAAGACACCCAGGGTCAATAGCCATACGTTACAAAAGGAAAGAGGCTGCACAGTCACTGGCATGGAAGGAGACTGAACATTCAACTCAAAGGAAATACTGAATCTTGAGCATTTATTACGAACTGTACCTCTAAATCTTTCCCAAGTCACAGAATTACTGCAAGTTAGCTCACCAGGGGACCAAGGATACTTTCGACAGAGCTACACAATCCCCTGGTAAAGATAAATGGGGTCTAATTTAAGTAGTCCCAAACTTTTCTGCAAGCTTCAAGATCACTGCACATTGTTGGATCTGTTCATAATGGCCTGGACTGTATCCCAAAAATACCAGTGGGAGAGACTCGAGCGGGCTAGAAAAGGAAAATGAAGCCATTTGGACCTGGCTGAGGCTATGGATGGTCTGACAGTTTGCAATTTATCATTTTTTTGGTCCCTTTAACATTCTTTATCTGCCTTTATTTGCTCAACAGCCCTTTGCTGAAATTCACGCTCAGCTTACCACATTCGGTGAAGCGCACGGCAGTGGACAGGAGAATTTAATCTAGAAATCAGCCTGACTTGTCTTTGCGATGTATTTTAGCTTCCAGGGCCGTGCTATGAGGATGCATAAACAAGAACCCTGTCTAGGTCAGGTGGCCTGAGAGCCCCGCCAGCATCCCTAACAATGCCTTTTAGGCAGTGTTGTCAAGCAGACTCCTGTCTGCTTAACTGACAGCGATGAGCATTTTAATAAAATGAGGTTCTGGTTGTTTTAAAGCATGAAGCCTAGTAGAAAGGAGAATCTGACCAGCTTTCACCATGCCTTTCATAATTGTGAATCCTTCCATCTGACTGCCAGTAATTCGCCTTCCCAGACATTCAGAATAGATCATCCTCACTTCGAGCTGTCTCAGATACATTGCTGGGGATTCTTTCAACCTGCCTCCTAGCTTTCAGGTGGTAGGATGGCAGGCGTCCAGTCTCTGAAGAAAAAAGCCTTCATTGTTCATTGTGCCAGTGTATCTTCCTACCCTTTTTGTTATATCCCGGAAACCTATTTGCTTTTTAACTGCTGCCACATGCTGGGAAAACATCTTTATCGAGCAGTCCTCAATGCTGTGGCTTGAGTCCTTTTCATCAGGGGGCCTGTAAGTCCCTAGCTGAGATGAAAAGTCAGAATGTTTCTGTCCACCTGGTTATCTTTATGTAAAACCAATTTGAATGTCATTGGTCCCTGTGTTGCTTTGTTGCTGAAATTTTCCTGGAATCATCACCATCTTCCCAGAAGGCATAATTCAACACCATTGGGAATATTCTAAAACTAGAATTCCTCCTAGTTCTAAATACATGTCATATCAACACTATTCTACAAGAGGTTCTTTTCCAATATAACAAGGAAATTCTGGGCCAAACATGCTACAAGAAGAGATACTTGTCCACATTGCCAAAAAACAAACAAACAAACAAAAAACCCTGCAGTCTCTCTACTGTATTTTTAAAAATCTTGTATAAAAGAGAGTGATTTCTGTTGACTAGAGCTCAATTTGGATTCTAAACACACTCTGTCATTCAATGTACATATTTTAAACATACCTTTTCAAAGTGTACATAATGATGGTAAGATCAAAAAGGTATCAGTCATTCACACCTTAGATAAATTTATTTAATTACATTGCTTCCCTGTGACATACAGCAGAGACCAGCTACACTAAGGAGTACAATTAATAATGTGGGACAGAGAAAAATGAACTTAAGAAGAAAGCAAACGTTAATTTGAACAAGTAACTCTCTAAGGAAGACAAACCTGATTAAACAGAGGACTATTCTCTGTAAGAAGGACTATGAGGACATCGTGCCTGGAAAAGAGTGGTGATGAGTTCAACTAGATGGAGGGAGAGCTGTGTGAAAATACAGGGGTTATCCCAAACCAACTTTTAAAATTTGTCCATTTGGAGGAGGACTATAGACATTCAGGATATCCTAATTTGATTCAATAAAGTTGTTTAACCCTGTTCTTTCTCCCTTGTGTACTAGTCCCAGGAAAACACAGCCAGCTTGATGTACACACCACTCAGCTACCTTCTCCAGCATCAAACCTGCTCTTCTTTCAAACTCTGTGGTCCACGTTTCACAGCTACCCACACATAGAGGGGACAGAGACCTACCCTCTACACAGTCCTTACTGAACAGCCATTATTTTGTGGATATAACAACATATCAGCACATTTGGTTCATACTGAGTGCTATAAGGAGCTGAACAGGGGAGTAATCCTTGCTTGACCTTAACTATTGGAAGACTTCATGGAAAAGGTGAGCCAACTCTACTGTGTCATTTTATCTGCAAAGTGGCAACTCTATTTATATTCCTTTTCTGAATTTAAGCAATTTAAATGTAGGTACCATAATTTATGCTTCTTTTTATTTATGCCTTGCACAGAGTAGTGATGATAAGAAGTAATATTTATTGGGTGATTGCTATATGTCAGACATGGAGCTGAATGTGTTGTAGGAATTATCTCATATCTTCACAATAGCCCTATGATATATGTGCTGTTATTATCCCCATTTGACAGATGTGAACACTGAGACTTGGACCAGTTAAAGTGACCTGTCAAAAGTCTCATTATTTATGTAGGAAGATAAAAATTAAATTCATGTTTGTCTGATAATGAATACCCACCAAATTTGTGGAGAAAATAATTCTATTAATTCTTTAGGCCGAATCTTTGTGGAAACCAAATTTCCATGAAGTTCTGCATTTACAGGACTACTCTGAAGCCTTCCTTCTAGAATCTGGCCCCACCTCCCCTATTCAGTTCATCTCCCCTTTTCTGAGTAGAGGTACTCAGAGCCCCTCCAGGGAATTATGCACAGTTTTCAATAGTTTATTATTCTCCCCTTTGCCTTCCCAGTCCTGTCTACTCTTCAGGATCCTACTGAGGGTCTCCACAAGGGTTTAGGTTGAAGGTCTGACTGTTCTGGGTTTTAGTGTCTGTACTGAACCTCATTATCTGCCTAACTTTATGTAACCTCTTCTAACCTGCTTTCCTGATCTGAAAGTGAAAGTAATGGTAGTCTCTGCCTCACTGTCATTGAGGATTAAATGATTCAGTCACATAGAGCAAAGTCTGGCATGTAGAAAGTGTTCAGTAAATAATAATGGTAATGCTTTTATTATTATTATCATATCAGTAAATATTATCATTGTTGTAGTATTTATGTCAGACCATCTTCATCACTTTCTTCTCTGAATTTATCAAAGTTACTTTAGTAGCAATTTTGTTTTACATGTGGGCTATTTTATTTTATTAACTAGTGACATATATTCCCTTGATGACAAGGAGTAGTTGTATACAAAATTTCTGAGGACAAAGCTCCTATCTCTCACCTTAGCTCCAATCAGAATGAGCCTGGGCAGCAGTGTTCTGGTTCCCAACCAGGTGTGTGTTTTTTTCAGATCCTGAGTTATCTACACCTAGGCTCAAAGCATATATGACAATCACAGATGCCAAAGGGAAATCATCCTTGCCTTAGGATTAAATTCAGTCTTGTGATGATTGGTGTCAGTATCTTGCTTGCTTGATTTCCTTGATTTCAAGATGTACATTTACTTTAGCCATAAGGCCTGGTTATTCCTTCACACCTTTGAAGATGTGAATTTTGGATTCCAGGCCTTTTACTTGCTTGTGATAGCATACATATCTCATGTGCCTAGCTGCAAACTCACCTGAGTCTATTCACTTTGAGAAACTGCAGTGGTAAGTAGTAGAAAGACTCAGCACCCTCTGTTTAAGTATTTTCTGCGGTGGTTGTTGTTTTTAACAGCATTTGTCTGTTTTCAAGGAATTTCTAGTTAGATTATGTAAGAACATGTCTTTGTGCAACAAATTTAACCTCTTCCTTAGTCTCTTGCTTCTGACAACTTGAAGTAAATACTTTGACCAAACACTCTGCCTTGAAAGCCTGGTAAACTAAGTTATCTCAGCCTAAAAGGAAGAGAGGGAACCATAAATTGCATTTATTGAACAATTCCCTCCTATTCTTCAGGATCTACATCCCAAACTCCAGAAATAGGAGAATTTCCATGGACATTTATAGATGGTGTTTGTGGGGATGCTAATGAGGATATATATTTATCTGACACTTCAAAAAATATTGGAAACTATAAGAATTGCTGCAAGAATGTACAATGATGTATTAGACGTCTATTTTACCCCAAGCCTGACACTAGTTTCACCTGCTGTAAGTGGAATTGTGCCCTCTGCTAGAGAAAACATTAAAAGGACTTGAAAACTACCTTTCTGCATTCCAATATAGTAGAGAGCACAGGAACATCATGAAACTGAATTTTAAAAGTAACTGACAAATGTAAAATAGATAGCTAGTGGGAAGAAGCCGCATAGCACAGGGAGATCAGCTAGGTGCTTTGTGTCCACCTAGAAGGTTGGGAATAGAGATGGTGGGAGGGAGATGCAAGGGGGAGGAGATATGGGGATATATGTATATGTATAGCTGATTCACTTTGTTATAAAGCAGAAACTAACACACCATTGTAAAGCAATTATACTTCAATAAAGATGTTAAAAAAAAATAACTGACAAAGGAAACCAGAGATAAGATATATCTGAGACAATGTAGGGAATTCAAAGTAAAGAAATCACTTTGAGTGAAAGAGAACAAAGGTAATGATATTTAAACACACATATACAGAATATAATTGCCAAAGTCTCTGTTGAGACTTAGCAGGATGAGGTTGATGACTGGAAGGCATAATTTATTCTTAAGATAGTTTAGTAGGTAGAGAAGAAATCGTTTTACATCTTCAAAACGACTATAACTATGAAAAATCAATGAAAATGGGGTGGTGTATATGTTGGAAAGGAGTTGAACTCAGATAAGAAGACTTAGACCCAGAATCAATGATGTAGCAGGAATATGCTGCAAGTGTCATGCAGAGGGAAGACGTGAACAATGCTTTCCAAATACAGATCACAGAATGTCTGTATTAAAAATGGGCTACATATATATGTGTGTATACATATATATATATATATATATATATATATATAAGAATTACATACTTAACATAACCTTCTGTCCATTTAATTTTTATCAAATGCTGAAGGAGGCTAATATTCCCGACTATTTTTTATTTTAAGGAAAGTGACAAGAACCTGGAGACAAAGTAATAATAGCTTGCTGGAATTCATAGTAAAGAGTAAGAAAAGACTATATTAAACTAGAGGTGCCCAAGGTGGTAGGGCAAGGAGAAGGTAAAGGTGCAGCAAAACCACCTGGAGGGCATTGTGAGCCACATATGTCTTCCTCACACGTAACTGGAAATGCACCTGAATCTCTGTGTTGTCAAGGGGTCGGGGAAGGACCCTGAGGGTGGGGTACATCTCTCTTAGAGAATCCAAAATGACAGATCTTCTTTGGTCACTGATTAGGCCCACAGCAAGGGCTTACTCCAGGAAACTCCATTTTAGATTCCCTGTATGACACCCACCCACCAAAAAAAAAAAAAAACAAAAATACCCCAAAACAAAAAAAGAGTAATAATGTCAGCAAGAGGACTTAATAGATTCTGACTGGGAGTAGAAGCTGGGATGATCCACTTTGGGGAGTGTATATACCTCCTGGGCTTTTCTTTTTAATGCTTCAGAAGGAGAAGAGAATCTCAAGACAGAAATACTGAATTTCCTATTCTGCAGGCGTATTGAGTCTTTAGCCAGCCCTCTCTGTTTGGCCAGATTTGTAACCTGAATTTGTGGAGCTGTTTATGCTGGTTACAAGAGAAATGTGACCCTGTGGAAGGCTAGTTAATCTGGGTATAGGATTGCTTAACTAGATTTTTGGAGTCATATAGATTTTGTGTTGTTGGTGGGGCATGTAGTCAGAAATGGCACAGGATAATATTGTCAAGCCCAGGGATAGACCCAGGAAGAAGAGCTGTAGTTGCTGCTGGTGGTGGAGTATCAAGACATGGAGGAAGCAGCGTCAGAGAAAGGGGCAAGAAAGGAATATCATAGAGAAGAAACTAGTGGAGTCTCTTCATTCCTCAAATTAAACAAACACAGATGACTATTGAGGCAGTCATGTGGCTGAAGAGGTGATGAGAAAGTCTGAAAAATAAAGTTCAGATTATAAATTCAGAGCATGAAGAGTCATTTGGAGAAAATTTGACTGTGATGGTTTTAAAAGCAGATGAAGTCAAAGGTTAAAAGAATGGAAAAAAGAAGGAACATACAACTAAGAGCAAATGCAAAAGAGAATCATAAAACTAAACAACAACAACAAAAAAAAAATTCAAGAAATCTAAGTTCCAGGCTCACAGAAATAATATTTAAAAATAGTACCAAGGATTTTTAATGCTATGTACAAATTAAGAAAAAGGAGAGAGCTGGTATAATATTTGGGGACAAGAATATAAAAGTGGCAGAGAGCAAAGAGGAGATCAGCTTGAGCTCTGCTTCTATCGTACTTTCACGCTTTCTGACCAGCAGATGGATCTTACCCTTTAGGCTCAAGTCTTCAGTGTAGTGTGTGGGTCACTGTCCTTGCTTTGTTATAATCAACACCTTTTATCGTTTCATGACTCAACATATACAGATTTGTTTACTAGTAGAAATGTATGGGTCTATTATTATATTTGCAGGTATTTGGTATCTTTGGTGTACATTTCTTCAGGTGCTTTACAGATCAAGATCAGTAAATTGTTACAGCTCAAGGTCACCAGCACTGCAATAGCTTAAGTATTGCTTTGAGGTTCATGAATATGCATCACCCTCATTTTAGGCTTAATTGTTCTATCTTTTCTTTTATACTTTTAAGAACTAAAACCCTAGGAAAAAAACTTTAGTTCCTTATTTTAGTCTGAATGTGATCTGAAGGTAGTTAACCTTGGAAAGAAGGTAGAGATGAAGACAAACTTTCCCTCTGGCCTCCTGATGCTTCTGTGTGAATTGATGGATCCCTCAAGGATGAATGCAACACCATGACAAGTGTGGAGGGAAAAGTTATGCTGAAGCTGACATTTACAGTGTGTATTAATTATAAGTATCCATCTCCCTAGTGATCATGTGCTATTCTTCCCCAGGAATGAAATTGACCAAGGATCTTACTTTGGATGGAAAGAAAGTATGTTTGGAGTTCTGTTAAGTTTTAATACCTTTAAGTTAAATTCATCTCCACAGTAACTTTAGAGATATTTAAATCTCAAACTTATGTATAAAAGTTAGGGAGAACAAGGCAGGAAGGTACGTTTTCTTTTTCTCATGGCAGTGCACAGAACTTGGGGTCTACCCCAAATTCAATTAATATGAATGGGAAAACCGTTGGATTTTATTTTGGAGGCTGAAGGTGACAGAGTTTCCTTGGCTATGGTCAAGATTTTTCTTTCTATTAAGTTGCTGGAGGAGTGTTCCTTTATTTAAGTCTTGGATGCTGAATGTAACCATGATTGTGATGCCAATAAAGGAACAAGAAGTTGGCTGGGAGTAGTCATTAGCACCTCTGTGAGGTGAAGCTTCAGATAAAAATGGTGGGCTTGTGAACACCACCACACTGGGGGATCACCTCCTACAGATCCAGAAACCACAGTCAGCTACTTTCTAAAGAAAAACAAATGTACCTGGGAAAACCACTCAGTTTGACTGACTGTCATGTTTTGGACCAAGATGTAAAAAGAAAATGGTGTTGACAGTATGTTCACAAGGAAGTTCTATGGCAACAAACTACATATACATTTATTTAATCTTCTCACACAATTTGCTGATATGCAGACACAGCTTTAGACAACCTGTCTGGCTAATTCAGGTCAAACTCGATGCATTTTCTCAGCAGGTCCTTTTGCATGAGTTAAGTGATGCCAATATTTCACCTGCACATATTTTAGTTCTCCTGATTTCCATGTCCACTGGGGGCTCTGAAATTATGTCATTTTCCTAAGTTGGTCTTTTATTCCCTGAGTGGACTTTTGCTGCTGCTTCTGTTGCTGTTGTTATTTGTTTGCTTCCTTCCAGATAGCTTCACAAGAGCAAAAGAACAGTCTTTTCTTAATTTTGACATGCACTTTTTTTCTTATCTGAGACTTCTTTATAGCCATTTTCCATTTTTAATGAAAGCAATTATCTTAAGTGAAAGACATGCAAAAATGTTTGAAAGGTAGACCAGAAAGATATTTCTATCTTTTTAAACCTAACACTTTTCATGTGTTTTCTATTTATTGGGATGAACATATCAAACTGCATGGATTTTCCGGAAGTTTTAAATCACCATTTTAAATTGGACAGCCCCTATTCTCCAACATTTTATTCAACTGTCCATCAGTTACTCATAGCACTAAATTTTCCTTCCTTTACAGTATGAATTTTATAATGTTCAGAAGTTCAGGAGTGATTTTCTTTTAGTCAAATGTTTTCCTACTGGAAAATGTCACTGTGTAGATAAGTCACAATAAGATCAATTCATGAATATTCACAGGGCATATTTTGAGTACTGTATTACCCACTTAATGCTCTTTTACTGGCTAGATCACCCATATTCCTGATTACTTTCCCCCATTAAATCCTTAATTGCTATTTAAGCCAGGCAATTTTTCATAGTAATTCTTGCCCAGTCTAGTGTCCTGGTATTGCCACTTGATATTACATACGACATATGATTCCCTTTCATTCTTGAAATTTATGTGTGATTCATTTCTTGCTTTGCTTTTCAAATCAGTATGTTTTAATATTTTAAAATTATTTGGCCACAATTTTCCCGAAGAGAGAACTTCTGACCTGTCCTTGGAAAACAGATGCTAACATAGAAGTTCTATAGCATTCCCCCTTCATAAGAAAAGATCTCAGTATAATCACTCAAAACTCCATTTCTCAATTTAGAACAAAGTATTTTATACTTGTTATTTGTTATGCTTGGTGCTCGATGTATAGCACCAATATACATCTAGCACCAAGCTTAGATGCACCATTTTGAGCTGCTTTTACTCCCTAGGAGGTCCTAGAAACGAGTAAACTTCTTTCTCAGAATTGATATTCATCCAACCTCTCCCCTTTCCAACTTTTGCTATATGGTTTCTTGTTAACTAGTTACTGAAGACGTAAAAAGTCTTTACTAAATGTCTGCAGGAATGTAACATCATGCATATTTTCTTGTTTAGGTTTTGTCTAATGTTTTTGGAAGGGTATACAAACTTTGAAGAATCTTGGCTGTGTTTATATAAAGTGATATTCAATAGAGGTGAAGTTGACTGTAAACTGCCTGGGAATGGGAAGTTTACTTTTTCCCATAAAGTTTAATGTTTTACCATATAGAATTTCCAATACTCAATCTGTTCTGATCCATGAAAATATGTTAAAATTTATATTTTGACCTTCTTGGAATATTTGAATTAGTATGTACATATGATTGTGTTTACTTGAATAATTCAAGTAATTGTGTTCTACAAGAACATAATATATCCCATTCTCTCTATATCTGGTTTTAATTTTTACTTTTTATTTTAAATTCTGAGAGATAGTATTTGCTACATTGTTTGGCAGGTTAGATCATTCTGGTCCAGTGGACTATTCCTGCCTGGATAATCTATGATGCGATTATAAGGGAATGCCTATTGCAGTGTACCGAGCTAACTGCCTTACCCAATATTACAATGAAAACAGCCCCAAGAGAGGTAGTACATTATATAAAGATATATTTTATTTTCACTTTTGTGGGAATAGGTTTTTTTAGGGGTATATGAAGTCATTAGAATATAGCAATTTTGGAATCAAACAAACCTGGGATTTGGCCCAGAAAGATCAGTTCTTTAATATTTGTTTTTGAGTTAGTTAATTTCTCCATGCCTCAATTTTCTCATCTATCAAACATGGATAATAATACTGATAGATAAGGGCTAGCCTGGTCAAGCCTGATCACTTACAAAGTGTTTGACTGCCCACAAAGCTCATGGCAACCAGTTATGGGCCAGTGCCATATGGCTAGGCCTACATCCCAACATCCACCTCCATATTCATCATGCCATGTGAGGGGCTTGTGCTTCTTCAACCAAGGGTGCTCCATGGTGGGTCCTGCCACTATCTTCACACAGTACCTCATTGCAGCCACAAGGTTTGTATCCCAGATCACACCAGGGAAGGGGGACTTGTTCTCTTTAGAATCATAAACATTAAGCTTCCAGAAAAGGGCTGATGCTAAAATTCTACCATGTCTTAGTTTTATTTGTATCTTGGCTCCAAATGATGGCAAGCAGAGAGGCATTCCTAAACATGTAGCTTATAGAAAACAGCCCAAAAGTTTGAATCACTCTCCCAACCTGGTAGTCTCTTCAGGCTGCTATATATATAATGCAGTGGGGAAGGCAAATACACACACCTACTTCTGCTTTAGTGTTCATGACTTTTCCCCAAAAAAAGATGCTCCAGCAGTTTAGAACAAAATCTTAATTATCCAAAGTCACTTCCTTTAGTGTTTAAATTCATCAGATAATTGCACAAATATCCACTTTGTTTTGACTGTGTAGATGTCCTGGCTCAAGTCCATTAACCAACTAATGTACACCAAAGAGGAGAAAATTAGGAGATTATGCCTATGTTGATAATTCTTTTTTCAATCCAAAGACTTGTCTGTAACACTAATGTCTGCTATCCTCATTAAGAGTTATCAAATCAAAGTAATGTTCATTGCAACCAGCAAATAAGTTAAAGTAGGTATTTACTCTTTGGTTGCCAGCTTGAAGAGGCATTGTTTCTGCATTGGAGGAAGAGAGGTAAATGTCCCTGCTAATACTAAAAGACATTTCAGATAAGAAAATCTCAACTTTTGGTGAGAGTTAAGAATTTGAGCATTGCTATAAGTACCCAGAATGAATTGTATCTCAGGCTTTGTTTCTAATGGGCCACCACATCAAACCCTTTCACTTGGAATTAGTAATGCCCTTCCCTCATCGAGATTTCCTCTACCTAGTTTCTGAGATGCTCTGGACAAGCAGATGTCAGATCCAGTGACTTTAGCTGACCAGTTGGTGGCACCTGATTTCTAGTATGTGGATATGCTAGGTAACCTTAAAATGATGACATCATTTTTGTTACATAGCAATCTTTCTCTTCTGGGACTATAACTCTGTCTTGAACTTCAGCTTGGGTAGTGTTGCCTCTCCCTGTAATGGGGGAATCTTGTGCCCAGGATGGCATAATGGAAAGAACATGGGCTTTGGAGTCAGAATCCACATTCTGTCTTTTACAAATTGAATCACCTTGGGCAAGTTACTTAACTTTCTTGATCTTCATGTTCCTTACTTGTAAAATATAATACACATCTCATATTCTGTGAAGGTTAAATGTGTTAATGTACAAAAAGGAGCAAGCACAGGACTTGACATATTTTGGCACCCTATTATTGACATGGCCTTGCAATAATGGATCCATTATTTGGAACAATATCTGCTTAGCTTCAAAATTACCTGGATTCCTGACATAATGTCTTCCCCCCACCCCTCAACTCTGGCCTCTAGTTATTGAATGATGCTCCATTCCTAGTTTAGTGCCTACAACATAGTGGATACTGAACAAAGTGATGGATGGATGGATACATGGATAGATGGACAAATAGAAAGATTCCTGACCATATCCAGTCCACTGTGTTTCCTTTAAAACACAACCCGTTGGACTTCTGACTTAGAGAGACCAGAATTTCCACTAATTAATTTCCCATGACCCCCTCTTTCTCCTTTGCCTGCATGGTTCCTGGAGTTCCTTGACTTGAAAAAGTGTGGATTATAACACACTGTGGGGATTTTCTGGAGATTAAGGCAATCCTCTATCTTTAACTACAAAAGACTAGCAATATAGACAATTCATGATTATCTTGACTAGAAAAACTTAAAAAAATAGTAACTGTTGTTAAGACACATGATATTTTTGATCAGCTAATATCCCCTGAGACAAACCTGAAGAGCAGGCCACAGGAGAAAAAAATGGGCCAGATAACCATACAATGACAACACAGATCAACACAATATTCCCCTTGGAATATTTAAAGTTATAAGAAGGAAAGAGAATATAAGCATAGGACATTCTAAAGTCTTTATGTCTTGAACCATGTTATTTTCTTATTTATTATTTTGCAATCTCTAATAGAGAGATTTTATCATCCAGTGTCCCTAATGTAAAAAGAACAGTTGTGATTTGGTGTCATCAACATTACTCTTCTTGGCTATAACAATTGTGGCAGTTACCTTTAGAGACAGACCAGGTCAGAGAGCTTGACTTTGGATGAACTTCTTTTTACCCAGTTGCCTAAAAAGGGAATGGTAGCAAAAAAATGGTCTAAAAGGAGTTCCACTTCTGGTTGTACCTATGAAATTGTAAACTTAGAAACCAGCATATGTAATATGTGAGTATTTTTTTTACTGAGATATAATTCACATACCATAAAATTCACCCATTTAAACTGTACAATTCAGTGGTTTTTAGTATATTCATAGCTCGTGCAAAGCACTATGTAATTGCAGAACATTTTCATTACCTTAAAAAGAAACTCTGTATTCATTAGCAGACCTTCCCCAATGGCCCCTCCTTAGGCACTTGGTGACACTAACCTACTTTCTGTCTCTATTGATTTGCCTCTTCTGAACATTTTATATGAATGGAGTCATACATATGTTTTCAATTCTCCTGGATATATACCTAGGAGTGGAATTCCTGGGTCACATGCTAACTCTAGGTTTACCTTTTTGAGTAACAGACACACCATTTTCCAATGTGGCTGCACGATTTTACATTCCTTCCAGCAATGAATGAATGTTCCAATTTCTCCACATCCTCACAAACACTGGTTACTGTCCATCTTTTTGGTTATAGCCATCCTAGTAAAAAAGTTTATCTTATTGTGCTTTTGGTATGCATTTCCCTAATGATTAATGACATTTAGCATTTTTTCATGTGCTTATTTTCCTTTTGCATATGTACTTTGGAAAAATGTCTTCAAATGTGTTGCCAAATTTTTAGTTAGGTTATTTGTCTGTCTTTTTATTGTATTGAGAGTTTTAAATGTTTTTTACACAGTCTGAATATTAGACCATTATCAGGTATATGATTAATAAATATTTTATTGGATTCTTTGGGTTATCTTTTCACTTTATTAATGGTTTCCCTTGAGGCACAAAAGTTTTTCATTTTGATGAAGTCCAACTTATCTATATTTTGTTTTGTTGCTTATGCTTTTGATGTCACATCTAAGAAACCATTATTTAATCCAAGGTCACAAAGATTTACTCCTATGTATGCTTTTAGGGGTTTTATAGTTTTAGTTTTTCCATTTAGATTTACAATCTATTTTGAGTTAATTTTTATATATGATGTGAGGTGGTGGGTCCAAGTTCATTTTGTAATTGTTGAAAACACTGCTCTTTCCCCATTGAATTATCTTTGCACCCTTATTGAAAATCATTGATCATAAATGTAAGAGTTTATTTCTGACCATAAATGTAAGAGTTTAATTCCTTTCTGTTGATCTCTGTGTCTATCCTTATGCCAGTACAAAACTGTCTTAATTACCATAACTTTGTAGTAAGTTTTGAAATATCAAAGTGTAAGTCTTCCAACGTTTTTCTTCTTTATCACAATTGTTTGAGCAATTTTGGGTCCCTGAATTTCCATGTGAATTTAAGGGTCATCTTGTTTCTGCAAAGAAGTCAGCTGGAATTTAATGGGGATTGCCTTGAATTTGTAGACAAATTTGGGGAGTATCTTCATCCTAACAATATTAAGCGTTTCAATCCATGAACACAGGATATCTTTCCAGTTATTTAAGACTTATTTAATTTATTTCAACAATGCTTTGCAGTTTTAAGTGTACATCTTGTACTTCTTTTGTTACATTTATTACTAAATATTTTATTGTTGTTGATGCTATTGTAAATGAAATTGTTTTCTGAATTTCTTTTTTGGATTATTCATTGTTAATGTATAGAAGTCTAATGGATTTTTGTATGTTGATCTTATAGCTTGCAACCTTGTTGAACTTTTTTTTTTAAATTAATCTAAGAGATATTTTTGGTGGATTCCTGAAGATTTTGTATATACAAGATTATGTCATCTCCAAATAAAGATAGTTTTACTTCTTTCTTTCTAATCTGGATGCATTTTATTTCTTTTTCTTGTCTAATTCCTCTGACCAGTAGCTCCAATACAACATGGAACAGAGTGGCAAGAGTGGAATTCTTATCTTGTTGCTGATCTTAAGGGATAAGCTGTCAGGGTATCACAATTAAGTATGATGTTGATTGTGAGTTTTGGACACATACTTTATCAGGTTGAGGAAGTACCCTTTTATTATTATTACTTTGTTGAGTGTTTTTACCACAAAACGGTACTGGATTTTTATTAAATCCTTTTTCTGCAGCAATTGAGATTATTATGTGTTCTCTTGTCCTTAACATGCTGTATTAAATTGATTGATTTTTATATGGTGAACTAATCTTACACTCGGGAAAAATTTCACTTGATCATTGCGTATAAGCCTTTTTTATATGTTACTGGATTTGGTTTGTTAGTATTTTGTTGAAGTTTTTGCATCTATGTTTATAATGGATATTGGTTTGTGGTTTTCTTTCCTTATGATGTCTTTTTTGGTTCGGGTTTTAGAGTAATACCAGCTTCACAGAATGAGTTGGTATGCTTTCCCTCCTCTTGTGTTTTTGCAAGAGTTTTGAAGGATTGTTGTTAATTCTTTAAATATTTGGTAGAATTCACCAATGACACCATCTGGTCTTGGCCTTTACTTACTTTGTGGAAAGTTGTTTGATTACTAATTCAATCTCTTTTTTGTTCCAGGTCTGTTCATATTTTCTATTTCTTCCTAAGTCAGTTTTAATAGTTTGTTTCTTTCTAAGAATTATTTCATCTAAGTTAATTAACTTGTTATTTTAAATCACACATGTTATGACCTTATCATATTTTTAATAATGATATAATCTTTTTATAGGTGGTGGTAATATCTCCTTTTTTATTCCTGATTTTAGCAATATTATTTTAGTCTTCTCCCTTTCCTTGTTGGTCAGTCTAAAGTTTTATCAGTTTTGATTACTGTGATTATTATTAAGGTTTATGAATAGGAAATACAGGGACTCTGTTGAATATCCCTTCTGACTGAATCCAAGATGTTCACACATTGCCTTATAAAAGTAAATTATAATTGTCTTTAGCTAATTATTCTCCTAAAACAGCTCATAACTCATTATGGATGTATTTTCCGGGATTTAAGATGAGAACTTTCTAAAATTATACTTTCAATATTATTCCTTCTTTGGTTGTAAAGGTCAGGAAGTTCTATAAAGTGGACTTTCTTAAATTTGTTCCCCAATCTACTTTTTTAAACTATAAAATATTTTATGTCCATTACAAAAGGCTAACAATATGGTCTTTTCTTGATTATCTGTGTTCTTAACATCTGAGATTCGCTTATCCAATGTGGAGTTGAAAGATTTATTGTTTCTAGTATTAAAGGCTTCGGTTGTATTTCCCTTCTGTCATTTTTTGTGGATTGAAGGATCCTCAATCAGTCCCATCTCCCATATAAGGTCCTTAATCAGTCTACTTGATTATTGGAAATTTTTCCATTGATGTTATACCTCCTTTGAGGTGAAGTGCCCAGAATTGCATGCTGTATTCCAGATGTGAAGGCACCAGAGTTTTGTAACAAAAGAGGATGATCTTCCTTGTGTTGTGGAAAGGAGATTTCAGGCTATGTGAAAATGGTAATTGTGTGAAGAGAGGGGTTACAGGATGGTGGATTTGAAATCTTTGGGAAGAAGAAAGAAAGCATTTCCTATGTTATGCCAGGGAGAGATGCTTCAAATAAAGACAACAGAACACATCTTCCTCAAAATGGTTCTGTGATAAAAGTACACTTTTTTGATGGGGAATTTCTACTGCCCACCAAAGCCTCCTTCTGCTGTCTGAGATCAGAATCCATTTTGAAGTCTACATGCTCCATCATTCATCGTGTGACTTCTGCTGCTCAGTAGCCAAATGGAAGATTTATCACAGAATTAGAATTTTCAAATCACCAACAGTCTCCTTTGCAGATGTGCAACTTTATATTACAGAAGTCTGTTGTTTTGTCCTACCTTTATTGTTAATAATTAATGTACATTTCTGGGTGAAATTATATGCTGTCACTATCTGGTTAATTTAATAGAAATAGTCAAATCTAAAGCACTTTATTAAATATGTTGGAAATAATCAATATCATTACTATAATGTAGCAAGCATCATGTTTTTTCAATAAAAGATGTCAGAAAATAGAACAATTCACTGTATGTCAACTTAGTTACTGTTACTACAAATTCATTTTTTGAAAAACTTCATTCCTTGTATTATGTAGTAAGTGTGGGAATTAACAGAATGCAAAGTTCATAGATTAAATGGTAAGCTATAAGCAGCCTATTGAATTTTCAGTAAAGAGCTTGGGTAATAAAAGTAAACTGTATCAAATAGGTGAAAAGAAATGATTTTCCATCTTCTCATATTAGTCTTCTTATTGAATATCAAATGAAAATTCTGAAGAGTAACAAGACTATAATTATTTGGTATTTTTCTTTTTGGAACTGTCGAAGGAAAACAAATTATGTGAGGTAAGTGTTCCTTTCTGAATTTGTAAAGTGCCAATATAAAGAACAAAACATCATTTAACCATTATACAGTGTGTCCCTCTTGATAAGTATTGCTCTGAAGATTGAAACATAGATCACCACTGGGCTTTTAATATAATCTGTTAATGTTCTACTTATGTAATAAAATGCTCAATCTTCACATCAAAAGGTACAGTTAAGTTTCCAGGGATTCCTCACCTCATAGTTGATATTGGCCTCATCTTGAAGACTGAGCCTCTTTCAAATTGCTCTTTTCCATAATTTAAATACGTTAAAATACATCCTTCTCTTCCCTTCCCATTTGCTCCCCACTAAGGCCAGCCAAGGACAAAATCATGAGGTTGCATGATATCTCATTTCCCTTTGTGATATTCTTGTTCTCATATATTTGCCAGGTGAGTGTCTTGCCCTAAGTGGTTCCCAGTTGATCTTCTCTGAGCTGTGAGTGGATGTGGATAATGGTTTACATTAAGATTCTATCTTGTGGGGTCATACATTGTAACATAGCCAAAAGAAGGCCCTAACTGGGTCTACACTCATGAATGGAGCATGCATTTGTTACAGGATTCTGTGGTGAGAAATGAACACAAGTCACAGTCCCTGTCCTTAAGAGGAATGAAATAGAGATGATTTTTATTAATAATATCAGCTCTAATCTATTGAACTTCAAGCATGTACTCAATGGTATTTTAAGCACTTTCCATGGTTTATCTCCTTGAATCCTCATGACAGCCCTGTTAGGAAGGTACCATGAATAATCCCATTTTACAGATTGAGAGGCTAAAACCTGGAGGGATTAATTTACTTGTCCAAAGTCACATAGCATGGGATCTGAATTTAGGCAGACTGACTTCAGCAGTGTGGTTCTCATCCTTAGTTGTACATTAGAATCACCTGGATAGCCTTGAAAAATTACCTAAGAGTTGATTGTCTCCTGAGAATCAAATCAATCTGGAGTGGGGCCAGAGAACCAGTGCTTTGTAAAATCTATTCAGAGGTCCTACCACATGGCCAGAGTTGAGAACTCAAGCTCCAGATGCTGCAATCTTAGGGGAGATTAACTCAGATTCAGATTCAACCAGCAGCAGAGATGTTTACAATGTACAAGGTGCAGTGTTATGAGCGTCACATGAATGACCTCTTCTACTCCTCACCGAGCCCTGTGAATTAAGATAGGCATCATTATTTCAGTGATAATGAGAAATTCTAAATATAGAGAGATTAAGCTGCCTAGCTAAGATTTTCCAGCTAATAAGCAGCACACCCTGGATGTGAATGGATTTCCTTTAACTTCTAAATCCAGGTCTGTTTAAAGAATACCATAGTGCATATAAATAAAAAAAAATTTACTGTGCTGCTAGTATGTGAAGGACAATATGTTAATCACTATGATGGAAATACATGGAACTATAGTAAATACTACCGGAAAGAATATAATTAGGTATTAGTATTAGTACTACTAATTGTGTAGTACTGACCATAGTGCTGAAAAGTTCAGAGGAGCAACTGATGGTGACTCCATCTATCACCTATGCTTTGTCATAGAAGGACTCAGAGAAAAGGAAATGTTTACTTACAAACAGAGTCAGGATTCAGAACTGCTCAGTAAATAAGAGCACAAGGATTTGAAAGATAGAAACAACATGCAAAATTAACTAAGATCATCACATTTACCTGGGAATAATGGTGAAGGATCAGCAATCACCTCATATAATTATAATATTCAGAGAGATCATGACTTTTCTTTACACATCAGCACAGGAAAAGCAGGTTTTCTTTTTCTTTTCTTTTTTTTTTTTTTTTTTTTTTTTTTGCTACAGAGTCATATTTACAGAAAATGTTAAAGATTTCTTTTGGTGACCATAACTAGATACCTTTTTTTCTGACTATGGTATGTGATATTCTAAGCCAAATAGGAGGCATGGAAACATGTCAGTTCTTGCTTCCATTTTCACTCATTTCATGACTGAGATATGTTTTTCCTGGACTTTCAATATTTAGAGATGAAATTTAAACCCTAATGCTCTTCAATTCAAGATTCTTCTTGGGAAATTTCATGGAAATCTTGCTCAATATTCATCAAATTATACCACTGATATCTTGACTAATAATTTGAGCACCAATTCCGGTGGCTCTTTTCAGCATTTACTATAAAGTAGCCATGTTCTTTTCAGGGTCAGATTAACATTTATTTAATACAATTACCATTCATTCCTTCATTTATTCAAACATGACAATTTTTATTACATACTCACTATGTTTCAGGCACTATTTTAGGTATTGGGTATTAGCAGTGAACAAAATAAATTTCTTGCTTATATAGAACTTACCTTCTGGTGAAGCTGATGAGGAAATATAGATAATAAATAAATGGACAGTAAATCAGATGATGACAAGTGCAATGGAGATAAATGTAGCAGAAAAATGAGCATATGAAGAAACAGAGTGGGGGAGATAATACTTTGAGGATCATGGTGTGTTTGGGAATCATTCTGGTTTGGAGGCAAGTCTGTGTGATTCCATCATCCATGCTCCTTACGTCTGTGCTCTCTTAACCTTTCTGTGTGTGCAGAGGATGGTCAGTGTCAAAAAAAGTGGTTTGTCTTAAACCATCTGAACTGAGCAAGCAGGTCTCTGAAACAAGTTTTGATCCTTTTGCTTTGACACCTGATTCCACTCCATCTTCTCTTTCCACACCTAAGGATGACTGCCTACTTTGTTTCTCCATAAAGGCAGCTATTACTGTTCATTTGATGTAAGTTTCTCTTATTGCAGAATTTCGTGTTAGAAGGAGTCATTTAACTTTTCTTGACCTTACTTTCAGGTTTTTAAAATAGAAGTTTGGGTTAGCTAAACTAACCATGGCTCCTTCAGGTGCTGAAAAATTATGCATTTTATGGGTATATGTTAATAAACATGAAAGCATACTATTAGATACGAAGAGTGACTCAAAGTGCTTTTTTTCCCATAAGTGGAAGAATAGCTCGACAATGGCACTCAGTCACATTAGAAAAGGAGGAGAAAAGGTTACACAGTATCTCATAATCCTGAGATGTGGTGTGTAATTATCCATTTGCAAAAGGCTTTCTTTATGTTCTCTTTCACTGGGAAAGTTAGAATAAAGTGAAAATAAAGTTCTGCAATTATGAAATCTGCTCACTTGGCTCTTTCTGCTCTTCAAAGTAAATTCTGTGTTAATAGAGAAAACTTAGTTAGTGTAACAGACTCCTAATTTGTTACCATTGCAATTATTTTTTTTCAGACCCATTAACGTTTGTGAATGAATTTAATGCTCAGTAAATTGATTTCAGCCATGGTCTGATCCAGGCATGGCACCAGCCTGCTGGGATAAGAACCTTTTAAATTGCCTCCAATATACCTAATTTTCACTTAAAGGGTGTCCTCCTTTAAACCTTTGGAGACTTACTTACCTGAGATTAAATGCTCTGGATATCACCAAGTAATCATTCATTATTTATTAAGCACTGTGTGCACGTGCTGTTTGTTCCAGGGATAGAGCTGGGCACAAGTCAGGTCTTCCACTCCTATGAGGAAGACAGTCATTTAAAAAAGTTACTATAAAGTATGGTATATATTATGACGGAGCAAAGAGGATGCTATGGAAAATGGGTCTATACTTAGTCTAGGGTCAGGGAAACTCTGCAGGAAGTGAGATTTAAGCTGAAATATGAAGATGAATAGGAGATAGCTAGGTGAAGCGTGTGTGCCTGTATTGTCTCTGTGTGTGCCCTTGCGACTTCATGTGGGAAAGGTACAATAGGGATGAATAGGGAAACTGCATGGGCAAAGGGAATAAAACATGGCAATATGAAGGAATCCAGCAGAACCCACTATTAATGGAATATTAAAATGGGAGAGTATAAAGGGAAAGAAAACTGGTGGGAAGCAAGGTTGGGGAGGTGAGTAGGGGAAAAATGGGGAAAATCTTTGTAATATGTTAAGTAGTTTTGTACTTAATCCTAAGAGCAATGGTAAGAGGAAAGATACAATTAGATGTGAATTATAGAATGATCATTTAGGTTCTAATGTATATCATGGTTTGGAGAAGTTAAGGAGAAGAGTTAAGACACTGGTGGTACGGTTCAGGAGATAATGACATCTAGGACTAGGGCATTGGCAGGACAAGCTTTTAGAGCTATTTAAGGGGCAAAATCACCAGGAGTTGATTGGATGGAGGGAGTGTAGGAGAGGGAAGAGTCAAGAATGACTCCAAGCTTTCTGGCTTAAGTAACTGGTAGATGGTGTGGCTATGGTGTTGCCACTTACTAAGATGATAAACTGAGATATGTTGCTGAGATGAGAAACTCAGGAGGATGATTGGGGATGGAAGATGCAGGAAGCAGGGGCAGTGATGAATTCAGTTTTGGTCTTTTGAAATTGAAGACAGCATAAGACATCCAGGTAGAGATGCCAACAGGCAGCTGGATGTATGAGTCTGGAACACTAGAGCTGAGTCTGGATGAGATTTGACAGTCATTAGTATGTAGATGCTCTCAGTCTGCCAAGTGCTGTGATTGCCTCTCTATTATGGGGCTCACCTTACTTTGAACTGTAGATGTCTGTGAGTATTTTTCATCACCTTACTCTGGAAAGGGTTCCTTGAAGGCAAAAACCGCATTGTTTACCTATCTTTTTATTGCTACCTTCACGGCATCTTGCAAGGTGCCTTATGCAAGGATCTTACTTGATGACCTTTTTTGCTAGATGGAGTTGTCTTCTACAAGCATCTGACTTCCGTCACAGCTGAATTGGTCATGGCCGACTGAGGCCCCGCGACTTGGTTCTTCCTCCCGCACTGAATGAGCTCTCCTCTCTCCATTCCTAGTTTAAACCCTGATTTCTTCTCAAATTCTAGTTCTTCATAGTTTAAATAAGGCAACATAATGTACAAAAGGACACTAAATTGGAGGAGGGGTGACATGTGAGTCGGTAGAGGTTATGTTTCTTCTGACTTAGGCAATCTTGAGCATATCATGTTCTTTCTCTGGGCCTTTGCTTACCCATCTGATAAAGAAATGGTATCTAAGATCCCTTCCAAGTACAATGGATTTCAGGTTTTCCCTCTTTACACCTAATTTATCTTTTGTTTATTCTCTTATGTTTTGAACTGTGCATATTGATGCTTATATTCTTAAATGTATAGTTATAGATGTATGTTATGGATTTTCTCTGCTCAAATATCATTCAAAGCTCATCAAAAGTTTATTTTCTGGTACTACACATAGTCTTCATTCCAATGCAATGATAACCATAACAAGATGTTCAATAAACACTTGTTGAATGTAACTGGATAGGAACAAGGGTGTCAGAAACATACATATGATCTCTCTGTACATTTTGGTCATACCTTTGTCTCATGCAACCAAAACTCTGTAAGGTGAAGTAGAACAGGAGTTAAATTCTGCTGTTTTTCCCACACTTGCTCAGGGAAAGTTAAATGATAACCTCTTGGGGAATGCTATAGGCAGATTTTTCTAAGTTTCTAAGTAACTTCATATCATATAATCTCGCAAAATATTTAAAAATTAGTGAGAGTGGATCTAGTTGAAGTAGTGGTGGAAACTGGAGCCCTCTTATATAATTTCCCTTTTGTGTACCCCCTTTCTGGACATTTGGGCAGAACTCTTAGATTTCTGGAGAGACTAGGTGGTCTTTAATTTTCCAACGATTTGACTCTATAATTCTAACTACCAGTCAATGGTATGGCTTGTCTCTTTTCTCTTGCACCCAGGGTTATGCTAGATGCTGTGGAGGCTTTTAGAAATGAAGAATCTGTAGCCTCTGTCATCATTTAGAAAGATGATCTGCCTCATATGCATGAAGCAGGTAAAGGGCCCCCATAAAACAGCACTGCATATTGTTTTGTATATGGAGGAGTTGAAGCAGATGATCCTCACAGTCTCCTCCAGTTTTCACATTCTATGATTCTAAGTGTTAATGATGTGACCATGTGTGTTAGGTGTTTTGATCTCAGGAGTAATGCACTATATAAATTCAAGGACCATTACGTGCATAATCACAGCTGCTAAGCAGGGACAAATCCACCTGTTTGCATGATATCCTCAAGAAATCCCAAGGGAAACACTGTTTGGGACCAAATCATTAGTACCTTTTTTTTTTTTCCTAAAAAAAATTAAAAGAAAGAAAGAAAAGAAAGAAATGTTAGCCCCCACTGCTCCCCAAGCTCTTTCTCAACATGTTGTTGCAAACAAACATTTCATTTGTCATTTAGGAAAATATCCCAAATAACATTCTCCCCTGATTCAAACAAAATTTCCAGTGCTGGGCTGTGCTGGTTGCCAGAAGTGTGTCTAGGTTAATTGCACACCTGCATTTTATTTCAAGTAAATTGCATGGAGCCCCCCTCTCTGTGCCCCTTACAAAGCAGGAGCCCACCTGTCTGGAGGCTCTTTGGGCAATGAAAGGCTGCAGGAAAAAAATTAGTCATCCTCTTTTCTTTCCTGTGACTTCTTTGACCTTGAGACTTCTAATGGCATCTTAGACAAAATGAACATAATCTAATGGACAGCGGGGAAGAGGGAACGGCTGGGTACATCTGTCGTATTACTGGGCTGTCTGAACAGTCAATGAAGCAGGGCCAAACCATAAGAGGCCTGTTCAGTTTAGCTCCAGGGTCTGCAGAGAAGGAGCACAATCATTTATCTTTATTTACTGAACTCTGCTTTCTGTTTAAGAAAAAAAAAAAATTGACAGGTTGACAAAAACCCGCATTGGAGCTTCCCGCTGCCCAGAGATAAATGCTATTTGTGCTCTGGAGATTCAAGGACAGCTCACGATGCCCTTTAGCTGGTTTCAGGGGTGCCTATCATATGGAAACAAAAAATGCCAAGGCACCTGTATCCTTTTTCCCCATCAGCACCTCCACATCTGTCTGTAGAGGGATCCAGTAGATAGATCCATAAGAAAGAAGAAAGAATGGGAACCGTGATTCCCCCAAGGAAGAAATCTAAATTGGAAGAATTTAGGCAAGAGAACCAAGGACAAAGATGACTGGGAAATGTTGAATATTCCACAGATTTCTTTATGACGAAATGGAGAGAGATCCACCATGGCATCCATAACAAATACATTCTGAATTATATCAGTAAAGGGAGACAAAAATAATGCATATTCCAGCTGCAGGGAAAACTTTACTGTGAGCTGTAGAGAAGGAATTTAAAAATAGGATCTGAAAGTCCTATCTACGCACGTCTACTCCCTGCTGGATTATGATGATCGTGTCACTGACTCTTTTAATGTAACATCTACCACTTACTATACTTTTCTTAGAATAGTCATCACCAAAGTGAGATTTTTGTTCCTCAGGGAGTATATAAAACTCTATACTTGAAGTGGAGAAAATAAGAGGCTGATTTTTTTTTTCCTTTTTCTTTTCCCTATCATCTCACCTTTTAAATTTCTATTTGGTGTAGATGTTTCATAATGTTCCTAATGCAATCACACAATGTTATACAGATATGATTTATAAATATAAAAAAGAGATGTGTACTTAAAAACTTTTTACAGATGGGAAGTACAATTTAAAAAATCCAAGAAAGGGATTGGTTCAAGATGGCAGAGTAGAAGGACGTGATCTCACTCCTTCTGGTGAGGGCACCAGAATAACAATTAACTGCTGAACAATCTTTGACAGGAAGACACTGGAACTCACCAAAAAAGATGCCCCACATCCAAAGAAAAAGGAGAAGCCACAATAATATGGCAGGAGGGGCACAATCACAATAAAATCAAATCCCATAACTGCTGGGTGGGTGACTCACAAACTGGAGAACACTTATACCACAGAAGTCCACCCACTGTAGTGAAGGTTCTGAGCCCCATGTCAGACTTCCCAACTTAGGGGTCCAGTAACGGGAGGAGGAATTCCTAGAGAATCAGACTTTAAAGGCTAGTGGGATTTGATTGTAGGATTTCAACAGGACTGGGAGAAACAGAGATTCCACTCTTGGAAGGCACACACAAAGTAGTGTGCACATCAGAACCCAGGGGAAGGAACAGTGACCCCATAGGAGACTGAAAAAGACCTACCTGCCAGTGTTGGAGGGTCTCCTGCAGAGGCGGGGGGCGGCTGTGTCTCATGGTGAGGACAAGGGCATTGGCAGCAGAAGTTCTGGGAAGTACTCCTTGGTGTGAGACCTCCTAGAGTTCACCATTATCACCATCAAAGAGCCCGAATAGGCTCCAGTGTCAGGTCGCCTCAGGCCAAACAACCAACAGGGAGGGAACCCAGGCCCACCCATCAGCAGAGAAGTGGATTAAAGTTTTACTGAACTCTGCCCACCAGAGCAACAGCCAGCTCTACCTACCACCAGTCCCTCCCAGGACGAAACTTGCACAAGCCTCTTAGATAACCTCATCCACCAGAGGGCAGACAGCAGAAGCAAGAAGAACTACAATCCTGCAGCCTGTGGAACAAAAACCACATTCACAGAAATGTGGACAAGATGAAACAGCACAGGGCTATGTACCAGATGAAGAAACAAGATAAAACCCCAGAAAAACAACTAAATGAAGTGGAGTTAGGCAACCTTCCAGGAAAAGAATTCAGAATAATGATAGTGAAGATGATCCAGGACCTTAGAAAAAGAATGGAGGCAAAGATCAAGACGATCCAAGAAAAGTTTAACAAAGACATAGAAGAATTAAAGAATAAAAAACCAGAGGTGAACAATATAATAACTGAAATGAAAAATACACTAGAAGGAATCAATAGCAGAATAACTGAGGCAGAAGAACGGATAAATGACCTGGAAGACAGAATGGTGGAATTCATGGCTGTGGAAAAGAATAAAGACAAAAGAATGAAAAGAAACGAAGACAGCCTAAGAGACCTTTGGGACAACATTAAATGTAACAACATTCACCTTGTAGGGGTTCCAGAGGGAGAAGAGAGAGAGAAATGAAACTAGAAAATATTTGAAGAGATTATAGTCGAAAAATTCCCTAACATGGGAAAGGAAAGAGCCACCCAAGTCCAGGAAGAGCAGCGAGTCGCATACAGGATAAACCCAAGGAGAAACAGGTCAAGACACATAGTAATCAAATTGGCAAAAATTAAAGGAAAAGAAAAATTATTGAAAACAGCAAGGGAAAAATGACAAATAACATACAAGGGAACTCCCATAAGGTTAACAGTTGATTTCACAGCAGAAATTCTACAAGCCAGAAGGGAGTGGCATGACATATTTAAAGTGATGAAAGGGAATAACCTACAACCAAGATTACTCTACCTGGCAAGGATCTCATTCAGGTTCGATGGAGAAATCAAAAGCTTTACAGACAAG
>NC_041232.1:55180773-55183084 GCF_002837175.3 Physeter macrocephalus | reverse complement strand
AAAACAAACCCAAAACAATTAAGAAAATGGTCATAGGAACATACATATTGATAATTACCTTAATGTGAATGGGTTAAATGCTCCAATCAAAAGATACAGGCTTGCTGAATGGATACAAAAACAAAACCCATATATATGCTGTCTACAAGAGACCCACTTCAGACCTAGGGACACCTACAGACTGAAAGTGAGGGGATGGAAAAAGATATTCCATGCAAATTGAAACCAAAAGAAAGCTGGAGTAGCAATACTCATGTCAGATAAAATAGACTTTAAAATAAGGAATGTTTCAAGAGACAAGGAAGGACACTCCATAATGATCAAGGGATCAATCCAAGAAGAAGATATAACAATTATAAATATATATGCACCCAACATAGGCACACCTCAATACATAAGGCAACTTCTAACAGCTATAAAAGAGGAAATCGAGAGTAACACAATAATAGTAGGGAACTTTAACACCTCACTTACGCCAATGGACAGATCATCCAAACAGAAAATTAATAAGGAAACACGAGCTTTAAATGACACAATAGACGAAATTTAATTGATATATATATGACATTCCAACCAAAAACAGCAGATTATACTATCTTCTTAAGTGTGCATGGAATATTCTCCAGGATAGATCACATCTTGGGTCACGAATCAAGCCTCAGTAAATTTAAGAAAATTTAAATCATATCAAGCATCTTTTCTGACCACAATGCTCTGAGATTAGAAATCAATTACAGGGAGAAAAACATAAAAAACACAAACACATGGACACTAAACACTATGTTATTAAATAACCAAGATATCACTGAAGAAATCAAAGAGGAAATCAAAAAATACCTAGAGACAAATGACAATGAAAACACGACAATCCAAAACCTATGGGATGCAGCAAAAGCAGTTCTAAGAGGGAAGTTTAGAGCAATACAAGCCTACGTCAAGAAACAAGAGAAATCTCAAATAAACAATCTAACCTTACACCTAAAGGAACTAGAGAAAGAAGAACAAACAAAATGCAAAGTTAGCAGAAGGAAAGAAATCATAAAGATCAGAGCAGAAATAAATGAAATATAATAAAGAAAACAATAGCAAAGATCAATAAAACTAAAAGCTCATTGTTTGAGAAGATAAACAAAAATTAATAAACCATAGCCAAACTCATCAAGAAAAAGAGGGAGAGGACTCAAATCAATCAAATTAGAAATGAAAAAGAAGTTACAACAGACACCGCAGAAATACAAATCATCCTAAGAGATTACTACAAGCAACTCTATGCCAATAAAATAGACAACCTGGAAGAAATGGACAAATTCTTAGAGAGGTATAACCTTCCAAGACTGAACCAGGAAGAAATAGAAAATATGAACAGACCAATCACAAGTAATGAAATTGAAACTGTGATTGAACATCTTCCAACAATCAAAAGTTCAATACCAGATGGCTTCACAGGTGAATTCTCTCAAACATTTAGAGAAGAGCTATCACCCATCCTTCTCAAACTCTTCCAAAAAATTACAGAGGAAGGAACACTCCCAAACTCATTCTATGAGGCCACCATTACCCTGATACCAAAACCAGACAAAGATACTACAAAAAAAGAAAATTACAGACCAATATCACTGATGAATATAGATGCAAAAATCCTCAGCAAAATACTAGCAAACAGAATCCAACAGCACATTAAAAGGGTCATACACCATGGTCAAGTGGGGTTTATCTCAATAATTCAAGGATTCTTCAATACGCAAAGCAATCAATGTGATACACCATATTAACAAATTGAAGGATAAAAAGCATACGATCATCTCAATAGATGCAGATTAAGCTTATGACAAAATTCAACACCCATTTATGATAAAAATCCTCCAGAAAGTAGGCCTAGCAGGAACCTACCTCAACATAATAAAGGCCATATATGACAAACCCACAGCAAACATCATTCTCAATGGTGAAAAACTGAAACCATTTCCTCTCAGATCAGGAACAAGACAAGGATTTCCACTCTCACCACTATTATTCAACAAAGCTTTGGAAGTCCTAGCCACGGCTATCAGAGAAGAAAAAGAAATAAAAGGAATACAAATTGGGAAAGAAGAAGTAAAACTGTCACTATTTGCAGATGACATGATACTATACATAGAGAATCCTAAAGATGCCACCAGAAAACTACTAGAGCTAATCAATGAATTTGGTAAAGTTGCAGGATACAAAATTAATGCACAGAAATCTCTTGCATTCCTATACACTAATGATGAAAAATCTGAAAGAGAAATTAAGGAAACACTCCCATTTACCACTGCAACAAAAAGAATAA
>NC_041232.1:55112968-55180469 GCF_002837175.3 Physeter macrocephalus | reverse complement strand
CTGATGAAAGAAATTAAAGATGATACCAACAGATGGAGAGATATACCATGTTCTTGGTTTGGAAGAATTAATATTGTGAAAATGATGATTCTACCCAAAGCAATCTACAGATTCAATGCAATCTCTATCAAATTACCAATGGCATTTTTTACAGGACTAGAACAAAAAATCTTAAAATTTGTATGGAGACACAAAAGACCCTGAATAGCCAAAGCAGTCTTGAGGGGAAAAAAACAGAGCTGGAGGCATCAGAGTCCCTGACTTCAGACTATACTACAAAGCTACAGTAATCAAGACTATATGGTACTGGCACAAAAACAGAAATATAGACCAATTTAACAGGATAGAAAGTGCAGAGATAAACCCACACAGCTATGGTCAACTAATATATGACAAAGGAGGCAAGGATATACAATGGAGAGAAGAAAGTCTCTTCAATAAGTGGTGCTGGGAAAACTGGATAGGTACATGTAAAAGTATGAAATTAGAACACTCCCTAACACCATACCCAAGAATAAACTCACAATGGTTTAGAGACCTAAATGTAAAGCCAGACACTATGAAACTCTTAGAGGAAAACATAGGCAGAATTCTCTATGACATAAATCACAGCAAGATCTTTTTTGATCCACCTCTTAGAGTAATAGAAATAAAAATAAAAATAAGCAAATTGGACCTAGTAAAACTTAATAGCTTTTGCACAGCAAATGCAACTACACACAAGATGAAAAGACAACCCTCAGAATGGGAGAAAATATTTGCAAATGAATCAATGGACAAAGGTTTAATCTCCAAAATATATAAACATCTCATGCAGCTCAATATTAAAAAAGCAAACAAACCAATCCAAAAATGGGCAGAACACCTAAATAGACATTTCTCCAGGAAGACATACAGATGGCCAATAAGCCCATGAAAAGCTGCTCAACATCACTAATTATTAGAGAAATGCAAATCAAATCTACAATGAGGTATCTCCTCACTCCAATTTTAATGGGCATCATCAGAAAATCTACAAACAGCAAATGCTGGAGAGGGTGTGGAGAAAAGGGAACCCTCTTGCACTGTTGGTGGAATGTAAATTGATGCAGCCACTATGGAGAGCAGTATAGATGTTCCTTAAAAAACTAAAAATAGAATTACCATTTGACCCAACAATTCCATTACTGGGCATATACCCAGAGAAAACAAAAAGAAGAACAAATAATTCAAAAAGACACATGCACCCCAGTGTTCATTGCAGCACTGTTTAAAATAGCCAGGTCATGGAAGCAACCTAAATGCCCATTGACAGATGAATGGATAAAGAAGATGTGGTACATATATACAGTGGAATATTTCTCAGCCATAAAAAGGAACGAAATTGGGTCTTCTCAGCCATAAAAAGGAATGAAATTGGGTCATTTGTAGAGATGTGGATGAATCTAGAGACTGTCATACAGAGTGAAGTAAGTCAGAAGGAGAAAAATAAATATCATATATTAACACATGTATGTGGAACCTAAAAAAATGGTACAGATGTACCGGTTTGCAGGGCAGAAATTGAGGCACAAATGTAGAGAACAAACGTACGGACACCAAGGGGGGAAAGCTGCGGGTGGTGGTGGTGGTGGTGGTGGTGGTGGTGGTGTGATGAATTGGGAGATTGGGATATACACTAATATGCCTAAAATGGATAACTAATAAGAACCTGCTGTATAAAAAAAATAAATAAAATTCAAAAAAATAAATAAATAATCCGTGAAAAAAATCATCTTTAAAAATGTATTATAGATTATGCCCATTGAGGGTAATCCCATTGCTAATTGCATGGACTCGAGATGCCCTAATGTGCATGGAGATATTTTTCCAGAAATTCTGGAAAACAATCACCTCATTATTTCCCATAGTTCTTAAAATAAATCATGCTGCACATTGCAATTGTTTTGCAAGTGTCATAACATCACTCTTTTTCTCTCTGCCAAAATAGTTCATGTGTATGTTAATATTATCAATAGTCAAGCTTTGGGATAGTTTCTGCACTTGTCACTTGTCTCATGATATTTACGTAAAATCCAGCCTTATGGGGCATGATTTGGGGCTTGGGTTGGAGGCTGCATGCGGGAAAATACAGAAAAGTCTCTGAGGCTGTGATTACCTTTATTTGGCCTAGGAGTGTGTCTAGGAGAGCAGCAGAGACCCTGCAAGCCACGGTGAACCGGTTTGGGGCACTGAGAAGGACAGCCCAAAAGTAGAGCCATCAGTTTTCATGCTCTTGACCAGCTTCACTGCTCCATATTCGAAGGATTTTCTTTGACTACATCCAAAAGAAGCAAGAGTGAAGTGCAGATGTGTACCTGTGAAGAGTCCAAATGTTCAAGAGGAAATGGAGGTCTAACCAGAGGTAGAGTCAGCATTCTGGAGCCCAGGCTGCCCAGACAGCGCACTGCAGGGGGCTGCAGCACTGAGGTGCCAAGACGCATTATTGGAAGGCTGGGATGGGTACAGGCAGGGTGAGGGTGGAATCTAGTGTCAGAGTAGAAAAGCTTGAAGAGAAAAGCTGGAAGGGACCCTACTGACAAAAAGCCGTGATCTCATTACATGGATGTTAATGATCCAGATGTCGGAGTATAGGTAGAAAGAGAAGAGGCCACTCAGAAGGTATGAGTGGAAAGAGGCTAAATGACAGTGACCTGGAATGCATTAGTTTGGGTTTCCTACTACTGATCCTTGAATTCTCAGCAGTAGGACTTGGGGAAGGAGTCTGATACACTCAGTTAAAGACAAAACTGGCAGCTATGGAGGCCAGCAGAGTGGGGAGGGCTATGCTTCTGAAAGTCACTTTAATAGTTTGTGAACTGTGGTATCTGCTGGCGTGTAACATGTCCCTGTGTCAGGTTTTGTCACGTTCAGGGAACTCACCTTGACTAATGCAGCAGGACGGGGCCACCAGGACCTGACCCTGCAAACCAGAGTCATTGAAGAAGCAGCTTAATAAGCCCAGTCTCGAGTGCTGTGGCTGTCACACACCCCAGCAAGCCTGACTTCCCTTACTCTGAGCTGTTTGCTAACATTGTTTACTAATGAATATTTTCTATCCCCTTAAAAGAATAAATAACCACCAGGATATTTTTATTGCATTAACTAAGAAAACAATAAATTTGTTATAAAGAGTGTAGCTTATATATATTTCATCCATTTACTTAAAGACTTACATAAATAAAAACATTTTAGGAGAATTGTGATGAGTATTTTCTAAAAATGTCTCAACTAATTATTGTTTTCTATTCACTTTGTTATAATTGAATAATTCAGTTCATAACTGTTAAGAATACTTAGAGATAGTAAACATAATCATCATTTTCTTCCTTGATGTTTATTTCTTATTTATGTAGTTATTGTGTACTAGTATCCATAAATGGCTGTCTATTTCTTATTCATCACAATCAGTTCATGATATGAGTTTTTGTTTCTATTTAATTTAACAAGCACTGAACATTTACCTCTATCATAGTACTCTGCTAGGAGTTGGAATAGAAGATATAGGCATTGCAGGCTTTCAAACAGAATGGTCTAGGGTATACCTTAGTATCATAATAAATTGCAATATCTCAGGGTTTAACACAGTAACAGGTTACTTCCCTTTCATTTCAGAGTCCAGTGCCGGTCCTGGCAATTTTCCTTGGAGATAAGTCCTCCAGCACTTGTTGGGGTCTAGGATCTTTCCATCTCTAGATTTTGCTATCTTCTACATAAGGCTTCCAGGGTCCCTATGGAGGAAAAGAAAGCTAAAGGATTGCATAGGATGGATTTTAGGTGCAGACCTAGAGGCAACTTATCACTTCTGCAGACAACCCATTAACTAGAAACTAATCACCTTTTCAACACACACTACTAACTTTAAGTTTACCAACCTCTTCCTCCAGTGCCTATCTCATTAGGCATGTGATCTGCATTGCAAGTTATATAACAAGTGACAGTTCTATGAAGAGTTTTCCATTGCATTAACAAGCTTAGCCATCTTTCCAGCTTCTTGCATCACTTTTATCACCTCTCATTGCTAGGTTGCTATGTCAGTAGCATACACTTTATGTGTTTCTTACAGCAGCACCCATCTTCAAGGTACCCCTTTCTGTATTATTAAATATAGCTAAACTCTGATTTAGTAACAAATAAACCCTAGAATTAGTTACGGAGGAAGAGGGAAGTTGAAGCTAGAAATGTCTGCAGGATCCAGATCATAGGGAAGTGAGAAAAAGATGTGATGTAGGGATCTTAATCTGACAGGGACATGAAACAAGAAGAAACAGAGTAACCCCCTTTAGGAGATGACTGCTATCACCTGAGAAAGAATAGCAAGGCTCTCAACCAAGGTTGTGTGGAAGAAATAGGAACAAAAAAGAAAGAAAGCATCTGAGAGGTGTCCTGAAGGAAGAACATCTGGCTTTGTAGAAAAGTAGTTAATCAAAATCATAGGCAGAGGTCCTCATTCCAATTACTCAATTTACTACCTGTTTAATTTCTTTACACTTTGTTGCCTCACTCTAAGGCTGATATGATTAAATCTGGCCTATAGATTTCTAGTTTATTTTGAAAATAAAATGCTATTAAATACATGAAAATATTTTATAAACTGTAAAATGTAATGAAAATGTTAATTTTTTAACTAAAAAGAAATAATAGAAAATGGCTCTAAATCTTTGTGCCTGGGTAGCTATAAGAATGTTGCATTCCTAAAAGAAATGGCAGGAGAAAGAGATAGGTGAGGCATGATGATACCCTGGCTTTGGCCATGATAAATTGGAGTTTTCATCCAGATCTTCAGGTGGATACATCCAGCAGCAGTGTATCTTAGTTGGGCTCCCCAGAAGAAGGCCCTAAGATGGTGAATTGTGTGCAAGTGATTTATGAGGAAGAATCTAGTAAGGAAGTGGGGGAAACAATTCAGGAAAAGGGAAAAAGCCTTGCAAGGATGAGATTTCAGGCAGGCACCTGTGAAGGGTAACCTCAGGCTGACCCAGGAAAGTTCTGCAGTTTAAGTCATGCCTTCGGGTTCATCCCACTTGAGGGTAGGAGGCTTTCATATTCCCGTAGCCCTAGCTGTCAGTTGTTGACTAAGGGCCTGGGAACACAAACTTCCAGGCACTTCCCATGCTTCACCTGGGCTGGTAATTGGCTGTAGGAGCTAAGGGTAGGAATCTGGCTAGAGAAGAGTTATAGGTTTGGGCAGTTAGAACCAAAAAAATGGAGGCTAGAACCAACAAAAAACATCCAATAGGACCTAAGGGAAGCTTTCAAAGCGTAGATTTAGATTTTAGGAGAAAGGGTGAAATGAGAAATCTGTTTGTTTTGTTAGCATCCAATAAGCAATTAAAGTTAAGGGTTCTATATGTCAATGGGGTTTTTAAGTATCTCTGAGCTTTTAATTATTATCTTTCTTTCCAAATTTTTCAGTTTGTAGATCCTAATGTTACTCCTTATTCCTGTTTTCTTCTCTTGTCCTTGTAGATCTGCAGTGAAGAATTGGAACTGGGGAGATGCTGGAGAAAAGGTATAAACTTGCAATTAGAAGATGAGTAAGTTCTATAGATCTGAAGAACTGCATAGTGATTATAGTCAACAGTACTGTGCTATATACTTCAAAGTTACTAAGAGACTAGAGTTTAAATGATCTCACCACAAAAAGAGAAATGATAACTATGTGAGGTGATAGAGATGTTAGCTATAAGGCTAAGGTGGTAAGCTTACTGCATATATAAATGTATCAAATCAACACACTGTACACCTTGAACAACATTATGTGCCAATTATATCTCAATAAAAAAATAATAAAATACACAACCAAAAAAACTTTAATTTAGGCAAAGTTATCTTCATTGCTTTACAAAACCTTTGGAAAAACCATTCACCATCTTCTCAACTATTATGGGATGCTCCACTAGCCCATGTTCTCTGAAACACCCTGTCTTCTCTATTAGTGATATTCTAGTCATGAAGTTGTATGTGCCTAACAGAGATGAAGCTTTTTTATTCCTCTCGTACTCCTCCTCCCTTCCCCTGCTGCTCTGAGGATATTATCATTTAATAAGAAATTTATTTCTGAAGGTGGAATTTTAGGTAATACTAAAAGACCATTGAGTAAATTTTTAAAATTCTTATATTTTTAGTCATTCTCAACATTTTACAGGATATCAGGATTGGAAGAGATTTAGCTTATCTCACCCCACACCCCACTTGATATTTTTTAATACATTTGATACTTTAACCGTTTACTTTTTAGGGGATGTTTTGTTGCTCCCCCAGAACTTAGTACCATAAAGCACTAAGTGAAGAATCTACTGAATTTTGAGAATAAATGTGAGGATGATGAGAAAGAGGGTACAGGGCTGAGCATAAGGAAGTGAACCCAACTTTGCAGGAACTCTGGTTTCCTCACTGATGCACAGACTTCTTAGGTGTGCCTTTCAGGTGTATCTTCTTCCACAGGCTGCTCTCAGAGCTTTTGAATGAGGTTAAAAACTTTTTTACCTCCCTGGGAAGTGAGGATTTATGTGCAGAATTTTTACTTCTTAATTAATTTGGACCCCAGCAGTGTGGAGATGGTGAGACTTAATATCTATTAAGACTTGATATTAAGTTAATAGCAGGTGACAGTGACTTCATGAAAACCCCTGTGCAAAACATCAAGTAGATGGAAATTTCAGTTCTGGTACATTACTCAGCTGACTATCATCAGACCTGCTTACAAGGGTCATAAAGATTATTTGTACATTAAAGAAGGGCCTGTCCATCAAGCTTAGTATGAAAGAGAAGCAGGAAAATTACCATCACATAAAATATTGATATATTTCCACTAATGAAACACTCAATACTTTAGGAAATTCTTACTGGCTATTTTTCATTGTTTCTTGACACACACACACACACACACACACACACACACACACACACATACCACATACATTCTTTCCACAAGAGTGAGTGAGGGAGAGCTAGAATAGATATCAAGATCGTTTCCATATCCTACCTATCCACGGAAACCATCACAGGGAGAAGGGAGATGGCATCAAGGAACACACATGTGTGATTTAGACAACTGAGAGGTAAATAGATGGCAAGGGTCACTTGAAGAAATGGCAGCTTGGCAAGGCTAGGACAAATATAAAGTTACACCTGCTTTGGAAAATTAACCTCTTTGGATTTTTTTGGTTTTTTGCTTTTTTTTTGGCCGCGCCACTGTGGGATCCTAGTTCCTAGACCAGAGATTGAACCCCAGGCCACGATGGTGAAAGCACCAAGTCCTAACCACTGGATCACCAGAGAATTCCCTAATCTCTCTGTTTTATCACCATGTAAGGCCATCACATACAGGTCAGAGATCAATAAACAAGCAATAACAGAAAATGTTTGAATACAGTTGTCACCAAACAGCAACATTTTCCTTCATATGAAGTTCAAGTACAAAAAGGTTATTCAGTTGTGTCCTGTTACTGAGGAATCGGGGCAGTCACAGGACACCCATTTCATTTTGAATGCTGAGCAGTCGGTTAGTGAGGAGGCTGGACCATCTTCTACTCACTCACTGAGGATGAAAGGCCTTCCGTTCAGCAATACTTCTGTACATTCTGAATAGGAAGCTCGGAAGTTCTGTGCAAGTGGTTTGCAACAGAAATATCTTTGTTTCTTACCTCTGTCTCTTGGTACCTTCTACAAGCCAAAAGGATGTTTCTGATTAATATGGTAATTAGATAGTTATTAAAAACAGTAATCATCTAGAAATTATTTGGTGCCATAAACATCCCATACAGAGAAAATATTTGAACATTTAAAAGTCGAACATTGTAATTGGCTTCATATGCAAGAAGCCAAAGGGGATATAAAGAATATTTAAGTTCCTAAGAAAGCACTCACATTAAGAGCAAGTTGTCTTCTTGATCAGGTTGGGAGTTAGCGCCACACAGCCGATAGATTCCCCTTGTGGCCAGTAGCAATGAACCAATTTCTATTAATGAAGAGCTCATGTTTATGGCTAATATAGAAGAAAATGTACTGAAGGGGAGAGTTCAGTCATTCACTGGAGATAGCTTAATTCTGGTAATTTCCAATTTACAAGCTCGTTTTAATTTGTTATCAAAGTAATCACTCATTCTGGCTGGAGTCAGAAATAGCTTTTTGTCGTCTGTAGGCTGACAGATTATTCAGACGGAACCCCATTTTTCAAAGCTCACCTGCTCAGCATCTGTGATATGCTTATGAGTTCCAAGAGGTACGGTTTGCAACATCAGAGCCAGGCTGAAAAGAACTGAGTCTGCTTTACTGCAGCTTTCTGAGCCAGGGAGTATATTTCATGACTCCAAACACTGACTGAAACTGAAACTCACATACAAAAAGCAAACCATGATGGGGAACATAGATGCGAGAATGGAATATACACTGGACTTCATCTTCTGTGCCAACATGATCCTACAAACTTCCTTGTCCACCTTACCACAGGGAAAGTTTATCTGGATTTTGCTTCAAGCATGAGACTACTCTGTGGGATTGCCCTTGGTTTTTCTGGCCTTGCTTGATTAACTTAGCCACATTTATACAGCTTGGTAAGGTTACCGTGAGGATTAGAACCTTGATTTATAACCAGGGTTTCCTTTATATCCGGAGAAAAATGACAGTTGAGACAGTGATGGAGGGGTGAGAGGAGACAAGGAACAGAAGGTTATCAGGGCTGTGGTGGGAATTAAAGAGGAAGAGGGAACTGAGGGAGAGGACATACTTGTCTAAAAGAGTTTCCTTCTCAAGTTTGTTATCTTTGTTGATCTTGTGGAAGTGCCAGTTTTTAAAAGCAAAGTAGAGGAGGAGGATGGTTAAAATAGATAAAGCTGATTGTCACTAAAACCACAACTTCAGGACATGTGTTCTGAATATATACAGAAACACAAACAATCCCAAACCACAGTTCCCTCATTGTCACTGAGTAGGTTCCAGGGATGATAATGAAGAATTGTCTCCTCTTTATTGCTTTGGCTGATGCTTGAGTCTGTGGCGCCAAGAATCTAGATCTCCCAGAACCAGGCAGTGGAAAAACAGTACATTAGAATTAAATAATAGGATCTCTGGTTCCTGGATTGCAACGGAGGAAGGGTTAATGGAGCTGGGGCTTTGTACAGCAGGAGCCTCCATCTATAATCTCTTGTTTTTCTAGGCTGGGAGGAGAGAAAGGAGCCTTGGGGGAGAAGAACACAGAGTGCCCTAATCTTATGATAAAAATAATATAATTCCTCTACCTGCTATCTCTCCCCACCAGGTTTCTGCTCCCTTTGCAGAACACTAGTAATGCCCATAATAGTCGGTTAAAATAAAAATTTCTGTTCCATTAAACATACGAAAAATATGTTGCATTGAATACAGTTGGTTTGAGAAAACTGTTTTTATCCCTCCTAACAAATCACCCATACTAACTGCAGCTGCCACAAGTGGCTGTGCAGGGGGCTGGGGCTGGCTCTGCAAACGGTCAAGTTGACCATGCACAGGCAGTGTCCTGTGTAAGCCATGAGGCTCTCACACCAGACTGACCCCAACCCAGTTCTAGGGTACAGAGTATGGTCAACCTGCTCTGAGAATGTAGGTGTGTTTACACTCTGGAGGGAAACATGGTCTGCTTTTGTTTGCATTCTGAGAAGCTGAACCACAGTGGAGTGTCTTAAACCAGAGTAGGACTCTTACAGCACAGACTCTGGGGCATCAAGGTCAATCTGTGCTGGCTTCTAATCCATGTGGCAAGAGAATTGGCTGTGCTAATTCACTTGAGTGTAGCAGGTGATGTGGGAACCTTTGTCTACCAACCATTTAAGGAATATTTCTTGTCTATCTACCACATGCAAAGGTCTGTCCTGGGGATGCTGCTTAGTTACTAAGCATCTTCGATGTGCCAGAACTTGCCCATGTGACCTCCTTCATGAGGTAGTTATTATCTTTTCCTCCATTTTTACAGCAAGGAATCTGAGTCAGAAACGATACTTGGCTAGGGTCATGTCCTTTAATAAATGATGTCTTTCTCATTGCATTTCTCACCCCATCCCCAGAAATGGCCCTTCAGTCATCATGGCAGTTCCACTTAACATATTCTTCTGCCTCTTTGCTTCGGGCCTGTGTACAATGTACTTTCTTTCCTCGGAACTCCTTTCTGCATGTTTTCTCTTCCCCTTGCCTTGACTGCGAGTCATTCTTCAAGAAACTGAGAAACTAGTAAGAAAACTGATTTCATTCAATCTATTGCAGACCTGAAGATCAATGTGTCTCAGCAGAGTCTTTTTCTTAGACTTTTCGAGAAAAGAGTGGACAAATTACAGGTGAGGTGATTTTACAGTTGGGATTGTTTTTGAAAGTCCCAGTCAACTGAACAGGAAATATATCTAGCTAATTTCGGGAGGACAATTTCTAATTTCAGTTACTAATTCATGAACAAAGGAAGGGGAGTTGGAGGGTCTGTATCTGGCTTTTCATCAGGTTCAGGTAAAAGAGGCAAGGTCTGAGAGTGGCTTTGTCACATGTAAAGAAGTGACTCATGTGCAGGTCTCACGGGAAGTTGTGGAAAAGAGAGAACTGGCCCGTCTTATCTAAACCAGGGAAGTACTGTTCTCTGTGGTAAACCACGTCCCAGACACAAAAAGGTGGGGGGTATTTCTTAACCATTGCTGTTTTCATGACACATTGTCACATTTCAGGAATTGTCACCCCAAGCCCCAGTCTGGATTAGGGACTTCCTCTCTTTATTCCTAGAGGACCCTGGACCACTGTCTACCATCTCACTCATCATACTGTATTTTCTTTTGTGTTTACTTGACTGACTTTCCAGTTAATTATCATCCTGAAGACAATGATTGTCTGGTATCCACAGCTGATGCCAGCTCAGTGCCTGGCCTACAGGAGGTGCTCACTTCAACATAAAATGGGGAGATACCGACTGGGGATGGGAGTTGTGTTCCAAAGTAAGGGGAAAGTTGGAACAAAGACACAGTGAATAAACCTGACTGGTTCAGAGGCATCTGGTAAAAGATGAGCCCTGGACTCCATAGAGCCCACAGTTTCTACGAGGGCCTCTCCAATCCGTTACTGAATTGGGCAGATGATGCCCTTCAACACACTTTGCAGTTTTTCCTGAAGCTCAGTCTTAAGTGATCCTGGGCTGTCACTTTCACCCTTTCCCCTGTGGCTGATTTTTCTGTGGTTCTGATGACACTGTGTCAGAAAGTTTTTCCTGGCAGTTCAGCAAAGGGAAACGGAGGGTATTGTATTCCATCAGTATCACATGAGTCCCTTTTCTTCTCACTGCTTCCGCCTTACAAATATTTATAGATATCATTATGCCTCCCTTAGCTATCATTTATCCAAGTGGTAACAGCACTAGTCTTTCCATCTTGCCTCATAAATCAACCGCTCCAGCCCCTGTAATCATCTCCCTGCTCTTCTCTGAACTCTCCAGTGTCTGTTGACATCTTAATAAGGTACCCAAACTGAAGGCTCCTCTCCACCAGGGTACCAAAGCAATTACCTGACTATTAGGGGGATGGCATATGCTAAAAAGATGTCTTGGCCTTGTGGATGTCATTGTGGAGCTAAGCTCATATCTCACGTGTGGCCATTTCTCCACTCCACAATGTTTTCTGTACGATTGCTGCCTGTGTGCCCCTTCTCTCCCTATGTTCTTTTAGACTATCAGGCTTAGGCAGGCTTTGCTCTCAGCCTCTCCCACTCTGCTTCAGGACTCTCTCTTCCAAATTTTATCTTTGCATTCTCTGGGCTTTTATGACAGCCTCTGAGGTCTTCATTATGGTGTTCTAGCTCAACCCCAGGCTTTCCCTCTCCCTGCCTCCTATCAAAGCATATCGACTGGGCTTTAAGTTTGGGCAGACCTATGTTCAAGAGATGTGGGAACATATGTATATGTATAACTGATTCACTTTGTTGTAAAGCAGAAGCTAACACACCATTGTAAAACAGTTATACTCCAATAAAAATGTTAAAACAAAACAAAACAAAAAACAAATACCAGGCCTAACACACTGGCTCAGTGGGTGACTTTTGGCAAGTTGTTTAACTTCTCTGACCCTTAGTTATCTTGTCTGTAAAACAGGGATACAAATTATATCCAACTCATGGACTGTTGTGAGGATTAAAGGAAAAACATATATTAATAATATTCAGTTAATAGAAGTTGCTGTTAATGTCCTCTCTCTCCTCTTATCCTCCTTCTTTTCCAGGTCCTCCTGTTCCTCTTGCTTATTTCCATCTCAGGAGGGGATTTAGACCAGTGACATAAATCAAAGAGGAAGAAACATATTTGCCTCAATTACTTAGACATTTTAGGAAAAAAATGCCTTTAAAGCAGTTTTTCATTCATTCTTCCTTTCTTTGAGCATGTGGAGGTGCTCTGTGATGATGTAGAATTGCAAGAAGAAGTGCTGATTGTATTTATTATATCCTCATTTTCATGATTCTTGCTCAAAGTAATCAGGAAGAGGGTGACAGAAAACAGAATACATGTGCTCAATGAGGAATTAAGTGACATTCCTTCTGAAGCAGCCATGACACTGTCTAGGAAAATTAAGTAAGAAATAGAATATATTTGATGGTATTAAAGAACATTCAGCTACATGAATTAAGGAAGGTTATGTGAGAGGTATATCTATAGGTATATCGGAATCTAATTAGGAAAACAGAGCCACCACAAGGTTGTTCAAATGTAGAAATTTATTTTGGGCAACTAGTTAAAAAGATCTTGAAAAAACCTTAAAGCCAGATATTAGCTACTGTAGGAACATGCTATTACTCCAGGACTGGAGTGACCAAAAGGAATGGTGGTATTAATAGAGCCCAAGGGCCAAAACTGCCTGGAAGGAATTGAAACTTTGAGAGATTCAACCAAAAAGAAGGAGGAAACATTGTTTAAGATGCTTGGCATGGGGAGTGAGAAAGCATGCCTAAGGCCTCTCCCATTTTCCTCCTCTCCAATTTCCCACCACTGGCTGAACTTAACCAGAAACTGGTTGGCAAAAACTGTGATTCAGATCCTATGATACAAAGCAGAGAAGGGTAAGGTCAGGGAATGGATCTGAGAGCGAACAGGTGAGTTGATAGCACAACACAATTGATAGATAACACAATATCTATAATGGCAGTTGGTAGAATGGCTAAGAAGTTTAGAGGACTAGACTAATGACTAAAGGTATCTTCATCTCCATCTCCACCCCCATGTCTACCTCTGTCTCACAGATTAAAGGAAATGTGCTCTCCCTTAAGAAAAAACAAGTCCTGCTTATTAGTCAGGGTCCAGTTAGGAGACAGAAACCATATAAATCCTTTTGAATAGAGTAACTTTTTCCAGTTTTATTGAGATATAATTGACATATAACATTGTATAAATTTAAGGTATATGACATGATGATTTAATGTATGTATATATTGCTAAATGATTATCACAAGTTTAGTTAAAATCCATCAACTCACATAGTTACAATTCTTTTCCCTGTGATGAGAACTTTTAGAATCTACTTTCTTAACAACTTTCAAATGTACAATACAGTATTATTAAAGGGTAAACTTAGTGTGGATAATTGATACTAAATTAACTACTAAAAGGGTTAAACAAGAGCTCTAGGGGGTAACAGAGGTAGCAATACAGAAAACAACTACACCCTAAGGTTGAAAAAAAAATAAACAAGAAGGAACTCAGAAACTTAGACAAGGGCCCTTGAAGCTAAGATCCAGTCCCGCAATGCCCAGTTGAAAGGAGCAGATGTCATGTGTAATGCCCAGCTCTAGTATCATTACATAGGACAAAAAAGGTGTGTTTGAGTCAAGAAGTAATAAATTAATAACTGGCATACCTGCCAAACTTAGTGATCTGGATTTTCATTGACTGAGTTCATGACTTTCCATTTTGCCATTTAGGCCAGAATGCTAGGAGTAAAATTCAGGACAAACTCAAATCCGTGTATTTGATTAAGGTTGAAACTACAGGCAGCCCCAAGAGTGGCTTTGGATATTCTATATGAATCTTGAAAGCCTCCACCAGGTATGATTCACTACACTAAAAGGCTGCTAAATATGGGGCCTATCTTGATTGAATCAGCAATAGGACATTCCTTTGTCCATGGGCAGATTGCTCTAGTAGAAATGTAGGAAATTGCTTCCTTCTCCTCTTTGTTTATTTAAGTCAGAGCCTTACTTTAAGTTTCAGTTGAAGTCCTATCCCCCTCCCTGATTTGACACCATCTTTTCATCAACACAACTCTTTTTTATGGTATTCTTTTCGTGCCATTCATTTCAGAAAGCAAGCAAGCAAACAAACAAAAACTAGTTGTGTGTGTGTTTGTGTGTGTGTGTGTGTGTGTGTGTGTGTGTGTGTGTTGTTTGGTTATGGTGGTGAGGTGGGTCTCATTTATAAACAATGAGAGCAGAGTGGGTGATGGGGATTGTAGGAGCTAAACAGATAGGGCTGGAGATCAGCAAACCAAAAGGAAGCAGACAGGAGAGTGTGAGGCAAAAACTGAGCATTAGAGAAACATTCTTGTCCCCTATTCTGTCCCCAAATGCTTTGCATATTGAACTCAAGAGTGTACATAGCGTCCCCCTTTGATTAGCAGTAACCTCCATTCAGGAAATTCTCTTTATTCCCAGCATCCCGTGAAAACACTAGTTCTCTCTGTTTGTCCTTGCTGAACGAGCATGAGAGATGGAAGATCTATCAGAGCATCTCTTCGCCATCTTTTCAGAGTTGCATTGTTCCCGGCAAAATACAATCTCTTTCCTTGCCTTTTGTCCGTTCCAGTTTTTTATTTTGAGAGTGGAAGCTGCCTGCACTTAGTTGGACAGATTGTCCCTGACTAATAAATCTCAGCATCAGGACCTGCTTCTTTGTACTCACACAGAATTTTAGTCTTTATTTTTCTGAGACTGCTTATGCCAAAATGTACTTTCTCCAGTGCCGTTCATTATCTTTCCTATTTTGGTTTTTGCTCAGGAATATTCTTTGGAAGGGCAGATGGCAGTGATTGCCCCAGGCACTGTGTTACAGCACCCAGCACCGCTGTAACTTAGGGACATAGTGTGTTTAAAAATGAAATAAAGGAAAGCAAAGAACTCAGTTTATACACTCCTGCTTTTTCCTGGTTCTCCAATCCCCGTTTTAAAATGAATTGAAATGCCCTTTCCCCCTTTTCCTCCCTTCTTACCTCTCCAGATATTTTCAGAGTTACTATTATGTGACATTTATCCAGGAAACAAAGGTAACAAACTCAACCTTAAGCCTTGGGGAAACAGGGACAGTTACTTATTGAATACCTACTATTTGCGAGGAACTTTTTACGTGTTGACTCCATTTTCATAAAAACTGGGCCAAATAGGAATTATCTCCATTCTACAGAAGAAGCTTGGAAAGTAAAATGATTGGCCTGATCACAAAAACTGTAAGTGGATAAGCACATGGTCACTGTAGGAGGATAAGTGCTGGAGGGAACAGCATATTGGGAGAACACCCGGGAAGCAGATGGGCTCTGCATTCCTGAGTCCTTTCACCTTCATGGCTCTTCTTGGTGATCTTTTTTTTTTTTTTCCTTTGGGGAAAAGATTGGGAAGAGGGTCATCCAATGGGAACTATGTAGATAGTTACAAACAGGTGCAGGGTTATCATCTGAAGGCAGGATAGGTCCTTTCCCTGCATTTCCAGAGGCCAGACAGAACCAAAGAATGCCTGTCAGAGGAAGATTGATATTGATATAGAATCAGCAAGCTCGTTTGATAATTAGATCTGCTCTAAAATGGAACTGGCATGTGAGGAGTACCCAGCTCCCTGCCACTAGGAGTTCTAAACGGAGCCCAGACCTTTATGCCCCTTCCAGCTCTAAGACTGTGATAAGTAATTTTGTATTCTCTCTCTAGCTCCACAATTCAGCTTTCAATGGGTGGCAATCACTCCTTTTAGTCATCATTTATTTCTTTTAGCTTATGGTTGAAACTGAGAGAGTGGAAACTCTAGGAGCCTCAGTTCCTAGACAGATTTTGTATAGCATGGTCTAAGAAAATCAATACACTAGCATGTGTTCTCAGTAGAGCAAATGCACAAGGAAAGCATCACCAACCCAGCGTTTGTTAAATGAGTTGGTAGTGTGTTTCTGGTAGTGTTTGTGTCAGTAGATAAGGAAATTATACAGGGTAAGACATTTCAAACACTGCAAATGGGCTAACACCTGAGGCTGCATCTAAGTAATATCAGCTATTAAAGAAAAATGAAAGTAGTTTGTCAGGCAATCCCAAGCATCTTGAAATTTGATATTAATTTTTAAAAAATAATCAGTATTTTATTCTGTTGTCTCAACTTAAATTTAGGTTTCAATTAGTTTACAAACACTGAACTATTATAGCCAATCTAGAACTTAATTCCAAAAGAGTTAGTCACAAGGAAACAAAATCCTGAAGGAAGATTCTAGAGTGACATTTTTTCTTATCATTGCTGAGGCAAAATTCTTTTTATTAATACTATTGGCTTTTGGTTATTTCTGAAATAAATTTAACCAACTTAGACTTAAAAGATTTAAAAAATGTGGTCATTTATTGCTTAAATTAACCCACCACTCTTCTCAGATTCCTTTCAACTCCATTTTCTTGGGAGTAGTCAAGGATTTATTCAAAATCATGCAATGCCTAAAATAATCATTATTCCCTCTATTATAGGTGGTATTATATCCAGGGCCCTCTCACTTACAAGCATGTCTGTCAAAAGGACCATTTTTCAGGCTCACAGTTCCCAAGACTCTGTCACTTTCTTACTTACAGAGGCCCAAAATGGAAACTATTTTTCTTTTCATTATGAGCTGTCACTTTTTCATCTTGGCACTGCAGTGATAGACTTTCATTCGTCTTCTATATTACCTTTCCTGAAACCTCTGACACAGACTGACACAATGCAAAATGCAGGAGATCTTGGGCATACGTTGGCAATTTTGAGGGAAGGCAGCAACTTGTCTGTCTCCGTTATTTTAAATATATATTGAAAACGCTGAGATCCCCGATGTGGTAGACTGGAAATGCTAATGTGCCATGCTCTGTTTTTACCCGTTTTTATAATGTCTGCTCCCTGGCCCCATATCAAAGTGAAGAGCTGGCAGAGGGAGGAAGAGTTGCCAATGCTTTACCAGAGTGGAAAGAAAGAGTAGAAAGTTTGCTCTAAATCCATGAGGACATGAGACAGAAGAGGGAACAAGGGTTATATTTTCTCAGTTCCTTCTGAGGTTACTGAAGAGACCACTGATTATGTATGTATTGGGCTACTCCAAAGAAAAAATAAGTCCCTAGGCAAGTCCATTCCTTCTCACAAGCCCAAATACTGAACAGGAAGGCAGTGACATCTCACTGTCCAACATCAGGGCCCACCTGCACTTCTGGGTCTCTGTTCTCAATGGGATGGTTCCAGAAGCATTCCTCATAGCATGGGAGACCCAAGACAGAGACGGATGGAAAGAATGAGAGAAAGCCAGATCCCGCTTATTCCTACTGCTCTTAAACCATTCTGAATTTTGATTCTGCATCTTATTCAGAAATATAAATATCCAACATATCAACAAATCCTTGTCATGCTTGGATTCTGGAGGGTGTCAAATGAAAAACATCTCACATTCTAGATATTCACATGTCTAAGGGGACATGGGGCTGGCTATAAGTAAAATTGTGAAAAATACAAAGTTTTGTATTCCTGTTACACTTCCAGTTGAGCCTAGATATTTACTGGATCAAAATGTTCATTGCTGAGCACATTTCTGTAGCAAAACAAGCTGGATAGGGACCCCTTGTCCATTGTCTTGGGAATGAGATGTCATCACAGCCCAGTACTGGTGAAGTGGATCTTATACCTTCTCTTTAATCCTACACTTTGTTTGGCCAAGACCCAGTTACATAAAACCTCATCTGAGAGTCTCACTTTACTTTCTCACTCAGATGTTTTGTCCTCTAAGTATATTACAAACTAATTTAAATTAGGGGTTGGGTCTTATTTAACATTATATCCCCAATGCTTGACACATTTCTTGCTTAATAAATGTCAGCTGATCGAACGAGTGAATAGTAAAAGATTCTGACCAGATTCATTGCTCATTTATGTCCAATTCTGACCTCAGCTATGAGCCATTAGAGGTGTCTTCTTTTCACCAGGTGAGTGCTTTAAAACTTGGGCATGCCCTTTTCAGTTCTCCACAGCCCTCTTCCTGTGTTTAGTATTGGTATTATGTGTCTGACTCAACTGAGCTTGGAGTTTGGGATTCTTCCATTCCATCTTGGACTAATATTCTAACACCCCATCTTTCATAGTGGTTTTTTAAAAATTAATTTTTATTGGAGTATAGTTGCTTTACAATGTTGTGTTAGTTTCTACTGTATAGCAAAGTGAATCAGCTCTACATAAACATATATCTCCTCTTTTTTGATTTCCTTCCCATTTAGGTCACCACAGAGCATCAGCTGTCTATTTTATACATAATATCAATAGTGTATATATGTCAATCCCAATCTCCCAATTCATCCCCCCACCCTTTTAGCCCCTTGGTGTTCATACATTTGTTCTCTATGTCTGTGTTTCTATTTCTGCTTTGCAAATAAGAGGTATTATGTGTCTGACTCAACTGAGCTTGGAGTTTGGGATTCTTCCATTCCATCTTGGACTAATATTCTAACACCCCATCTTTCATAGTGGTTTTTTAAAAATTAATTTTTATTGGAGTATAGTTGCTTTACAATGTTGTGTTAGTTTCTACTGTATAGCAAAGTAAATCAGCTCTACATAAACATATATCTCCTCTTTTTTGATTTCCTTCCCATTTAGGTCACCACAGAGCATCAGCTGTCTATTTTATACATAATATCAATAGTGTATATATGTCAATCCCAATCTCCCAATTCATCCCCCCACCCTTTTAGCCCCTTGGTGTTCATACATTTGTTCTCTATGTCTGTGTTTCTATTTCTGCTTTGCAAATAAGATCATCTGTACCATTTTTATAGATTCCACATATATGCGTTAATAAATGATATTTGTTTTTCTCTTTCTGACTTCACTCTGTATGACAGTCTCTAGGCCCATCCACATCTCTACAAATGACCCAATTTTGTTCCTTTTTATGGCTGAGCAATATTCCATTGTATATATGTACCACATTTTTTTAATCCATTCCTCTGTTGATGGACATTTAGGTTGCTTCCATGTCCTGGCTATTGTAAATAGAGCTGCAATGAACATTGTGGTACATGACTCTTTTTGAATTATGGTTTTCTTTGGTTATATGCCCAGTAGTGTGATTGCTGGGTCATATGGTAGTTCTATTTTTAGTTCTCCATAGTGGCTGTGTCAATTTGCGTTCCCACCAACCATGCAGGAGGGTTCCCTTTTCCCTACACCCTCTCCAGCATTTATTGTTTGTGGATTTTTTAATGATGGCCATTCTGACTGGTGTGAGGTGATACCTCATTGTAGTTTTTATTTGCATTTCTCTAGTAATTAGTGATGTTGAGCATCTTTTCATGTGTTTGTTGGCCATTTTCATAGTGTTTTTTGATCTCTCCTCATTACTTTTACTTTGGGTACATTTGTTCTGAACCTGACAAAGACCAGTGACATTCTCCCACTCACATGAGGTCACAGTCAATGTAGGCCTGCCCTAAGTTAGCTGCCTCAGCCTCACCTAGAGAACCTAGTGCACTTTGTGCCTGAATGGGCAACCATCCTCTGTGTGTTTCTAAACCCAATTCTTAGGGTTAAATATTGGTGCATTATGAATGTGAAGATAGGAGAGATAATTAGAAGGGGGAAGGAAAAATTGAGGAAAGCTAAGTTTTACCTGGAAAACTAAAGAACTGAAATCTATTTTAACAGATAAGAGAACTTAATAAGATGGCTGAATACCAAATAATATATAGGAACTAAAAATTGTCATATATTTGATCAAGTATACATAACACCATCAAGTTAGAATATATATAGTGGAAGAAAAAAATGTATGATAGTAATTTTTAAAACAATTTTACTGAGGTATAAAGACATACAATAAACTGCACATATTTAAAGTGTATATAATTTGGTATGTTTGACATATATATGTACATGCACAATCAAGACAATGAACATATCTATCACTCCCAAAAGTTTTACCATGAAAATATTTATATAGGCAACATACTATAAAAAAATGGAATTCTACATAAACACATAAGATATTCATAAGGAAAAAAGATAATCAAAATTCAATTTATACAATAGATGACAATGTGTATTATTTACTATATAAAGAGTTTCCACAGATCAATAAGAAGAAAGACAAGTAATCCAATAGGAAACATGGGAAAAGAGACCAATATACATTTTATAAAGAAAGAAATAGGTTTTTAACAAATATGGTCATCCTCACTGAAATAAGGGAAGTACAAAGTAAAGCTATAATACTTCTCTTTTTACATCTAATAGATAAAAATCTAAAAAGATAGATAGTCCAGCATATTACCTATTGTGAAGGAAAAGCACCCCCATTCCATTATGGTTAGAATTAGGGCCTTTATGGAAGATATTTTGGGAATAACATTTAATAAAATAGTCACATTCCATTTAAGCCAGAATAGAATTTCTTGGTGTTTATTCCACAGATATACTAGCACATGTGCTAAATGACACACAAGCAAGGATATTTTTGCAACGTTGTTCTAATTACAAAATATTAAAACTTAATGCTCATTTGACTGTTTACCTAAATGATGGTTCATCAGAAATGTAATTCCATGCAGCTATTAACATAGACTCATATATGTACATGGTACAGAGTTCAAAAAGTATGCAAGAATATACAGTATAAAAGAAATCTCTTTCCTTCCTACCCAAATCACAGTCGCAACTATTGCAACTGATTATATCAATTACAAAAAAAATATGTATAATGGAATATTATGAAACTATTTAAAGGAATGACATAGTTCTACATAAAATTATAAGAAAAAATTCCAACGTAAAAAGGTAGTGAAAAATCAAGGTACAGAACACTGTAAATGGTATGCTATCATATCTATAAATGCATAGAAAATTTCTACACATGATGCTAGTAAGTCTAATCACACCCTTAGTTCACATAGGTACACATTGTCGAGACCACAGTTAGATTTCATCACCAATCAGAACCACTCTTCTTTACAGATCATACCCACTTAATGGTCTCTTGGTCTCTTCCTTGTTAAACCCTTCATTTAAATAAAAGCTGTTCTTCATTGGCATGACTTCAACTTCCTCAATCCAACTCTATTTTTATGGCATATGGCCCTCCAGCCTGGATGCTTGAACTTAGTTATAGTGACATTGCATTTCAATTAACGTCTTCCTGAACCATTGGCTTTTGATCTTGAGTATCAGAATCACTTGGAGTGATTGTTGAACCACAGATTGCTGGTCTCATCCCTAGAGTTTCTGATTCAGTATAAGTATCTGGTTGAAGCCTATGTGAATTTGTTAATAAGTTTCAGACGATGCTAATGCTATTGGTTTGAGGATCATAGTTTGACAACCACTGGTCTTGAGCATTGAATAATGATAGAACCCATCTCATACCCGGTCTCAGTTTAAATTTGTGCTCTACGTATGTAACTATCTTTGTATCCTCAACCCACTAGAAGCCTCTTTATGGCTTCATCCATATGGGAAAAATTGACATTTGGTAAAATTTCATGTCACGTAGAACAGGCCTCTTTTCAAGGGGAGAGGAATAAATTCCCTTTGGGGCAATGTCTAAAATGCCCAAAATCAGCATAGTACTAAATTTCCCAGATTCAACTATTTGCTTAATGTTAGGGATGTATATTTGTGACATTTATCTTTCCTTTACAATTGAAAGAGACATTGGCAATTATCTAAGAAGCAGCCCACATTGGGTGGATATTTGGCAGCTCTGCTTTTTTCTGGGCATAGAAGGGGTCATTAGCATAGATGTGAATAGGGGAGAACTATGCCTTTATACATCTAAACCGAAAGCCTTTTTCTCCTCTGCTGTCCTTTTTGCTCCTTATAACAGCACAGTTCAGGACTTGCCAGCAGCAGAGCAAAGGCAGAAGATATAGAATTTGGCCTACCACAATTCAACAAAAATGGCTTATGGACCAGAGGCAATGGAAGAATCTTCATGAGATTCCTTCTTTGGTGCCCCATCCTATTATTAATAACAGGTTTATTTTCAATTTGTCTTGCCCTGCCCCACACTGTTCTAGGGAGAGGATGAGCCAAAAAAAAAACCTAATGAGAGGTTGCAAAATAGAGAGATGGTGGTGGGAGTGATAGAGTTGAAGCTGGTGTGTTGGCCATGGAAGTGTGCTGTTTAGATCTCACCTTAAGATGGGGCTCACCATTCAGGGGCAAGAAGGGCAGTTATCAGACGTCATTCAGCTGCAGCATCTTCAGGACCTGCCTCAGCTTTTGAACCAGGCCACACTCTCCCTGGGTGGTATCAGGAAGGACTGAGTCTAGCAGGGGTCCCAGAGCCTCACTATTTTTTCCCAGTGAAGGACTTCTCTAACGGGCCATCATCTTTGCTCTGAACTCCCCATAGGGTAGTTGAGGATTTGTCAGATCTTTATCATGATCTGAAGCTTTCCCTGCCCAATCCTACTTTCTTTACTCTTTTCCTTCAATGGTGTCAGTTCTGCACAGAGTCTAAGGCTTGACCTGCCTAACCGTCTTCTGTCCTCACTTTTTTATCTTTCAAGAGAGTTAGTTTCTCAGTATAATCATTTGCACTCCTAACTCCATCTAAGTATCCACTTCCCAGAAGACTCCATTGATACATCTGGAAATTAGGAACATATGATTGTTCAAAAGAAGGAGATGTGGTTTCCCAATAATATCTGAGAAATGGCAGAAAAGTGTGACATAAATGAGAGGGAAATTTCAAAGTACAGATGACAGCAACATTGACTACAACAGTTTCCTCTTCAAAGGCTGCCAGTGGCTCACCATCGTCCACAGGATGGATACAAGCCCTGTTAAGTCTTCTTTATTATGTCTTTCCATTTTTCTTTCTAAAATTTCTCTTCCACTTTCCTATATACAGACGAGCTGCACTACTGACTTTACTATGTAGACACAGACACAGAATTTTAGAATGGGAGAAATATAGTTCATATTGTGTCTTTCCTCATTTTATAGGTGAGAAAATGGATTTATAGAAAGCTAACTGGCCAAACTCTCCACTCTCTCAACACACACACACAAACACACACTCACATACACACATACACACACTGTATTTTCAAGAATCTAAGACAGTGCTGTCCAATGGAAACTTCTACGATGATGGATGTGTTCTACATCTGCTCAGTCCAGTATGGTCACCACTAGTCACATCTGGCTATTGAGTACTTGAAATGTGGTGAGTGAATTAGCCATGTTTGACTAGTGGCTATAATACTGAACAGAGCACATCTAAGATTCTGTGTATCTTCTTTCATCTATGTTGCCTATTCTGATTCTTTTTTCTCTTTCTAATTTCAACACATTACAAAACTGTTCTTCTTAAGTCTAAGTAATTTTTCCTTAATGAGCCTTCCCTTGACTATTTTAGCTTACTGAGAAATTGATGTCTTATTTACTATTATCATTGTTGGTATTGTTTATCATTCAACACGTGTTTAATGAGTACATACTGTGTTCAAAGCCTTATACGAGATGCTTAAAAAAAACATCTTGTATTGTCACTTACTTTAAAAAATCTACAATATAATTTAACTTATCACTCATAAATTGTTACTGAATTTTGTTTTGATTTGTAATATGTCTCATAGGTATTCACCTTTCTTACACTAGATTTAAATCCCATGAAGATGGAGATTTTGTCTAATAACCACCTGAGTTTTAAAAAGTAGGTATCTAATAACTATGTTAGTTGATCTGATAAATTATGCCCATGGATACTAGTAACTGAACTTATTAACCAGGTAGTGAGGAAGGAGTGACTTCACAATGAATTATATGACTTCATATAATGACTTCACAAGAAATATAATATTGACCAACTTGTGGGCTTCAAGCTAAAATTCTACAGTAAAATTTAGAATATAATTTGCTAAATTACATTCCAAAAGATCTGGGAAATATTGAAACACCTGATTCTTTAAAGTAGATTATCACAGTTCCCTACCACTATTGAAGAGAAAGAATTTCATTTAATTTTTTATTTGCAATTTCTATCTACCTTAGAATTATTAAGAAAATACAATTTTCTTATTGACTGTATAGTGTTCTAGTCATGGTATCCCTAGTGGAAAGCAATGGATGGTTTCAATTCCATAAAATGTCTGGAATTTGCCTGGATTCCACAAAATTGGAGGGATCTAGTTAACTTAGTTCTTGTGCATTGCATTTGTTCATATTTCTTTCTTTTTTCAAGTCTGAGCTCAATTATTACAGTCTGATGAGTTTTAAGTGTTCAGTTCTATTTTTAAATTTAACACATGATTTGGCAGTTTGCACAGGGATTGACAGATGCTTTAAATATATCATTGAAATCTATTGTTTTTTTAAAAAAGAAATGGATTAATTTGCCTGCAGTAAAAATGTCCTTTCTGCAGTATCGAAAGCCACCGGGAGATTGGGGGTAAGTGGCAATATAATTTATCTGTTCACTGACAGGAGTTAAATAGTCAGGATGCTTTAAATAAAAGAGGTCGGTCTGCATCTGCTTTTCTCATTTTCTGGCCTAGTTAGAAGAGAATGAATTTTTAGAGAAGTCCCTGTTTGGTAGAAAACACTTTCTTTCCTTTACCATGTATTCTTCCTTTTGGGCTATTTAAGTCTCACTTCTCTAGGAATCTTTGCTTTTTTATTCACTTCATGCAAACTCTTCTTCCTCTGAATTCCTAAATTATATATGATCCTTTCTATACAGTCAGGTGCCACCTTTAATTTCCTTTTCCTCCTCCCACTCTCCCTCCCTCCCTCCTTCCCTCCCTCCCTCCCTTCCTCCCTCTCTCTCTTCCTTCCTTCCTTCCTTCCTTCCTTCCTTCCTTCCCTCCTTCCTCTGTTGTGTCTGAAATCCCAGTTTAGATGGCATGCTCCCAAAGCAGCAGGAAAGCATGTATCTATTATCTGCCTAACATGGGATAAGTAGAGAAGAGGTACTTGAACATTTTGTATTGATTTACTGAATTGATTGTTCTTAGGAACCTCTCAAATCTCTCAAGCATTCTGTGCCTCACCCTGCCCATGTATATGCATCACTTTAATTAAAAATTCATACTCCATGGTGTGCCTGCTCCTATATATACCTGACTCACAGGTAAGCAGCTGAAGGCAATGGCTTCCAGGTGTTTACCAGATGAAATCACTGCTTGTCAGTAAGCCAGTGACAGATCAAGGTTAATTTCTCAGAAGTAATTAACTCTCAGGAATCTTGGTGATGTATTTTAGAAGAATAAATCTTTCCCTTCACTCTCTCCTGTAATAATATTTGTCCAGTCATAAACACACAAACACAAACCCACACCTTTTCAGGGCCTCTTTGTAACCATATTCATTTTTCAGTGTTACTGACTGAAGTAATACATATGCAAAGATTCACCAGCAGAAACCAGATTATCTGTACTTTAAAACAATAAAAGCAAAAATAAATAAATAAAACAAAGTAATAAAGGTTACATGCAGCCCCTCATTAGGATGGATTTAGAGAATCCAGTATTCTCATACAATAGATTTTTATCATATATTAGGAGTTTTCATAGGTGAGCACATGTACTGTACTCTCTCTAGAATGTCCAGTTTGAAGAAACCCCAGGACTAGAAAGAAAGGAAGGAACATCTACCCCTCCAGCTAAATCAGTTGAACCAGCCCCAGTGTCCAACCAGTGACTCATAGGATAGCCTCAGATCCTAGGGTTTTAACCACACTTAAGTGACTAAAATTAACTCATAGTAAGATAATAATATTAATAATGCTTTTCATCAGCTCAGTGCTTTGATGTAAAAATGTAAAAGATGTAAAAAAAAACCTCAAAAAATGTTGACCAAAAAGAAAAGTCAATGAACATTTTCCTTGGAAAACCCTTACTAATGCCTGCTATGTACACTGTATTGGCAGGTGAGGGCCTGGGTGTCAAACATTTTATCCTCATGAATAAAGCACTACAACAAATGAAACCACAACTTAATTCATTGCCTATTTCCACTACAAGTAACAAAGTGTTGCTATGTTTGGGTTTGTGGTGAGAAACGCTCTATATCTTCAGGGATTCAGAAATCAGCCTGTGACTGTGATGCTCAAGCATTAGCATGAATCAGAATCACCTGGGAGAATCCTTGAACCACAGAGTGCTGGGTCACACCCCTGGAGTCTCTGATTCCTTAAGTCTGGGATGGGGCCTGAGGATATTCATTTCCAGCAAGGTACCTCAGATGATGCTGAAGCTTCTGGCTCAGGGACTCCACCTTGAGAACAATATGGACCAAAATTTATCTGTGATTATTGCTCCCATGACAGAAGTTATGAAACATCCATAAATATTCATTGATCCCTTACTATTTCCAAAGTAGAAGGAGTACAGCAAGTTTTCTGTTTTCAATGGCCTCATAATCTCATTGAGAAAACATATTTTTTAAATTGTGAAATTTTTAAAGAAATCAGAAATTAAATTGAATGGCATGTGTCCTCCTGTTATAAATGAGAACACGGAGTTCTTGGAGGCCAGGAATCAGAGTGGAGACAAGCCAGGGATTCATCAGGTCTGCACAATGGACAGGACACATATGACCTGAGGGATGTTAGACACAATGAATGTTAATGCTCAGAAGTAGTGGCCAAGGGGTACAGCAAACTGCCTGCGTACAAACTCTCTGTAGAAAACAAGGGCAAATTTCCTTTGTAACTTCAGGAGAATCTAGGAGAAAAAAAACAGTGACAGGAAAATTCAGTGAATTTTTGGAAAATGGATATTTATATCTTCCTTGACAAACAATGTTTATCTTGCTTGAAAGCAAAGTTTCACTGTCCAAAGATAAAATTTTTAATCAAAATATTAGAATATTAATAATGTTAACATCATTAATATTCTAAATGACTTCTTCAAAGTCACTGCTCCTAAGTAAAGCACCTTAGTAAATGAAGACCAACTGGGCATTCTCCTCACTGCCCTTCAAGACTGCTGAATGAATGAATGAGTGATTCTTCCCATGGATAAGGGCAAACACCTGCTGGTCCCAGCCTGTTCTTGCCTACGGTTAGGTAGGGTATATATGTGAGCGTGGAGATCAGCAGGATTACACACAGAAGGCTAGCCTGTTGTTTCATCCTTCAACTGTAACAGGCAAGCAACATTCCTACAGAAAATATTAATAAAAGTTGAAAAGTGCTGGGTAGTTATTTATTTTTTTCCAGAATATTAGAACTAAGAGACCCTAGGCATGAGCTAGGCTAATAGGTTTCTCTTGCAAGTTAGGTGAATAAAATTCTAAGGAAGTGAATGACTTGTCAAAGGTGACACAACTCATTCATCATCTGAGTTCGGTTCATGTCTAGCCCGGTACTATTCTCACCACTGTCTTGAGTCTTGAAACCAACTCCAGTGCAAACTTTCTCCCAGTCATTGTGTGAATCTCATTCACTTGAAATTTTTTAAAAATGAGGGTTTCTGTAGAGTTGAACAATTAACTCTTCTATTTACATAGTTATACTAACTATAATTCTTTCAAACATATTCTTGAAGAGTCCAACTGAGAAAGGTGTTGTTAGTAGGCTGCTTTTGAAGCTGGGCACTTATTCACAAGGCTCAAATCATAAATTCATGCTGAAAGCTCCCGTACTTATTACCTGGCATGTTCTAGCAGAAAAGCATTCTGGGTCACCGAGGCTCCCTGTATATTTATAGCTCTACCTACAGCAGAAAGGGTCCTTGTAAATGTCACAGGAGATACTAATTGCAATGAAAAAGAAAGAAAATGTTTGGAGCCTATGAGAAAAGACCAAATCATTCCCAATCACAGGACTGGAGAGGTCAGGAAAACATCCTTAGGGCAAGAGGGATGAAAGTTCCCTATAGTCAAGAAATTAATGCTGACACCTAGTCAGCTAAGTAAAGTGCAGAGTGAAAAGAGCCGGCCTGTCTGTGTTTTGGCTTATGGATAGAGCTGTGTGTATACAGTCCAAAGAGAAACAAGTGTAAAGATCATCTTTTCACTATAAGTAAAAATCAACCTGTTGCCCAAGGGACCCAGAGCTCAGTTACCGTATGGTCAGTCCCAGCCAGCCCTTCACTGTGTGCTATTGATAATACAGGAAGAAGGTCATTCTTGCTGTGGACTGGGAGAAGGTGGCTATGGCACTAATGTCCAATTACGTTAATGAACATGAAATTTGGCTTTGTGAGGGCATTTCTTCCCATGCTCTGAATTGGATTTTAGAGGGTAAAATAAAAGATAATAAAAATATTTTCTTCAGAACCATTTTTCTTTGGCTATGGTTATAGGAATATGCATGACAGAAACATAAGTATTCTGGTTTATTAAGCAACCCATATGCACTAAATCCAAGTGTTAAACACAAGGCTGAAATTCTGGAAGGACAGAAGGTCTCTGTCCTTTGGGGAGGTTACAATCTCAAATGGAATAATTCAGAATGTGTTTACTCAAATTTGGGCTGATTTTAGAAAGCTAGGGTGAAGAGCTGCCCAGCTGGGGTCTAAAGAGGGGAAAGGCTCTGAAAAGTATAAGCCTGGAACAGGCTATCAATGTCCTCTTTCAAGTGAACTCAGAGTATTTTCCTCACTAGGTAAGCAACTCTGCCCCTTGGTGAGAGTTATTTCAAAACCTGTGTGATATCTCTGAGGTCCAGTGACAGTGCAGGGCTGGGGAGGGAAGAAAATAGAAAACAAACAGAACAAAGACTGAACCCCAGTGACATGCTGGGATAGGGGCAAGAATACAACAGTAAACAAAACAGAACAAAACTGTGTGGCAGGCAGAACAATTGTTCTCACAGATGTCCATATATCTATTTTTTAAACAAATATTTATCTGTTAAGAGTCAATAGAGAAAACTAGTTAATCTCTAGAATATGTGGATATATAACAATATAATGTTACTACATTATACTGTATTACAAAATGGATTGTGTACTTTGTAGATGTGATTAAATTAAAGATCTTGTTATGAGGAGATTATCCTGGATTATCTGGCAGACACACTGTGATCACATGGATTCTTATAAGGGAAAGAGGGAAGTGGGAGAGTCAGAGAAGAAGATGTGATGACAGAAGCAGAGGTCAGATTGATGTGATTGACCTCTTTGAAGATGGAAGAGGACTACCAGCCAAGGAACATGGACAGCCTCTAGAAGATGGAAAAGGTAAGTAACGAATTCTCCCCTAGAGCCTCCAGAAGAAGCCCTAGAGGCTCTGCCTACATCTTGATTTTAGCCCAAAAAGACATCTGACCTTCTGAACTGTAAAATAATAAATTTGTAATGTTTAAGCCACTAAATTTGTAGTACTTGGTTAGAGAGGCAACAGCAAACTAATACACAAATGCCTATGGAAGGAATGTGTGTGGCATCACTTTACCACCATTTCATTTAATCTTATCCAAATTAATTCTAAAACTTTATGTTATTGCTTCCCTAAAAACTTGTTCTTCTCCAGTGGACCCAGAAACAGGAAGCAAGAGTAGGGGAAGGGTTGGCTCACTTATTCTTTTGACCTTGTTAAAATTTGACAAAAGATAATTCAACTCACTGATGAAGCAGCTACAGATGGGTGTGTCTGGAATTATATTGAGGTTATATTGATAACCTGGCTCTATGGTCTGAGGAACTGTGAGATAGACAACTTTTCAGCAACAGCTTAAACTGAAATACATTTCAATCACTGCTGTGCACACATGCACACACACACACACACACACACACACATAGATTCATTGTGTACTATAGCACCTCATTTGAACTCCACCACCACTCTATCATATAGATGCTCTTGCTTGTCTCCATGTTAGACATGAAGAAATGGGATTAGAGCATTGGAATGCCTTAAACATGGCCTCTCAGCCACTAAGAGGTGGAGAGGGATTTGATTTGGTGTCAAAGTTCTTGCTCTCTCCCTTTACCACACTGCCTCAGGGGCTTCTAATTCCCAATAAGGTGGACCTGAATGGTTCATAATGAGCACTTAGTAAGTACTTCCAGACATGACTGGATTGATGCCCCTTTTCAGAAACCTTAAGGTCATGGCTTCCTAGAAAGATATAAGGCATTTATGTTATTTGGAAAGAGCAAAAAGGAACATCAAAGACAAAGATGACTTTTGGAACTTACATGTTCCAACTAAGATGTCTTTATAATTACAAAGAGCAGATAATTGTTTTCCCTTTCCCTGGCTTGTGCAGACCAACCTCAAATCACTCTACAGCCCACTTCTCCTCCTCCCGCAACCAATTGAAGAATAATTTTATTATCCCAGTGTGAGGAAACATTCTGATTCTGCACACAGAAGAGGAGGCAATTTCACATATCCCAAGGGCTCCCTAGGACTAGTTCTACCTTCCGTTCCACACAGGCCTCTTGCAGATTCTTCCATGTCTCTCATAGCCAAATGGTGCCAGGCAGGGATGTCACACACCAGGGCCATCGTAATGGATGGTCAGCTCTTAATAACTGCTGCCTGATAGTAGCACCTGGGAGCTATTTTTGCACATCTTGTAGGATTCAATGACAAAACAAAACAAAACAACAACAGGCTACATTCTCCTGATGATAGCAGGAATCGGACCCAAACCAACAGTTCCTGTATTGTCATTGAGAATGTAACAACTAAGGCTGTGACTCAGTCCAGTGAGTTGTGTCTAATTTTATCTGTCATCTAATCATGAGAGAAAGAGTGTAAAGTGTTGTTCTCCAGTGTATGAAGGTCTTCATTTATTTTTTTAATAGATATTTATCTGTCGAGAAGCAATAGAGAAAACTAGTTGAGACTTTGGCCTATGTCCTTGTTCTATTATCAAAAACTGTGTGACTCTCGTTAAGTTTTAAATTTAAATGTTACATCTTAGTTACTTCATCTATAGAATAGAGATAATTATGTCAAAAACCTTATCAGGTTGAGGTGAGGATTAAATGAGCTTCTATGTGTCAAGTGTTTAGAACAGAGTCAAGCACATCATAAGTGCTCAGTAAATGTAAGCCATAAACATCATTTTTCACTGGGACTCCACTAAGTGCACGGGTCTCTGCTGGGCATTGAGGGGAAATAAATAAAGGAGACAAAAATTTTACATCTCAGTGCTTCTCATCTCCATACACAAATTCTTTGAAAAGCTCCCCAGTGTCCAATTCATTTATTCTGAAGCCTGTAGCCCTAGTTTCATCTCCAGGACTCTCTTAAAACTTATGCTCTACTCAAATTAGACAAATCCACATGCTTGATAATGCACCTCACTCTCTTATTTCTACAGCTCTGTATGTCCAATTTGCTTTAATGGAGATGTTGTCTCTACTAGCTGCCCCTCTTAAAATCTGATCAGACTGGCCCATTTAAAAAATACCTCTTCCTAAAAGCATTTCTGGATGTCTCTCTTTTATAGTCTGCACCCTCAGAATGTCTCCCTTTTTCAGACTCCTTTGACACATTTTACTTGCCTTCTTGCGGTATATATCACTTTCTACTTGGAAGTACAGTTTTTGAGTCCTTTGTTTATCTCTGCCCCTGAGTTATAAGCTGCTTAGGGATTAGTCTGACTAATTCTTCTTTATAGCTCCCACAGTGTCTAATTCATGGCCTGGTACATCATAGGTGCTCAATAAATATCTAATGAATAAGTATTTGTTGAAATAATAAATGGTGAAAATATTTGTAATGCTAAACTCCCTCTCCATATGTGAGCACATTTGTGTAACTAACACTAAACGATGTGATGGACTTTTAGATATGGTTTATGCAAATCACACAAATACACACATACACACCTCAATTGACAGACTGTATTTGAACAATGGTTACACACTGCTGGCATAACTACATTTTCATAAGATAGAAATAATGTTATGTTATTTGATGGCCTATAGCCTTTCAGATTGTCATGGTTATAACAACTGGAGAAAAGGAGATTTCTACATATAAGGAGACCCCTCTGTGATTGAACCCCAGACTATATGGATCTGTAACTTCTCCAGAGAGTAGGAATGAGGAAAAAATAATCCAGCTCTGAATATCTGAAGTGTGAGTTGGGGAAAAGAAAAGGATAAATCCATCCATGTTATAAATCAACAAATAAATTAAAAGAGAAGACTAGAGGGACAGGGGCCAGTGAAGTTGGTAGTTTGTACTATTCCCCAGCTTATGTCAGTTGCCTGAATTATTTTGTTTTGTTTATTCTTCGACAATCATCAAGGTGCCAGCTTCTCCTCCTTGGTGGAAATAATTTTAGAAGATGAAATCTGTCCCCAAGCCCTGCTTCTGACACAGTTAACATAGAGTAATCAGCAAATACTGCAGCTTTTTGTAGCAACTTGGAATATTACTCATGTCACTGTAATGTCTCCACTTAGCCAGGATGGCAATTCATTTTAATACTTTTGTCTGAAAAGAAAAATGATTTCGATTTTTCTGATCACACATGGGTTCAACTACGTATCAATTTTTTTTTAAGTTCTATATTTGTATTCCTGATTTAAGTGCTAACATAAAATCAAAGAGAGAAAAAAATATCCAAGCAAAAGAGCAAGTGGCAAATAGAGGCAGAAATAAAAAGTTCACAGTCTAAACAACCTATCTTTTAGAATTTGAGGAAATGTTTGGATATTATAATGAATTATTAAATGCTAATAGCTGTAATATTGAATGTTTTATGAATACCCCAAAATTCTTTTATTCCCTTTTTATTGTTATTGCTGTTATTGGGTTTTTTTCATCTCTTTAGGATAGGATAGAAGCTTATGAATATGAAGTACAAGAAATCCACAGGAAGGCAGTTCGGAACTGGAATTGTGGGTCGGTGAAGTTGACAGAGCCAGCGTCCTTCTAAGTCATGACTATACTTTCCAGAGAGACCAAAGAAGGACTCTGTGGACTCTTATTAGTCAATCAGTTTGCCCTCATGTTTGCAGATAATGATTTCACTCATTCCCCATTACTTTGTTGAGTTGACCCTTTGATCATTATGAAATGTTCCTCTTTATTGCTGATGATATTCTTGCCTGGATGTATACTTTGATATTAATATAAAAACACTTGCTTTCTTATGCTTATTGTTTTCATAGTTTATCTTTTTTTTGATCCTTTTACTCTGAACCACTCTGGTCATTTCAAGTGCACATTTTCTAGACAGTACATGCATGGTTATGCTTTGTTTATGCCAGTCTGAAATCCTTACATTTTAAATTGAGGGTTTAAGTTTTAAGACTTGCTGACATATTTTATTAAATACTGGGTAAACAAAAAAGGATATTTATAAAATACATCTACAGTACAAAGGATAACAATACAAGTAATGCACAGGTTGGCCACCCCAGTTTAAAAATTAAAATATTGTAGTTAAATTTGAGACATCCTGCGTGCCCTGTCTTCCATCAATTTCCATCCCATCTGCCTAGAACCACTAATCTGAATTGTGTTTATTCTCCCTTGTGTTTCTCTTTATAGTTTTATAGCAATTGTAGATATTACTAAACAATACATTGTTTAGTCTTCTATATTTTTGATTTTATAACTGTAATAATATTGTTGTTTATACTTCTACAATTTGCTATTTTTATTCATATGTATGTTCTGAAGTTTCATACATGTTTTTGCATATATCTGTAGGCTTTTTGCATTTGTATTGCTATGTGGAAATCAATTTAATAAAAAATTATTTTTCTACTGTACTATTGGGCATTTCTGTTGTAAGCAACAGAATCTAAGGATTTTTGCTTTTACAAGTAGTGTTATGATAAACATTCTTTTATAAAAAACATTTTTTGAGGTAAAATTGACATAAAATAAATATTTTATGCACATATTTAAAGCTTACAATTTGATATTTTCTGGTTTATGTATACATCCATAAAATCATCACCATATTCAAGATTAGGAAAGTATTTATCACTCTCAAAAGTTTTCTTGTGCCCCTTGGCAGTCTTTTCCTTCTCCCCTTTCCTGTAACATCCTTATCACCAGGCAAGCTCTAGTCTGCTTTCTGTCACTATAGATTAGTTTGCATTTTCTAGAATTTTGTATAAATGGGATCTTTCTAGATTATTTTATAAATGGGATCATAAAGTACATACTCTTTTTTTGTCTATCTTCTTTCACTTTGCCTTATTATTTTGAGATTCATTCATGCTGTTGTGTGTATCAATAGTTCATTCCTTTTTTATTGCTGAGTAGTGTTCCATTAGTATAAGTCACAATTTGTTTATCTATTCACCTTTGATGGACATTTATGTCATTTCCAGTTTTTGGTTATTACACATAAAACTACTATGAACACTTATGTGCAAGTCTTTCTACGGACATGTGTGTTCATTTTTTATTGTGGTAAATACCTAGGAGTGAAATGGTGGGGTCATATATAAGGTGTATGTTTAACTTCTTATGAAATTACAAACTCTTTCCAAAGTGGTTTTATCATTTTATATTCTCCTCAGAAGTATTTTACAGTTGCTCTGCATTCTCAGCAAAACTTGCTATGTGAAATATTTCTAATTATAGACATTCTGATAGAGATGCCATGATATCTCACTGTGGTTTGAATTTGTTTCCCTAATGGCTAATGATGAGCATCTTTTCATGTGATTTTTTTTTGCCATGGATGTATCTTTGGTAAAATATTTATTGAAATCACTTGCCCTGCCTTTTTATTGGGTTGTTGTATTTCTTATTATTGAACTTTGAGAGTTCTTTATAAATTCTGGATTTAAATGTTTTATCGGATATGTGATTTGCAGATATTCTCTCCCAGTTTGTAGCTTTTTTCATTTTCTTAATAGTGTCTTTCAAAGAGGAGAAGTTTTGAATTTTGATGAAGTCAAATCAATCCATTTCTTTTTTTTAGTGAATAGCATATTTGTGGTTGTAAGCAAAGAAATCATTGTTAAATCAAGGTCACACAGATTTTCTCTTATGTTTTCCTATGTTTTATAGTTTTAGATTTTACATTTAGGTCCATGATCATTTTCAGTTAATTTTTATACATGGTGTGAGATTCCTTTTTAATTTTTAAAAAAATTTTTGCACATGGATATCCAATTGTTTCAATTTGTATTTAAGAAGATTCCTCTGAAGTGTCTTTGAGACTGTGTCAAGAATCTGTTAAGCATACATGTGAGAGTGTAATCCACTACACTCCAGTAATCATGGATTTGCTTTTTAGCTATACCTCTAAATGATTGATGGGGATTACAATATGTTTCCTTAACTTGTAAGAGTTTACTTAGAATTAATATTGTACCACCTCAAGGAAAATGTAGGAACCTTACAATAGTATTATTTCATTTATTCCCTCCCCATTCCATGCTTCATGCTATTATTGTCAAATATTTCACATCTACAAACATTTTAAACCTCACAGTGAAACACTACTACTTTTACTGTAAATAGTCAGTTAACTTTTAAAGAAATTGAGGAAAGAAAAAATGATAAAATTTTATATTTACCTACATATTTACCATTTCCACTGCCATTCTATAAATCTGTGTTTCCATCTGATGTCATTTGCCTTCAAGATGAATAACTCTTTTGCGTTTCTTGTTGTGCAGGTGTGCTGACGATATATTCTTTCAGCTTTTACATATCTGAAGATGTCTTCATTTCATCCTTTTTTTTTTTTTTTTTTTTGTGGTCTGCGGGCCTCCCTTTGTTGTGGCCTCTCCTGTTGCGGAGCACAGGCTCCGGACGCGGAGGCCCAGCGGCCACGGCTCACCGGCCCAGCCGCTCCGTGGCATGTGGGATCCTCCCAGACCGGGGCGCGAACCTGGTTCCCCTGCATCGGCAGGCAGACGCGCAACCACTGCGCCACCAGGGAAGCCCCATCCTTATTTTTAATAGATATTTTCAGTGGATACAATTCTAGATGGACTCTTGTTTTTAAAGCACTTTAAAGATGTCATTTCATTATCATCTGGGTTTCATTGTTTTGATAGTTATTTAAGCCATCATTTTGTATGTAGGCAATGCGCCTTTTTTTTGTCGGCTGCTTTTATGATTATTTTCAGTTTCCAGCCATTTGACTCTGATGTGCCTGGATGTGGTTCTCTTTATATTTATCCTGCATAGAATTCACGCAGATTCCTAAGTCAGTAATTCAATGTTTTTCACCAATTTTGCCATTATTTCTTCAAAAGTTTTCAGCTCTATTCTCTGTTTCTCTTTTTTCAGTGATTTCAGTCATATGCAAATTAGAGTTCTTGACTCACAAGTTTCTGATACTCTTTTCATTTATTTAAAAATATTTTTGTCTCTGATTTTTAGGTTTTTTAAATATTTAATTTTTTATTGACATATAGTTGATATACAATGTTTGATTATTTCTATCAGTCTGTCAAGTTTTTTAATTCTTTCTTTTATAAATCTCCAATACAATGTTTAAACCCATTCAGTGGCATTATTATTTCACAATTTGTATTTACCAGTTCCGGAATCATCATTTGTTTTATTTTCCAGTCCCTATCTATTCCCAAGAGGTAACCATCTTTTCTTTTAATCCTTTGAACATGTTTATAATAGCTGCCTCTTCCCCCAGCTTTATTGAGGTATAATTGACACATAAAATTGTAAGATATTTAAAGTATACAAGTGATGATTTGATATATGTATATACATACTGTGAAAGGATTCCCCCCAATCAAGTTAATTAACACATTCATCACCTCACATATTTAACTTTTTTTTTTTTTTTGGTGAGAATATTTACATTCTACTTCCTTAACAAATTTCACTTATACAATACAGTAGTATCAACTACAGTCACCATGTTATACCTTAGATCCTATTCATATATGAGACTTTTACTAATATAGCTGTTTTTAAACCCCTTGTCTACTAACTCCAGCATATGGGTTGTCCTGGGATCTCTTTCTACTAATTGTTTTCCTTGATTATAGGTTTCATTCTTCTTCTTTTCATGTCCAGTAATGTTTCAATTTTCTGTAGATATAAGGAATGATAAATTGTTGCAAATCTGAATTATGTTGTTTGCCTCCAAAGAGTGTTGACATTTTTTCAGGTGGGCAGTTGCTAGCAGATACTTTTGATTCTGTCAAATTTGATTTCATTTTTTGTTAAGGCTGGTCTTTTTGTTTTGTTCTCAGTTCTGTGGTGTTCTCATGTTCCTTACTCCTATAGCATGACCTTTCTAGCATTTTAACTGAGTGCCTGAGGTACTCACGTCTCTTAACTGGAACTCGAACACCTCTCAGCTCTGTGTAATGTGTGATATCTCCACCTAGTTCTCACCCCCATAGCAGGTGGTCTCTGCTATGAGGCAGTTCTCACAGTCTTGTCCTATACACACAATGCCTTTCTCAGCCAAGTCTCCATGGAGAATTCCATGCAGAATTTAGGAGCTTCCTCTCTTCTCAGCTATACCTTCTATAGGCCTGAACCCAGTAAATCCCAGATGCCTTCAAAGCCCTGAACTCTGTCTTCTCAATTTAGCAAAAAGCTTCTCTGCTTGAGCTCTTCCTCCCTACACAGTAGAGAAGGTACTCACTAGTCCAAGAATCCTAGTGAATATGGGACTCTTCTCTTGTGTTCTCTTTCTCTTAAGGAGCACCATCTGCTTCTTCTTTTATCCATCACTTGAAAACAATGGACTTATATATTTTGACCAGTTTTATAATGGTTTATGATAGGTGGACATACTTTCATTTTTTTTTTAATAGAAGCCCATATGATTTAAATTTATTTATTTATTTATTTATGGCTGTGTTGGGTCTTCATTTCTGTGTGAGGGCTTTCTCTAGTTGTGGCAAGCGGGGGACACTCTTCATCACGGTGCGTGGGCCTCTCACTATTGTGGCCTCTCTTGTTGCGGAGCACAGGCTCCAGATGCGCAGGCTCAGTAATTGTGGCTCACAGGCCCGGTTGCTCCGCGGCATGTGAGATCTTCCCAGACCAGGGCTCGAACCTGTGTCCCCTGCATTGGCAGGCAGATTCTCAACCACTGTGCCACCAGGGACACCCCATACTTTCATTTTTAAGGTAAATTTAGTTGAAAGCTAGAAAAAATGCTGCAATAAATGATATTTAAGGCTGTTTGTGGAGGGAAATAAGGGTGAACAATTTATTGTAGGAATTTCTTTGCATAAAATTAAGAAGACAATTGTTTAAGGGTGGCTGATGACATAAAAATGTTGCAAATAATTGAATGATAAATATCCATGCCTGTTTGGCTGTAAAATTCTAAAAAGGCAAAAGGGTGAAAAAAACTAGGGAGATTTGTATAATTATGACTTTAATAATAAGACACAGATGACGGTGCAGAAAGAAAACTACATGATTCAGGAAACCTGGCTTGAAGTCCCTGTTGATCTAATAATTCTAGGTGAGGCAATTAACTTCTCTCAGTTTTGTCCCCCAACACTTGGATGTAGTAATACTTACATATATGCCATTAAAGATTGTGCAAGTGTCAAACGAGGTAGGGAATGTAGACACAGTGTAAATTCTGAAGTTGTACAAAAGTAAATTCTTATCTTTATTATCAGTAGTCTCTGCAGAAATCACCACACATTGATTTTTCCATTGATTTCACTACTATATGGATACTATCACTGCTATATGGATTATTAAAGGATTAGAAATAGTTTGTCCATCGGAGCGCTGGGAAAACACTAAAGTCCTTGTTATAAATGGAAGATTGCTAGGGTTATCCATTTGAACCTTCTTCTGGGCCACTTTTGACTTTTTTAGAGGAATTTATTTTTGGAGATAAAAATATATATATCTTGAAATGTCTTCAACTACAGGTTTGTGTAGAAATTAGCCTATTGTTCCATGTGTGGGGAACATTTTGGAAAGTCAGATTTTGCCTGTGTGAAATATAGGAAACAGTGGAAAATGGAATGGTCAGTCAGTTATCTACCTGATACCTACTGGTTTGATAACTTATTTTTATTAGACTTTATGTTTGAGGTGGATTGAGTAAATGCTTTATCTAAAATATGTTCAGACAAGAGAGAAAAGCCAGGAGCTAGTTCCCTGGTTTGTAAACTTAACTGGCCCACTTGAGTGGTGGCTGATAGAGATCCAGGGTATAGGTGATATAGGTTTGATGCCTGTCACTTCAACTTTTCATCAAGATGTGACTTGCTGAATCCTCGTGTGGGGTTTATGAACTTCATTTATCTTTGATTCCACTAACTTTGTGGCAAGAGAATAGAGAGTTATTCCTTGTGTATAGGAAAATATGCAGAATCAGTTGTGACTAAATCTTTAGGAAAAAGATAAAAATTTTTAAAAAAAGTTAAAACTTATTTTATAAAGAAGGAGGATTGTCTTACCCACAGCACATGCCCAAAGAGCTCTCCTAGCAAAACACCTTGCATACAGTTGGTGCTCAAAAAATATTTCATGATTGAGATAGGTTAGGCTCATGTGGTCTATAAAAAAATTAGAATATTTTTCTTTATCCTGACAGAAAACATTTGGCAGAAATTAAGAACAAATGTCTAAATAATATAACACATGGTATGAAAATTGTTGTCGCATCTGCACAGAAGGTGAAAATTTATTTTCTTGTATATGGTAGTGTGGTTAAGATTAGGTGGGCCAAAGTGAAATTTGGGTGTATGAGGACAGGTTATGCCTGATCCCCCACTCCCAGCCCTTAGTGTAGCCATCTGTTTTCATGCTTTGGTATCCCTGAGGGTGTGTGTTTGGGGATTGAGGAGGAGGCTGGAATGGGAAACACCCTGCTCTCCATTTCCAGGGGACTCTTTAGCAAAAGATGCTTGAGACTTGGGGCATCAACTTTGTCACCTGGATGCAAGGTTAGGGAGAGCAAGCCAAGTTGGAGAGAGGAACTTTCTTTCCACATTTCAAGAGACGACATGGCCAAGTTCAGGAGGACCTGGGGAGAGGTGAGGCAGTGTTGCATGGAGGTAGTGCTCTCTCAGAAGACATCATCGGTTGTGGTGGCAGAGAGGTGCTGCTGTCAGTGTCCTGGTCAGTGGAGCCCTTCAAAGAGCTGAGAGAGAAAGGGCAGTGTGAATTTATTCCTGAAAAAACATGAGCTGAGACTCACCCTGGGGCCTCCTAGAAATAACTGAGATGACTGTAGACCTTGGGGTTTGGGCCAGGGGAATGAAGAATGAGAATCTATAGCTCTTCAGCTATGGCTGCAGGCTGGGAAATTTTTATTATTAATATTAATGTGACCTCATTTTACCCACAGACTGCTGAGACTAGGAAATTCAGGTTGCACATAGTGTATATTTTCAAAGCATTTTTTCTCATTATATTATTATATGAGATTTGTGATTAGGGCCATCCCTTCAGTATATGGAGCCAAGGACATATCTCATTGTGTTAGTCCTTTGTCTCCAGCTCTCTCAAGAGAAGTCAGGTTATAGTGGATATCAAGAGAATCCTTGAGGAGAATAAAGATCACAACAAACACATTATGGAAGAAGTGGGCACTCACTCTTCCCCCTGCTTTGCTCAGATGGTGCTTGTAAGGGAAGAGAAGGGGTAGAATGTGTGGGCAACACAGGCTCAGTCTGAGTGTCAGCTGTGTGTTCCTGCGTCCAGGCATGTGGGGTGTGATGGAAAAACCCTGGAGAGGTCCTTCCATGAAACACCATTAGATGTTTCAACCACTAGATTGTTACTCCATGATACGGGCTAAATTGTGTCTCCCCCACATTCATGCGTTGAGCTCCCAACCCCAATACCTCAGACTATAACAATATTTGGACAATAGGTCTTTAAAGAGGCAATTAAGTTAAAATGAGGCCATTAGGGTGTGGCCCTAATCCAATATGACTGGAGACCTTACAAGAAGAAGAGGAGATACCAGGGGTGAGTGTGCAACAGAAGGACACCACGTGATGAGGCAGCAAAATGGTGGTCATCTGCAAGAAAGAGGGAGGTCTCTGAGGAAATTATCTCTGCCAGCATCCTGATCTTGGACTTCCAGACTCCAGAACTGTGAAATAATGTATTTCTCTTGTTTAAGCCACCAGTCTATGGTATTTTGTTATGGTAGCCCTAACAAATTAATGCACTCCATAATGAGAGATATGTTTTCTGTCCTGTTTCCTGCTGTATGTCTGACACCTACAAAAGTTCCTGGCACACAGTAAGCATTCAAGAGCTGTTTGCTGAGTGAATGAATGAAAGACTGGATAAGGCACTTGCTGGGGAATCTTTCATATCAAGGACATATTAGTCCCAGGATGAGGGGCCTGCTTTGAGTGCTTGTGTCTCTTATTTTCTTCTAGCCTAAAATCAAAGTCATACTCCCCAATTCAAAACCTTCCATGACCTGAATTTTCACTTATACAGTGCTAATTTTCAATGTTCTTCTCTATAAGCCCTTCACATCAATGATTTGCCTAGAGATTATTCCCAACACAGAATGATGGTCACATCATTGACCAGGTCATTCTCCAATCTCTTGTACACATGCCTGTGCCTCTTCTTTAGGCTTAACTCATGTTCTGTCAGCTACCTGGTATCTTGGAGTCTCTTCTGACTCTCACATTCCCACTCTGGAGTCCCGTGGTACTTATTACCTATATTATTCACCTGGAAACAGCACCTGCTACCTATGTTAACATTTATCTTATTACATAACTCTACCTCTTAATATGAATAATACCTAACATAATCAGCATTTAGATTCAGAAGTAGTCATGATGATGTTAGATTCTGAAACAATCATGCTGGTGGTGGTGCTAGTGACAAAGAAGAAAGTTCTCCTGACACAGTTCTGAGAACAAAATAGCTCTGACCACTCTATTCCACCATGTCAGCTGCAATAGGAGATTGAGTTGAATTTTTCAATAGTAGCAATTGTGGCCATACTGCCATCAAATGTCATTAAGAATATCCATATCAGTCCTTCATACTGATACAGCATCATTAACCATCTCCACGTGTCCCAAATGAGTCAAACAACAATTTCTCCTGAGGGTACCTGAAAGTACTAAATCAAGGGCTTAGGGTGAATGGACCATAGTCTGGCACTAGACCAACAGTTAATACACAAAGCAAGACTTGCAGACTATTAAGATGATAACTGCTTATAGAATTGCTAGAGCATGGCATCTTTTCAGATGAGTCTACCTGAGAAATTCAGCTCCAGTATACCCGAGGAGTGACTGAAATAAATTAGGAGATGGAAAAGATTCAGACTGTGTCAAGCTTAGATGAGCCAGGGGAAGTGAATCAGATAAATACATTAACACACACACACACAGTGACAGATGAGGCAGATGACATTTTATGCTCCTTTAAACTGACTGATGAAGATCAGACAAATTAGAAATAGCTGTAGACAAGTTCAAGAACGTCTTTCTAGTGTGTACTGAAAAGGAATCTTAAGGAGTAGAGATGTGAAGTAGCTCTGGAAAATGGAAAATGGGTTAATGGAAGGAATATTCCAAGAGTCAAATCCCTGTGCCCAACTGTCATAAACTTTAAGAAGATAGTTTTAAATGTAATGTCTTGAAATATGGTATAATATTTTCAAAGGCTGTCAGGGCAACAAAAAGTAAAATTAAAAACTAAGACATTTCCATGGAACTTTAAAATTGTAGATAATAAGTAATAGTAATAGTATATAACCTTACAGATGCTAGTGTCCTATTTTTAGTCTAATCATAAAATATGAAGTTATTAATTTAAGCCATAATTCAAATCATGAACAACATCCCATACATACTAACTTTTATTGGCTCGGTTTTTAGTCTATATGTTTAGTGTGGCTAATGATTATTAGATGCCAATATTTGCAGAAAAAAGAGTATATATTATTTACTTCGATTTTGATTACATTTAGATCATAGAGGGCTTCTGATTCTAAGTTAAGTTTTCACAACTAGTAGACAAAAATCCACCACCTGGCTTGGATGGTGCCTGTAAAGGGGGAGAAGGGTTTTCCTCCATGCAGATGTAGGTGAGCGTATGTTTTTCTGATGTATGTTTGTTTCATCTTATTCTGGAAGTCTGGAAAGCTGAGAGATGAAATGAGGTAGCAAACAAAGAAAGAAGTGAAATTGAAATACGTGGCTGATGGCCACATATTTTGAAGGTGTATTAATTTTTAGATACCAATGGCAAAGTTAAGCTAACCTTTAAGGGGAGAGGAAAAAAATGTGAAGGTCAGAGGTCATTGGCATTTCCACCTCTCTGAATTTTTATGCTTTGATGGAGAAGACCTTTGCATTGCTTAGTCATGATGAAGTTCACCCGTTTTTTTTTTAACATCTTTATTGGAGTATAATTCCTTTACAATGGTGTGTTACTTTCTGATTTATAACAAAGTGATCAGCTATACATATACATATATCCCCATATCTCCTCCTTCTTGTGTCTCCCTCCCACCTTCCTGATCCCACCCCTCTAGGTGGTCACAAAGCACAGAGATGATCTCCCTGTGCTATGTGGCTGCTTCCCACTAGCTATCTATATTACATTTAGTAGTGTATATATGTCCATGCCACTATCTCACTTTGTCCCAGTTTACCCTTTCCCCTCCCCATGTCCTCAACACCATCCTCTACATTTGCATCTTTGTTCCTGTCCTGCCCCTAGGTTTTTCAGAATTTTTTATTTTTTTAGATTCCATATATATGTGTTAGCATACAGTATTTTTTTTTTCTTTCTGACTTACCTCACTCTGTATGACAGACTCTAGATCCATCCACCTCACTACAAAAACTTAGTTTCATTTATTTTTATGGCTGAGTAATATTCTATTGCATATATGTGCCACATCTTTATCCATTCATCTGTTGATGGACACTTAGGTTGCTTCCATGTCCTGGCTACTGTAAATAGAGCTGCAATGAACATTGTGGTACATGACTTTTTTTGAATGATGGTTTTCTCAGAGTATGTGCCCAATAGTGGGATGGATGGGTCGTATGGTAGTTCTATTTTAGTTTTTAAGGAACCTCCATACTGTTCTCCATAGTGGCTGTATCAATTTACATTCCCACCAACAGTGCAAAAGGGTTCCCTTTTCTCCACGCCCTCTCCAGAATTTATTGTGTGTAGATTTTTTGATGATGGCCATTCTGACTGGTGTGAGGTGATACCACATTGCTGTTTTGATTTGCATTTCTCTAATGATTAGTGATGTTGAGCATCCTTTCGTGTGTTTGTTAGCAATCTGTATATCTTCTCTGGAGAAATGTCTATTTAGGTCTAATGTCCATTTTTGGATTGGGTTTTGGTTTTTTTGATATTGAGCTGCATGAGCTGCTTGCAAATTTTGAAGATTAAACCTTTGTCAGTTGCTTCATTGGCAAATATTTTCTCCCATTCTGAGGGTTGTCTTTTTGTCTTGTTTATGGTTTCCTTTGCTGTTCAAAAGCTTTTAAGTTTCATTAGGTCCCATTTGTTTATTTTTTTGAGTTTATTTTTGTGTGTGGTGTTAGGGAGTGTTCTAATTTCATACTTTTACATGTAGCTGTCCAGTTTTCCCAGCACCACTTATTGAAGAGGCTGTCTTTTCTCCACTGTATATCCTTCCCTCCTTTATCAAAAATAAGGTGACCATATGTGTGTGGGTTTACCTCTGGGCTTTCTATCCTGTTCCATTGATCTATGTTTCTGTTTTTGTGCCAGTACCATACTGTCTTTATTACTGTATCTTTGTAATTTAGTCTGAAGTCAGGAAGTCTGATTCCTCCAGCTTTGTTTTTCTTTCTCAAGATTGCTTTGGCTATTCGGGGTCTTTTGTGTTTCCATACAAATTGTGAAATTTTTTGTTCTAGTTCTGTGAAAAATGCCATTGGTAGTTTGATAGAGATTGCATTGAAAGTGTAGATTGCTTTGGGTAGTAGAGTCATTTTCACAATTTTGCTTCTTCCAATCCAAGAACATGGTACATCTCTCAATCTGTTTGTATCATCTTTAATTTGTTTCATCAGGGTCTTATAGTTTTCTGCATACAGGTCTTTTGTCTCCTTAGGTAGGTTTATTCCTAGGTATTTTATTCTTTTTGTTGCCATGGTAAATGGGAGTGTTTCCTTAATTTCTCTTTCAGATTTTTCATCATTAGTGTGTAGGAATGCAAGAGATTTCTGTGCATTCATTTTTTATCCTGCTTCTTTACCTAATTCATTGATTAGTTGTAGTAGTTTTCTGGTAGCATCTTTAGGATTCTCTATGTATAGTATCATGTCATCTGCAAACAGTGACAGCTTTACTTCTTTTCTGTTTTGGGTTCCTTTTATTTCTTTTTTGCCTCTGATTGCTGTGGCTAAAACTTCCAAAATTATTTTGAATAATAGTGGTGAGAGTGGACAACCTTGTCTTGTTCCTGATCTTAGAGGAAATGATTTCTGTTTTTCACCATTGAGAACAATGTTGGCAGGGGGGGTTTCATATATGACCCTTAGTATGTTGAGGTAAGTTCCCTCTGTGCCTACTCTCTGGAGGGTTTCTATCATAAATGGGTGCTGAATTTTGTCAAAAGCTTTTTCTGCATCTATTGAGATGATCATATGGTTTTTATTCTTCAATTTGTTAATATGGTGTATCACATTGATTGATTTGCATATATTAAAGAATCCTTGCATTTGTGAGATAAACCCCAGTTGATTGTGGTGTATGATCCTTTTTATGTGCTGTTGGATCCTGTTTGCTAGTATTCTGTTGAGGATTGTTTTCATCTATGTTCATCAGTGATATTGGCCTGTAGCTTTCTTTCTCTGTGACATCCTTGTCTGGTTTTGGTATCAGAAATTCCCCCTTTTGTATGGTCAGATGAAGCAGAGTCATTAGCTAATGAATAGACAGTAAGTCCATGCCTAAACAATCACATAAATGTGGGAAAATGAATTTTAAATTCAAAGATGGAGAAAAGTAGAATCATGAATCATCTTGAATGTAGTGCTATGTAATATAAAAATATGAGGAATCAATGCATGAAATAAACAGAAGCAATCATGTTTCTGCTTTCCAGACTTACCATCACCATTTTCCAACACAAGCCCTCTGTTTATTTAGGTTAATTGAAATCCAAAACTCATTTCCCTCTGTCACACCTTTGCTCAAAAAGGCTACCAGAGAATGTTTCTGAGTATGTGACAGTGCCATTCTTCCATTCTGTAAAGTCCAAATTCCTTTGTATTTCTTCCCTCTGCATTTATTGTTTATACACCACCCATTTAGGACTTCATGTAAGCCATCTTCTATTGTGATAATTAATGGAGATTTCACCTTGGCTTGACTGTAATATATTTGAGGGTACACACCATGCCTGGCCTCTGTGACTTACTTACTAAAAGAAATTTATTAGATGGAAAAAATAATTGTTTAATGATCGTCCACCTTAGATTTTTAATTTTACTTTTATTTTTTATTTTTTATCCATACCTTTATTTGAGTATGAATGCTTTACAATGTTGTGTTAGTTCCTGCTTTACAACAAAGTGCCTCCTTTTTCATAAATTAGGTGACCATATACGCATTTATCTCTGGGCTTTCTATTCTGTTCCATTGATCTATATTTCTGTTTATTTGTGCCAGTACCATACTGTCTTGATTACTGTAGCTTTGTAGCATAGTCTGAAGTCAGGGAGCCTGATTCCTCCGGCTCCATTTTTCTTTCTTAAGATTGCTTTTGCTATTTGGGGTCTTTTTTGTTTTCATACAAATTGTAAAATTTTCTATTCTAGTTCTGTGAAAAATGCCACTAGTAATTTGATAGGAATTGCATTGAACCAATAGATTGCTTTGGGTAGTATTGTCATTTTCACAATATTGATTCTTCCAATCTAGGGGCCTGGTGTATCTCTCCATCTGTTTATATTTTCTTTGATTTCTTTCATCAGTGTTTTATAGTTTTCTGAGTACCGGTCTTTTGCCTCCTTATGTAGGTTATTCCTAGGTATTTTATTCTTTTTTTTGCAATGGTAAAGGGGATTGTTTCCTTAATTTCACTTTCTGATCTTTCATTGTTAGTGTACAGGAATGCAAGTTATCTCTGTGTATTAATTTTGTATCCTGCAACCTTACCAAATTCATTGATTAGTTCTAGTAATTTTCTGCTCGCATATTTTGGATTTTCTATGTATAGTATCATGTCATCGGCAAACAGTGATGGTTTTACTTCTTCTTTTCCAATTTGTATTCCTTTAATTTCTTTTTCTTCTCTGATTGCTGTGGCTAGGACTTCCAAAACTATGTTGAATAACAGTGGCAAGAGTGGACGTCCTTGTCTTGTTCCTGATCTTTAACAAAATGCTTTCAGTTTTTCACCATGGAGAATGATGTTTGTTGTGTGTTTGTCATATATGGCTTTTATTATGTTGAGGTAAGTCCCCTCTATGCCCACTTTGTGGAGACTTTTTGTCATAAATGGGTGTTGAATTTTGTTAAAAGCTTTTCTGCATCTATTGAGATGATTATATCTTTTTTTCTTTAATTTGTTAGTATGGTGTATCACATTGAGTGTTTTTGTATATTGAAGAATCCTTGCATCCCTGGGATAAATCCCACTTGATCATGGTGTATGATTCTTTTATTTTATTTTATTTTATTTTATTTATTTATTTTTTTTGGTGTATGATTCTTTTAATGTGCTATTGGATTCTGTTTGCTAGTAGTTTGTTGGGGATTTTTGCATCTATGTTCATCAGTGATATTGGTCTATAATTTTCTTTTTTTGTGATATTTTTGTCTGGTTTTGGTATCATGGTGATGGTGGCTTCATAGAACAAATTTGGGAGTGTTCCTCCCTCTGCAATTTTTTGGAAGAGTTTGAGAAGGATAGGTGTCAACTCTTCTCTAAGTGTTTGATATAATTAGCCTGTGAAGCCATCTGGTCCTGGACTTTTGTTTGTTGGAATATTTTCAATTACAGTTTCAATTTCATTACTTGTGATTGTTCTGTTTATATTTTCTAATTCTTTCTGGTTCAATCTTGGAAGGTTGTACTTTTCTAAGAATTTGTCCATTTCTTCCAGGTTGTCCATTTTATTGGCATAGAGTTGTTTGAGGTATTCTCTTCTGATCTTTTATATTTCTGTAGTGTCAGTTGTAATGTCTCTTTTTTCATTTCTAATTTTATTGATTTGAGTCCTCCCTTTTTTTCTTGATGAGTCTGGCTGAAGGTTTATCAATTTTCTTTATCTTCTCAGAGAAACAGCTTTTAGTTTTATTGATCTTTGCTATTGTTTTCTTTGTTTCTATTTCATTTATCTCTGCTCTGATCTTTATGATTTCTTTCCTTATACTAATTTTTTTTTTGTTCTTTTTTCTAGTTGTTTTAAGTGTAAGGTTAGATTGTTTATTTGACATTTTTCTTGTTTCTTGAGGTGAGCTTGAATTTCTATGAACTTCCCTCTTAGAACTGCTTTTGCTGCATCCCACAGGTTTTGGATCATTGTGTTTTTATTGTCATTTGTTTCTAGGTGTTTGTTAAATTCTTCTTTGATTTCTTCAGTGATCTCTTGGCTATTTAGCAGTGTACTGTGTAGCCTCCAAGTATTTGTATTTTTTACAGTTATTTTCCTGTAACTGATATCTAGTCTCATAGCACTGTGGTCGGAAAAGATGCTTGATATGATTTCAAATTTCCTAAGTTCACCAAGGCTTGATTAGTGACACAAGATGTGATCTATTTTGGAGAGCATTCCTTGTGCACTTGAGGAGAAAGTGTATTCTTCTGCTTTCAGGTGGAATATCCTAAAAATATAAGTTAAGTCTATCTGGTCTGGTCTGTTGTGTCATTTAAAGCTTGTGTTTCCTTATTTATTTTCCGTCTGGATGATCTGTCTATTGGTATAAGTGGGATGTTATAGTCCCCCACTATTGTTGTGTTACTGTCAATTTCTCATTTTATGGATGTTAGCATTTGCCTTATGTAATGAGGTGCTCCTATATTGGGTGCATAAATATTTATAATTATTATGTTTTCTTCTTGGATTGATCCCTTGATCACTATGTAGTGTGCTTCCTTATCTCTTGTAACAGTCTTTATTTTAAAGTCTATTTTATCTGATATGAGTATTGCTACTCCAGCTTTCTTGTGATTTCCATTTGCAGGGAATATCTTTTTCCATTCCCTCAATTTCAGTCTGTACGTGTCCCTAGGTCTGAAGTGGGTTTCCTCTAGACACATGTATAAGGGTCTTGTTTTTGTATCCATTCAGCCAGTCTTTTTCTTTTGGTTGGAACATGTAATCCATTTACATTCAAGGTGATTATCAACATGTGTGTTCCTATTACCATTTTGTTAATTGATTTTTGTTTGTTTTTGTGGGTCTTTTTCTTCTCTTCTGTTTCCTGCTTAGAGAAGTTCCTTTAGCATTTGTTGTAAAGCTGGTTTTGTGGTGCTGAATTCTCATAGCTTTTGCTTATCTGTAAAGCTTTTGATCTCTCCATTGAACCTGAATGAAATCCTTGCCAGGTAGAGTAATCTTGGTTGTAGTTTTTGTTTCCCTTTCATCACTTTAAATATGTCCTGCCACTCCCTTCTGGCTTGCAGAGTTTCTGAAAGATCAGCTAACTTTATGAGGAGTCCCTTGTATAGTATTTATTGCTTTTCCCTTGTTGCTTTTAATATTTTTTCTTTGTATTTAATTTTTTTTTACTTTGATTAATATGTGTCTCAGCGTGTTTCTCTTTGGGTTTATCTTGTATGGGACTCTCTGTGCTTCCTGGACTTGATTGCCTATTTCATTTCCCATGTTAGGGAAGTTTTCAACTACATTATCTTCAAATATTTTCTCAGACCCTTTCTTTTTCTCTTCTTCTTCTGGGACCTCTGTAATTCAAATGTTGGTGCATTTAGTGTTATCCCAGAGGTGTCTGAGACGTTCCTCAGTTCTTTTCTTTTTTTTTTTTTTTAATTCTGCTCCTCAGCTGTTATGTCCACCATTTTATCTTCTAGCTCACTTATCCATTCTTCTGCCTCAGTTATACTGCTCTTGATTCCTTCTAGAGTATTTTTAATTTCAGTTATTATATTGTTCATCACTGTTTGTTTGTTCTTTAGTTCTTCTAGATCCTTGTTAAACATTTCTTGATATTTTCTCCATTCTGTTTCTGAAATTCTAGATTATCTTTACAATCATTACTCTGAATTCTTTTTCAGGTAGGTTGCCTATTTCATATTCATTTATTTTTCTTGTATGTTTTTACCTTGCTCCTTTGACTGTAACATCTTTTTTTGTCATTTATTTTTTTTTCTTTATGGGTGGGGCTGTATTTTTGTCTTACTTGTTGTTTGGCCTGAGGCATCTAGCACTGAGTTTGCAGGTAGTTGGGTAGAGCTGGGTCTTGGTGTGAGATGAGGACCTCCAGGAGGCCTCAGTCCAATTAATATACCCTGGGGTCTGAGGTTCTCTATTAGTCCAGTGGTTTGGACTCGGCACTCCCACCACAGGAGCTTGGGTCCAACCTCCAGCCTGGGAACCAAGATCCCACAAGCCACATGGTGTGACAAAAAAAAAAAAAAAGAGAGAAATATAGGAGCAGTACAATAACAAAGAATAAAAAATAAAATAATTTAGAAAAATAAAAGATTTATTAGAAAAAATATAAATGAATCAACAACAAGGTAAAACAGAACCCCAACCTAAAAGAAGAAAAAAAAAAAAGGCCTTGGCTATGGCTATGGGGGACAGAGTTTAGGCAGGGGGTGGAACTTAGACAACCGTGATGTTTGAGTGTGGAGTGGGGCCTAGGCTCAAGACCCATGCATCTGGAAAAGGCCTTGAGGGTGGGGCCTAGGCAGGGCCATGTTCAAGCATGGGGCGGCGCTTCTGCTTAGGACCTGTGCAGAAGGGGAGAGGCAGCACCTGTGGTGAATGTAGTTCTGGAGTTTGGAGGTAAGGTTCTGGGTGAGGGTGTTTGGGTGGATTTTAGACCCAGCACCGTTGGAGGGGGTCTCAGAGGGGATCTCCAAGTGTAGAGGTAGGGCCCTGGGTGGAGGTGTAGGGGCGGGGCTTGGGCTCTGTAAAGTAGGAGGGAGGCTCTGAGGGCCGAGGATTAGGCCCAGGAGCCCAACAGGCTCCCCAGTGCCTAAGTGAACAGGGAAAGCACTGGCCCATTCCTTTCCGTTCCTTCACACCCCTCCCCCACCATCTCCGCCAGGGTGTCCCCCGTCCACGTTGGACCCCTAACCGTGTGTGGGTCCTGCTGCATGTAGAAACTCCTCCCCTCCCCCAGCCACCCCTCAGGGGTGCCTGTCCTGTAGGTCCGGCCTTTACTTTTGCTCCCTCTTCCCTCCCTCCCACTCCCTCAGGACCCGCGTGGCTGGAGGGGGCCTAAGTGAGCAGAGGATCAGGACTGGGATCTCAGCAGTCTCCCGGGGGCCCAAGTGGGCAGAGGAAACCTGGCCATGCTCCCTTTTGATCCTCTGCCCTCCCAGTGGTTTCCCTATTTCCCCCTTCAGGTGTGAGATCCCTTCCCTCCCCCAGCCGCCCCTCAGGGGCCCAGTCCCGTCCCACTTCCACTTCTCCTCCCCCTTCACTCTCCACCCATGCCCCACATCCTACCCAGTCACTGGGGGTTCCTCTCATCCCCTTAGGTCCGTGGTCCCCCACCGGTGCCTGGTAGGTGTCCTAGTTGTGCAGAGATGCAAATTCTGTGTCCTCCTAGTCCGCCATTTTTTTTTACTTTTAAACAACTGTTTCTACAAACCGTGATCTGAGAAAATTTATTTAGGGTTTTACATTTAGGGTAACTTTTACTAAGGGTGTTTACTTCTGGATTCATAAATCCATATGATGTAGAAACTTCAACTTTATACAAAAAACAGGCTTCAGTATTTCTTAATGAACACCTCATGGCATTATGTATTAGTTTTGTCTGGTAAGGAATCATAATCAGAAAGTACACTGCGCATTAAAGCTGTTTATCTGGAACAAACTTAACACATACCAGATTGAAGGGAGGGTTCCACATGGCAGAGTTGTAGATGTGAGAGGTGGCATGGTGAGAGTGGAAGGTACTGCCGAGTGTTTAGGGGTGTTGGAGGAGAAGTGGATTACGTGCAGTTTGGTGTTCCTGCTGCACAAAAGTAGTGTCAGAGAACCTTGAGACATGAGACTTGAGTGGTTAGCAGGAGCCAGATCCTGAGGGGCCAGGGTGCCCCTCTGAGCAGCAAATCCATGGTAGCATTCAGTGAAGAGGTTCAGGGTCAGATTGGTATTTTATTAAGACTACCACTCTCTGCAATGGAAATTTGGGGTTTATTTTCTCAGTTGTGGTTCATGGCCATGACACCACTGTTAATCGTGAATCCACTTAAGTACAAAGTCCATCCACTTAGGCTATTAGGGCTTGTGACTAATATCATATGTCCTGGGGAGAACTACTACTATATGATAAAAGGTGGTATATTCTCAAATCATCCAAATACATTGACTAATTACTGAAGATCTTCTTGATGTTTTTCTCTATCACAGGTTGGAAAAAAGGAATAGATCTGCAAGAACTGCTAAAACCATAAAAGAAACTAGTATCTCAAGTGCATTTGAGGCTCATATTTTTGAAGATGGAGAGATAAGGGACAGTAAGACAAAGAGAAGAACAAAAAAAACTCCCTCCTTTTTTGTATTCACTACCAAATACAAAGATAAATAAATAGATCAGTCAATCAATCAATCCTTATTGTTTTTCTAATCAGAAGTTAATTTTGATTTCCCTAAATATCTATTATTGTTCTTTAGGCAGGAGGAGTGTGAAGGAAATTTAAAATATTGACCAGCAAAGGAAGATGTGGCAGCTGTCTTAGAAATAAATAAATCAATTAAAGCTTCATAATTATCTAGCCAGTAACACCTGTCCTAAACCACCTTGATCCTCTGGATGTCAAAGTGGGAGACTGGAAGAAATAGTTGTCATAACTTGCTACAGGAGTTTTCTTTCATTGGTTGTCCAGAAAATAAATGGTGTCACTATGTGATACTAATGATTAGAAAGTGTTTGGGAAAATAGAGGTTTGAGACATAGTAAACCTGATTCAGACCCATGATCTGGAATCTGGGACTGAGAAAACCTAGAAAGTACGTATGTGACTTTGCTCAATTGTCATCTTGACAATTTGGAGATTCATCAGTTGGGGAGGTCATTAGATGCTCCCTTCATTGCACTATTCTCTCTTAGGCGTGCAGTGATGACCAGCTTTACAGAATAGAGATGCTTGGTCATATTGTTGAAATACAGGCCTGGGAACAGGAGCTATAGCTCACCTACTGACCACCAGGTTTGGTAATCTCTTCCAGAAGGGCCTGTTCTTCTCCAGTGAGTTGGAAGGCAGCAATGCCATTACTCATCATCCACTTGTGTTCAAAGGTGAGAGAACCATGTTATGCAGACCAGGGTCCAGCGTTTTGATGACAGATGACCCCTATTATCTGGAAGTGATTTGGTGGGTAGGATACAAGGTGGAAATCAAAGCTAGCCCAAACCCAGATTCCTGAGTGATAATAGCCTAAGGGGCCATTCTGGCATCCTAGTATTGCCTGCCAGATATTGTGCAGTATTACATGATGTCTCAGCCAGGACACTACCAAATGCTGACTGATATGGCACATGTTGTGAAGGGAAGAGAGATAGCTGAACAGTCTGAGACAGGGATCAGCTTTCAAACATAAATCTCCTAAATTGCCTAGCTGGTGTGAATAGAGCAAAGATAAAACTACTTGTGATTCATTCACTTATTCATTCATTCACTCCTTTATTTAGGCTGGTGGCTTTGTTTTACTGGAATTCACAGTGCTGAATTTAAAACGTCATGATTATAAGTTAGAAAAATAATAGAAATGAAAGAGCCAACAGCTGACTTCTATTATTCAAGTCACCCTGTACTGTCCTATTTACTCCTTTTTTTTTTTTTTTTTTTTTTTTTTTTTTTTTCGGTACGCGGGCCTCTCCCTATTGTGGCCTCTCCCGTTGCGGAGCACAGGCTCCGGACGCGCAGGCTCAGCGGCCGTGGCTCACGGGATTAGACGCTCCGCGGCATGTGGGATCTTCCCGGACCAGGACACGCACCCACGTCCCCTGCATCGGCAGGCGGACTCTCAACCACTGCACCACCAGGGAAGCCCACTCCTATTTTGATCTTTGACATTATTTCTATTTAGCATGTAAAGATTTATTACTAAGTGGGAATGTTTCTTTAATTGGTGATAGGCTACACAACTTCATTGTCTTATTTGTCTCACCATTCTTTTTCTTATTCCCTGAACAGCTGATTTTTCTGGTAGCATGTAGAAACATCTAAGGAGTGGTGGGAGTCGAAGAGGAAAGATTGTTGCCTACGCTACTAAAACAAAAATAATTTTTGAGCGTTCTGAGTTGTCACAGTGCCAAAGACTTAGAATTGTGTATTTCAGCTGACATGTAAGTTGGGTTTTTTCCCTGAATAAGTTTTAAGAATCTGTTGGAACTAACTGAAGTTACCTAATCACAGGTAGTGATAGTCCACACTTGTTCCAATGTTGACCAAAACATTTGTATAAAGGATTCTCAAAGAGAGTACATACCCTTCTTAATATCTTCTTGCTTCTGAGAAAACTGGAGGTGACACATACACATCCTGCTCTCAGCTGGCTCCCTGGGATGGGTGCAGCCCACTTACTTTGACTATGAAGTACCATGTACTCTTTCTCTCCTTCTCTTTATTCCTCTTTCTCTCTCTCTCTATCTCTCTCTCTCTTTCTCTCTCTCTCTCTCTCATGGTTGGTATGTGGCGGCTATATAAATTTTTGTAGAACTGGCACCTGAAATAAATATTTATTTTTCTGCAGAAATGGGTGTCTGGATACTTTTCTGTCCTATACATAAAACTTCATAAAGCTATCTGAGGGAGGCTTTCAAATACCCCCCCACCCCATTTTACTGAATGCCACATCCATCTTATCTCAGTAAGTGATGACAAATAGTATAAAAAAATCTCCCAAATATTTCAACAAAAAAATCAAGGAATTATTTGTCTGGGCTTCACTGTTGATTTCTGCAATGTGACATGAACCTCACTTGTCAACTTTTCATTTCAGATTTGTTTTTGTTAACTCTTAATGCAATTGTTTCATTTCTGTCTTACTCTATTTGGCCATACGCTTTCTGCTTGAATTCAAACTATCTGTCAAAAGTGATAATGGGCAGAAAGACACAGCATGAGAAGTTAGCCTTCTTGTCTTTCAGCATTTTCCCCTGGATGTAATTTTCCTAATATTAATGCAACTGTACATTTGACTCACAAATTACAAAGCCCTTCGGAAAGGGCAATTGTATCTTCATCACGAGCACGTCTTCTCATTCTGTGATTCCAGTAATCTTCATTTTATGGGCACAGGCTCATTCTAAAGATGCAGTACTGGAAAAAGCTTGGCCACCTTAGCTCTGAGAGGAGACACTTGTATTCCATTTATGACCTTTGCTGCTAACCCTGGACTGCCCCAGGATGAGACTGGACATTGTCTCAGATGCCTCTGAGGGATCAGGCTATGTCACTTTGCATCTCTCAAACCATGTCCCTTTTGCATTGTTACTTCTAGCAGCTCTCTCCCTGGCATTGTCACCAACCACCTTCATCCTCTTTTCCATTTTTACAAGTCAAACTTTCTTTATGGAGTGTGGGTCATCCAGAAGTGAGAGGACAAACGTGGGGTGCTTGAGGTTTCAGGCCTTTCCTGTGTCTGGCGGACACCCTCTTTGGCCTTGTGCAGGTCATTCCTGTTCTTTCCACTTCTGCTTTCCCATCTGTTAAAAAGTGGATAATAATATTTGCCTCACTGGGGTGTATTTATGCTTAATTACTGTAATCTCTTGTAAACAATTTGCTATCCTGGGATAAAACATATGGCTTAAGAACAAAAATTGGAGGAGAAACTTTAATATCTCTTTATTTATTTTTAAAATTTATTAGGCAGTTTATTTCAACTGTGTGTACAGCAACTTCTCAAGACAAGGGATAATGTGATGACATGGAAAGACATCTGGTTCTGGAGATAGGTTTCTTCTCTATTTCCAGCCTGAAATTGCTGTGTGATTTTTAAGCTTCCCTGGGCTTAAGACGCTTATTTCAAAAGGATTGGTAACATCTGTCCAATTTATCTTACAGAGATGTGAAGAGTATCACAGGCAACAACTGATGTGAAGAAAGATTTAGGAAATTAAAAGGCCTATAGAAAGCACTTTTACTCAACCATTTAATAGCAAAATAAACCCTAGGACTAATGCAGTAATGAGAAAACAGGATGTTGGGCATATGTGAGATATTTTACACAAAAATATTATATATGCAATTGGCCTTCCATATCTGTGGGATCCACATTCACAAATTCAACCAACCTCAGGTTGAAAATAATTTGAAAAAATATTCCAGAAAGTTCCGTAAAACAAAACTTGAGTTTTCTCTGCACAAGCAAATATTTACATAGCATTTACATTGTGTTTATAACTACTTACATAGCATTTACATTTATTCGGTATTATAAGTGAACTAGAGATGATTTAAAGTGTACAGGAGGATGTTCTTAGGTTATATGCAAATACTACACCATTTTATATAAGGGACTTAAGAATCTGTGGATTTTGGTATCTGTGGGGGTTCCTGAAACCAATCCCCTCTGAACACAGAGCAATGACTATATCTATATCTATAACTATATCTATATCTATACCTATATCTATCTATCTATCTATCTATCTATCTATCTATATGTATTTAAACATTTCCTTAAGAGAAATTTGTTGTTTTTATTAGGTCATCCAGAGAACTTCATATATGCCACTGGATCCAATGGTACCATAAGATGTAGGGTACAATTCCCTTGAATCTGCCTCCCCCACCCACATAGGACAAATACTGCTTGGAGAAAGGCAACACATATGATGTTAAAAGATGCCTAAAAGCTATATTCGAGGCCTCTGAAACCTCCCCTATTCACATTGAATTTTTCAGGAAACTCCACTATTAGAGATTTACTCCTTTCAGTATCCTCAAAAGGGGAAACTAACCCAAAAAATTTCATTGAAGTTACTATTGACTTTCAGACTCTTAACCCCAAGGGGTATGAATGGTCTGGAATGCATGAATATCCACATGGGAAGTTCTGGGGAAGGATGAGGGAAAGAAGATCCCTAAGGGGAGATGGAGATAGGGTGGAATTGGGAGGGATATTGTGATGCAAAAGGAATGGAGTATGGTAAAGCAGAGAGGAGAGCCCTGAAGGCTCTAACATTAAAACCGGTGATGATAGATAGATAGATAGAAAGATTTTTCACTGTATATTGTTCTTGCTAGAGTCAATGGGGTTTAACTCATTTTGTCAAATCATTTTTATTTAAGATCACGTCTGAGAAGAGGGCAGGTGGTGGTTTGGGGGAACAAATTACTCCACACTCATTAAAACCTCGTTCTATATTGGAACCCCTTAACTCAGGAATTATGTATTGGTGGAGACCCCTCATTTCTAAGTACATACGTACTCCAGATGCTAAAATTGTCTTTCTCGGCTTTCAGAGAGGAGGAATTAGACTACACTGGACCCAGAAATCCTATTTCTGGTCCAGTAAAGTTGCCTACATTCAGTTTTTAGGCCCAGAATTGGAAAAATGCATTGATATAGGTTGTTGGCTCCTAGAGACTGCTTCTTCACTGAAGTGAGTTTGTTACTAGGAGACAGAGAACCTTGGAAGGTGACACTGAGAAGGCTCTGTCCCTGTGTCCAGGAGGGGGATTCAAAGTCTCATGGAGCAAAAGAGGAATATAGAGTACACATGGCTGTGTGCAGTCTGTGCATGGAAGAGGTGTTCTTGAAGTGCATCTAGGGCTTACCTCTACCTAGTGGACCGGCGTTAGCATCAAGACAGTATGAGCGTGGCCCAGATGAGCCCTGTAGAAGCCAACCCGGATGAGTGGAATAAATCTACGTGGAGTTCATCTCCTCATTTCCTCTACCTATTATATGTTTTATTGTATGACTGAAAGGTCCTGGAGAGGTCCAGACAAAACCCTGTATCAACTCCTCACTCCCCTTCATGATTTTTCATGCTCTTCCCTGAGACCATTATCTAAAACACTGTCTGCAATTAATCTTCAAGGCAGCATGTAATCAGTCAAGGACTACAAGACCAGGATTCTAAACAGTCCCAAATGCTGAGGTTTGGGACATATGATAGGGGAGATTCAGTAGAGAGTTAGCTAAGTGGTCAAGCTTCCTTGGGTAAAATAGATTATTACGCATGATGAGTCAGGACATGAAAACATGAGGATGTAGAATATGAGTGATTGTATTTCTTTATAATGTATCTGTCTGCAGAGAAGGGGGAAGGAGGAGGGGGGCTGGAAGGTGAAAATGTCCAGATGCTGGTGTGCAGTAAAGCATTCCTGGCTGTTAGTTCCAGTAGGTCATTACTGCATTAATTTGGTGTTTAATTAAATGCCTGTGCAACAGACCATTTATTTGTTATCTAATATTAGCTTTAGTTCTTATCAATTAAATGCTAGCTGAGGGCTTGATTCACTTACATTTGATGTCCTCTTATACTCTTTTCAGAAACAACAGCCAAACCCAACGAGGCCTCACTGTGCCTGCAAAGATTTATACACACAGATTTCAGTATGAGGAATAAAATATGCTGGTGTATTAGGTGAGGGTAAGGGAAATAAAAAGAAGATGTCATTTCATACTGAGAAAGCAATTACCCAAATACATGGGCTGTGGTCTCCCTTTCCCCTCCCCCTGTCTTTTGTGTGATGGGAGATATTAAGAGGGGAGGTGGAGGCTGGAAGGGGAAGATATTCCCCATCCTGGGTTGACATGTTTCCTCCCCCACCGCATTCTACCTTCCCCTGTGCTGAAGGCAAAAGACGCTGGCTTTCCCCTGGCTAAATTTCTCATTCCCTTGTGTATACCTGAGCTTTTAGTGATACTTGTAGTTCTACCATGAAATGCTCCAACGCTAGGGACTTGTGTACTTACTGTCAAGTCGATCAAGGTGCACTTCAACTGAAATATTATTTTGGATGACAGGAGAGCAAAAAGGCCAGGAAAGGTGAGAGAGAGAGAAATTCTGCAGCACAGTGGAAATATTGGGAATATGACCCAAGCCAGTGTTTACTACCAGTCTGTCATTTGCATGTCACCATCAACATTTTTCCCATGCCTACTGCCACATACCTCCCATCTAACATTTATTTAACTTTTTCTTCAAACTTATCCATTCTTCTTAAATTAGAAGTTTGATTTTAAAAGAAAACTTGACTTCACTATCTCAAATACATGACTGATGTTACTTTCCATAAGAGGGCGATAGTATGAAAATAAATACAATATAATTAAATAATGTTATTAATTTATGGGAAAATACTACTACCTGTCAAAGGCTCTGAGCTTCAAGTCTGCACTTACTTTTCTAAAAAAGGAGAAAAGAAGTGTTAGAGAGGTGTTAAAAATGTACAATTCCAGACTGAGAATTTATCCTTGGTATCATCAGAAGGATGAAAAGAGAATTGAAAAGGGAATAACTTTCTCACTATGTGATTTAATTTTATTTGCCAAACTTGTGCATTACCTAAAATTATCTGTGGCATTTCACACGAGGAAATACTGCTCTAAGTCACAGGAGTTCAATTCTAAACTTATCAAAAGTTTTAGGAAAAACTCAAGAATGATTTGGGATGGAGCAACTGGAGGGGATAAATAGGAGACTTTAGAAACCAATGGTCCTTTACAGATTCAGGGAGCTTGTCAGGCAGTGATATTGCAGAGTAGGGCTTCCAATGGTTACAGTCATTCCCTTGAAGGCCTCGGTTGCAGCCCCTCCACGCCCAGTCCTCTGTCTCCAAGCCCTCTTACCCCATCTGGAGTACAGAGCCATGCATATACTCTCTCCTTTATCATCAATCTACAGCCTTCAGAGCCTTGCAAAATGCTCCATTTAAACATCATTAATTTCAGGGTCTTTTTTGTGAAAAGTTATCAAGTATCTTTAGCATCAATGGTGCATCAAGCCACAATTAGTTGTAAATTTTATTATTTGCAACTGGATGAGAGCATGTATGATAACAGAACCAGTACGTTTTGAAGAAGAAACATTCTTAGAGCATAAAGGAGAAGTCTGGAGACTGTAGGCACGGTGGGGCATCCCAGGCAGCCCCATGTAGCACTCTGTCCTTGTCTTACCCATCTACACATGAAGGAGAGCTTCCCAAGGCTCCGTGTACCTGGATCCCTAATGGGTCTTTTTTCAGGTCTTCACAGTTTCTCTCTCATGGCCTAACCTACTCTGTGACACATTGTCATCAAGGTACAATGGATATGTGAGTTATCTTCTAATCAATCATTCTGGTGATGGCCTCTAATTTTCATATCACGTGACAAAGCTTGAGTTCAGGAGGCTGAGGGGACTAGAAGGCAGGGCCAGAAACCAGGTCCCCCGTTCCCATTTAAGTTGCATAAATACTAGTGAGAATGACTCTACTGAAAACTAGATACCAAAGGAATATGGCAACAGGTTATAATACAAGCATGGCATCCACTTTGGAGACATTTAAAACAGATGAAAAGGTCTCCCAACAGGGAAGAAGAACACAACTTTGGAGAAGGATGAGAAGATGATGTGTAAAATTTAGGTGGACAAACTGATTGTCGAGCAGTCAGCATCAGGAAAGCATTTCTCAGTAGTTGGCAAATCTGCAGTCCTTGGGCTGGAGTTTCAAATGGCCACTCTTGGGAGTTAGAGAATTTATCCAGAAACAGTGGTTCTAAAGGAGTCAGAGGAATGGATATATGATCAAGACTGGGGTCCACTGATAAGAACCAGGTATAAGACTCGGTAATAAAAATCAAACAAGGTTGGAATTACTACTAGACCCTGGAAAAGGATGTGTATATGGGGAGGGGCAATAAAGAGAGGAGAGTGTCAAGACTGAGATGAGGCGAGACCCTGAGCCAACCGACCCTCCAATCCTCTGCTAACATGGGTCTGTTATTATAGTCTTGGGAGGCAGCAAGAACATGTATTTAGTACTATGACTGAGACAGAAGTAAGTTTTAAAGGAGGAGAGGGAGGGAGAGCAGCATCTACAATATAAGCCTACGATTAATTGATTAGGGTCCAGACTAGAGGACTAAACTCTAAGAAAAGTCATCAAGAAAGAATAAGTTGGGCCAGTCCACTGCCATCAACCTCTTCTCCTTCCCTGCAATGCATGGCTCAAATGATTCCCAGTGATGTGTGTGTGTGTGTGTGTGTGTGTGTGTGTGTGTGTGTGTGTCTCTAATTGAAGTATAGTTAATTTACAATGTTGTGTTAGTTTCAAGTATACAGCAAAGTAATTCAGTTTGTTCTTTCCTTGCACATCTTTGGAGTGAGTTCTCCACCACTGACTCACTGACTCCATTGTTTATCCTTAGTTACACCCCACAGCCTGGCCATTTCTAGTTGCAGTGGATACAGAAAGCAAGAACTCTACATGAGTACAAACAGGCATAATTGTACCAGCTCTGCTGTGTTACAGGCTGCTCAGATGATCCAGCGAAATAGAAGTGGGAAAGTGCTCCATAAAGTTAAATGTGCTTTACAACTCCAAGAATGTTCCTCTCTTGGAATTATTTAGTTAATCATCAAGTGTCTGCTTTGCTCTGCATATGTGGACCTAACCGTGGACTTGGTTTGCTCTGGCCTTCAGGGGGTTTCTCAGCTTCCCTGGAAGGAAACTCTCTCCTCCTGGAACTGCTGACAAGGCCTCAGCAGCAATGGTGGTAGCAGGTGGTGCTCTGATAATGTCGGCTCCAGTTGAGGTACAGGAAAACAGAGCAGCCGAAGACTGAAACCTGAGAGATAACAGGAAATGAAAAATGGGAAAAGTCATATCCTGTGTTCCCTCATAAAGGCTCCTGTGACAAATGGAATCACAGACATCACGCAGACTGCCTTGCTGAGCTATCTTGACGACAAATATCCGTCCTCTGGTTATCTCTGGGAAAATAATAAGAAAATGGTGTATGGGGGGTGTGTGGGGAGAGGGAGAGAGAGAGAGAGAGAGAGAGAGAGAGAGAGAGAAAGAGATTTGCAGTTAATCAACAACTACAGCTACTATCTACAACATTAAAAGAAAAGGCCATCTATACCTCTACGCTGAACTTTAAATATTTAACTATCATTTGTGGTCTTGTTAAAATAGTGCTACTAATACATGGTAGTATTTGCTAAACTGGTTTTTCTGGGTGAAATACAAAATGCAAGAGTGTGAATTCAACCATAAGCGGCCATACCAAACACCCTTTCCTTTCCTGTTGTCCATTGTCAAAGCCAGCACTTAACTAAAGTACATGTGAACATGTACTTCGTTCATACATTTTATAGTTAACACTAGGTTTGAAATTCATCTTTTCCATACACATGATACGAATATAAATGCATAAATGTGCAGACAAGAAAAAATAATCTTTTTGGCTTTCAATTTTTTTTTTTAATTTTATTTATTTATTTATGGCTGTGTTGGGTCTTCGTTCCTGTGTGAGGGCTTTCTCTAGTTGCAGGAAGTGGGGGCTACTCTTCATCGCGGTGTGCGGGCCTCTCACTATTGCAGCCTCTCTCGTCGTGGAGCACAGGCTCAGTAATTGTGTCTCACGGGCCTAGTTGCTCCGCAGCATGTGGGATCTTCCCAGACCAGGGCTCGAACCCGTGTCCCCTGCATTGGCAGGCAGATTCTCAACCACTGCGCCACAAGGGAAGCCCTAGCTTTCAATTAATTTGAAAGTAAATCATGATGCAGTTGTTTTCCTGGCAGATGCTAGATGTTCAATAAATATTTGTTAAATAAATAAATGCATATACTCTAAGAAGGGCATGATACCAAAGTAAATTCGGTTTGCCCTTATATTTGTATCCAGAAAAAAATATGTCAAAATGAATATTTAGAATTTTGAAAGAGAGGTAATTTACAGAATGACACCATGGATAAACAGGAGTACTTGAGGGAGGCAGGAGGGAAAGGGGAGGAAACCATTCCATGTCTTTGCCAGGAAGAACCTGTGTCCCCTGCATTGGCAGGCAGATTCTCAACCACTGCGCCACAAGGGAAGCCCTAGCTTTCAATTAATTTGAAAGTAAATCATGATGCAGTTGTTTTCCTGGCAGATGCTAGATGTTCAATAAATATTTGTTAAATAAATAAATGCATATACTCTAAGAAGGGCATGATACCAAAGTAAATTCGGTTTGCCCTTATATTTGTATCCAGAAAAAAATATGTCAAAATGAATATTTAGAATTTTGAAAGAGAGGTAATTTACAGAATGACACCATGGATAAACAGGAGTACTTGAGGGAGGCAGGAGGGAAAGGGGAGGAAACCATTCCATGTCTTTGCCAGGAAAGTGAGGAGGGTTACATCAGATCCCTTCAAGCACCATTTAGTAAGTTGCTTACCCAGCTGGATGCATACCATACAGGAATTTAGGTTATGGAAGACTTCCAAAATAGCCTATGTGATGCACTGATTCACTGTACCACGTATGGGGAACATATCTGGGTCTCTGCAGGGCTAACTCCTCCTGAGCTCTATGAAGCAACTGAAATGCATAGCTATTCCAGTTTATCATCTGAACTGGAGGCCTCTGAGCTGCAGAACCTTGGGAAGGGCTGGAAAAACAGACTGTAACAATTTGGAATACAGAATGTTTAGTTTGAATAAAATTCTGACATCTTTGGGAAGATTTAACAAACTTCAGGAATTTTCCTCCAATCTAGTTAGTCCCTAATTTGTCTACAACTGTTAAAAAGAAAACCAAAAACTGATTGCCTCATTTTATATATTTTTAACTTCTCAAGTGTCCTTCTTTGCTTTTTGAAAGTAGACACATAATGTAAAGCTGCTCACTTAGAAACTTGCCTTAGACAAGGCAAGGCAAGGCTTGGCCACAAGCCAAGCAAATTCTGTTTCAGGAAAAAAATATTAGGACAATATTTCCCATAGCTTAACTGGACCAGGGTAACTTTCTCAAAGACAGATACTTGAAAAGGCATTTGAGCCTGTGTTCACTTACATAAGCAAATAAAAGAATATGTTCAGCTGAATGATTCATGTACAATCCTCTACCTAATAGCACAATATTGCTACAGTTTTTGGAAGGTGCACCCCTCTATCTTGCATGTGGATGTTTATTTAAAAGCTTCAAGAGCCTCATAAAGTATTGAGAAGAATGCATTCTTATTGATTATTCTCTAGAAGAAACTGAACAAGTCTTCAGTGTGTCCCCAAAGAAATAAAGTGCTGTGGGTGCCTGAATGATGGGAGACTTTTCAGATTCTGCTCAGTACCCAAATCTTGGCTTACTAAATGGTAAGCTAGAACCTTTACACAGTATTGATTTTAGAGCAAAAGACTGGACATCATTTCTAGAAATCTCTATCTGATTCTGGCTTGGGTTTTTCTCTTGAACACTATCCATAAAGGGTGGATTATCACCTGGGTATTGTTATAATGGACAAATCTGTTGCCAGATAACTATGAAATTAGAATCTTTGGATGCAAAGTCCAACAATCAAGACTTTAAACAAGCTCCCTAGATGATACTTTAGTATAATGTAGTATGAGAGTCATTTCTCTAACAGCTTCAGAAAGTGGGTCTGGGTTTTGGTAGGGTCAGCAATTATTTCCGACAATGTGGACAGTTGAGGAAAAGGAATGTAGTGCCTTGTTGACTGCCAGTCCTTTACAGGGCAGATGGACCTTTTCCTTCTGGAGGGCTGAATAGTGACCCCCAAAACATGTGTCCTGTCCTAATCACCAGAATCTGTGAACAGTATCACATATAGCCAAAGATATAATTAAGTTAAAGATCTTGAAATGACGATATTACTTGGATTATCCAGATGGGCCCTAAATACCATCACAAGTGTCCTTAGAGAGAGAAGAAAAAGAAAATAACACAAATAACACAGACACATATAGGAGAAGGTGATGTGAAGGCAGAGGAGAGAGAGAAGTGGCCACAAGCCAAGGAATGCTGACAGCTGCCAGAAACTGGCAGAGGCAAGGGATAAATTCTCCCCTAGAGTCTCCAGTGGAAGTGAAGCTCTGCTGAAACCTTGAGTCAGACTCCAGAACTTACTTGACCTCCAGAATTGCAAAAGCAAATTCTGTTGTTTTAGCCACCAGTTTGTGATACTTTGTTTTGACAGCCACAGGAGACTAATACATAATTCTTGCTACTTGAACCAAACAAATAATTCCTTAGAACTCACATTTCTATCAAAAAACATCATTAAGCACCTATCACATATCCATGATGCGGCAGGCACATGGGTCTGAAGGCACAACCCTGGCCTCATGGAACATACAGATCAGTCTTCCCCACCAGGCACAAGCCCCACAAGATGGAAAAACTTGCTTTTTTTACCTATCATAGGCCCTGACACATAAGAGGCCCTTGTAAATTTTATCTGTATGAATAGAAGCAAATAAAGTAATTAATACTAAATTACACATTATAGAGAGTAGGGGATAATAGGAGGAAATGTAAATTAATACACTACAGGTAAAGAATTTGGTTCTAGACCTAGACTGTCTAGTTATGAGTTCTTTGCTTAAAAGATATGTTTTCTTTGAGTAAGTTATTTTACATCTCTGTGCCTTTGTTTACTTATATAATGCATTATTTATAGGTTTGTTAAGAGTATTAAATAAGATAATCCATTTAAAATACTTAGCTGAGTATCTATAGCACAATATACAATATATTAATATTATTTTTTATATGGTAATGAGAGAAGGCCTCCAAGGAAGGCTACATTCAGCTGAGGATGTGGTTGACAAGGAGACCTTATGTGGGGGAGAATTTACATGTTTGAGAAACTGGAGGGGGGACTCACTTGATAAAGCACTGTGAAGAGGTAGGTGGCAGCATGAAATGGAGCTGGAACAGTAAGAAGGGCAGCATGGGCCATGGTATGGGGTTTGCATTTGCTTCAAAGTGCAATGGGAAATTATCGAAAGCTTTTGAGTGGGAGAGTGATACAGCTAATATATATATATATTTTTAAGTCACTTTGATTTTGGCTTTTGTATAAAGAAAAGGTAATTCTGAAGGACAAAAAAATGGGGACATGTGTGAGGAGGTGGTTGCAGTAGCTGAGGGAGAAGTGATGACGTCTAGGATTAGGATATTGGTGGTGGGAATGAGGAGAACTAGAAGTAGTTGAGTTATAGTTTGACGATAGCAGAGACAGGACTTGCTGATGGATCAGATGTATCAATAGATTCAGAGGGAGGGGAGAAAAGAAGAAGGTCACACCCTCGGGTTTCTGGCTTGAGAAAATGTGTGCATGGTGATGCCATTTATGAAGATGGGAAGCCTCAGGGAAAAACGAGTTTTAAGATAAAATCAAGAATTCTGCTTTGGACATGTCAAAGAGGCAGCTGGACATATGAGTGTGAAGCTCAGAGAAGTTAATAATGAGACTATAAACTTGGGAGGTATCAAAATATAAATGTCCATTGAAATGATGGGAATAAAGGAAGATAATGTAGAAAAAAAGAAAAGGGAGGGCAAGCCCCAAATTATCTCCACCATTCACCTCGCAGGAAGAGGTGGATGAGCCTATGAAAAAGACTGAGAAGGAGCAGCCAAGATGAGGGAGGAAAACAAGGGGAGAATGGTGTCATGGAGGAAGGAGCACAAGAAGAAGGATGTGGGTTCATTGCTGCTGAAACGTAGAGCAGTTTCAGGGAATGATGGGAGGGAGCCAGACTGGAGGGAACTGTTAAATGAAAATGAGCTGAGGAAACAGAGACAGTGTGTCAGACGATTCAGTTACCAGAGGAGGAAAGCAGAAGAATTGGACAGTAGCTGGTGGGAAACTGTAAGTTCATGGGAGGCTGTATTTCATTTTATTTTATTTTATTATTATATTTTATTTTATAAAAGAAATATAAAAATTATTTCATTTTATACATGAGACATCATGTTTATGAGGTAATGTAAGCAATTTGGTGAGAAGAAAGAGGTTGATGATGTAGGAGAGAAAAGGGACAACTGAGAATGTAAAGCCCTTGAGAAGATGGGGGAATTGTGATGCAAAGCACATGTGGAGAGTCCTTTTGACAGAGGAGAGATACTTAATCACCTGAGAAAGAAAGACAGAATGGGGAGAAGGATTTTTCCACATCCTTCATAAGTTAAGAGATGTTGGATATGGGAGGACGTGGAAGCTCCAGACTGATGGCTCCTTATTTGCTCAATAAAGTATAGGATAAGATTATCCTGGTGAGGAGAGGTGTAAAAAAAAAAAAAAAAAAAAAAAAAAAAAGTAAGAAGTAGTCTTTGATAAGAATGAAAAAGTGAGCAT
>NC_041232.1:55087131-55112808 GCF_002837175.3 Physeter macrocephalus | reverse complement strand
CCCGTGTCCCCTGCATTGGCAGGCAGATTCTCAACCACTGCGCCACAAGGGAAGCCCTAGCTTTCAATTAATTTGAAAGTAAATCATGATGCAGTTGTTTTCCTGGCAGATGCTAGATGTTCAATAAATATTTGTTAAATAAATAAATGCATATACTCTAAGAAGGGCATGATACCAAAGTAAATTCGGTTTGCCCTTATATTTGTATCCAGAAAAAAATATGTCAAAATGAATATTTAGAATTTTGAAAGAGAGGTAATTTACAGAATGACACCATGGATAAACAGGAGTACTTGAGGGAGGCAGGAGGGAAAGGGGAGGAAACCATTCCATGTCTTTGCCAGGAAAGTGAGGAGGGTTACATCAGATCCCTTCAAGCACCATTTAGTAAGTTGCTTACCCAGCTGGATGCATACCATACAGGAATTTAGGTTATGGAAGACTTCCAAAATAGCCTATGTGATGCACTGATTCACTGTACCACGTATGGGGAACATATCTGGGTCTCTGCAGGGCTAACTCCATCTGAGCTCTATGAAGCAACTGAAATGCATAGCTATTCCAGTTTATCATCTGAACTGGAGGCCTCTGAGCTGCAGAACCTTGGGAAGGGCTGGAAAAACAGACTGTAACAATTTGGAATACAGAATGTTTAGTTTGAATAAAATTCTGACATCTTTGGGAAGATTTAACAAACTTCAGGAATTTTCCTCCAATCTAGTTAGTCCCTAATTTGTCTACAACTGTTAAAAAGAAAACCAAAAACTGATTGCCTCATTTTATATATTTTTAACTTCTCAAGTGTCCTTCTTTGCTTTTTGAAAGTAGACACATAATGTAAAGCTGCTCACTTAGAAACTTGCCTTAGACAAGGCAAGGCAAGGCTTGGCCACAAGCCAAGCAAATTCTGTTTCAGGAAAAAAATATTAGGACAATATTTCCCATAGCTTAACTGGACCAGGGTAACTTTCTCAAAGACAGATACTTGAAAAGGCATTTGAGCCTGTGTTCACTTACATAAGCAAATAAAAGAATATGTTCAGCTGAATGATTCATGTACAATCCTCTACCTAATAGCACAATATTGCTACAGTTTTTGGAAGGTGCACCCCTCTATCTTGCATGTGGATGTTTATTTAAAAGCTTCAAGAGCCTCATAAAGTATTGAGAAGAATGCATTCTTATTGATTATTCTCTAGAAGAAACTGAACAAGTCTTCAGTGTGTCCCCAAAGAAATAAAGTGCTGTGGGTGCCTGAATGATGGGAGACTTTTCAGATTCTGCTCAGTACCCAAATCTTGGCTTACTAAATGGTAAGCTAGAACCTTTACACAGTATTGATTTTAGAGCAAAAGACTGGACATCATTTCTAGAAATCTCTATCTGATTCTGGCTTGGGTTTTTCTCTTGAACACTATCCATAAAGGGTGGATTATCACCTGGGTATTGTTATAATGGACAAATCTGTTGCCAGATAACTATGAAATTAGAATCTTTGGATGCAAAGTCCAACAATCAAGACTTAAACAAGCTCCCTAGATGATACTTCAGTATAATGTAGTATGAGAGTCATTTTTCTAACAGCTTCAGAAAGTGGGTCTGGGTTTTGGTAGGGTCAGCAATTATTTCCGACAATGTGGACAGTTGAGGAAAAGGAATGTAGTGCCTTGTTGACTGCCAGTCCTTTACAGGGCAGATGGACCTTTTCCTTCTGGAGGGCTGAATAGTGACCCCCAAAACATGTGTCCTGTCCTAATCACCAGAATCTGTGAACAGTATCACATATAGCCAAAGATATAATTAAGTTAAAGATCTTGAAATGACGATATTACTTGGATTATCCAGATGGGCCCTAAATACCATCACAAGTGTCCTTAGAGAGAGAAGAAAAAGAAAATAACACAAATAACACAGACACATATAGGAGAAGGTGATGTGAAGGCAGAGGAGAGAGAGAAGTGGCCACAAGCCAAGGAATGCTGACAGCTGCCAGAAACTGGCAGAGGCAAGGGATAAATTCTCCCCTAGAGTCTCCAGTGGAAGTGAAGCTCTGCTGAAACCTTGAGTCAGACTCCAGAACTTACTTGACCTCCAGAATTGCAAAAGCAAATTCTGTTGTTTTAGCCACCAGTTTGTGATACTTTGTTTTGACAGCCACAGGAGACTAATACATAATTCTTGCTACTTGAACCAAACAAATAATTCCTTAGAACTCACATTTCTATCAAAAAACATCATTAAGCACCTATCACATATCCATGATGCGGCAGGCACATGGGTCTGAAGGCACAACCCTGGCCTCATGGAACATACAGATCAGTCTTCCCCACCAGGCACAAGCCCCACAAGATGGAAAAACTTGCTTTTTTTACCTATCATAGGCCCTGACACATAAGAGGCCCTTGTAAATTTTATCTGTATGAATAGAAGCAAATAAAGTAATTAATACTAAATTACACATTATAGAGAGTAGGGGATAATAGGAGGAAATGTAAATTAATACACTACAGGTAAAGAATTTGGTTCTAGACCTAGACTGTCTAGTTATGAGTTCTTTGCTTAAAAGATATGTTTTCTTTGAGTAAGTTATTTTACATCTCTGTGCCTTTGTTTACTTATATAATGCATTATTTATAGGTTTGTTAAGAGTATTAAATAAGATAATCCATTTAAAATACTTAGCTGAGTATCTATAGCACAATATACAATATATTAATATTATTTTTTATATGGTAATGAGAGAAGGCCTCCAAGGAAGGCTACATTCAGCTGAGGATGTGGTTGACAAGGAGACCTTATGTGGGGGAGAATTTACATGTTTGAGAAACTGGAGGGGGGACTCACTTGATAAAGCACTGTGAAGAGGTAGGTGGCAGCATGAAATGGAGCTGGAACAGTAAGAAGGGCAGCATGGGCCATGGTATGGGGTTTGCATTTGCTTCAAAGTGCAATGGGAAATTATCGAAAGCTTTTGAGTGGGAGAGTGATACAGCTAATATATATATATATTTTTAAGTCACTTTGATTTTGGCTTTTGTATAAAGAAAAGGTAATTCTGAAGGACAAAAAAATGGGGACATGTGTGAGGAGGTGGTTGCAGTAGCTGAGGGAGAAGTGATGACGTCTAGGATTAGGATATTGGTGGTGGGAATGAGGAGAACTAGAAGTAGTTGAGTTATAGTTTGACGATAGCAGAGACAGGACTTGCTGATGGATCAGATGTATCAATAGATTCAGAGGGAGGGGAGAAAAGAAGAAGGTCACACCCTCGGGTTTCTGGCTTGAGAAAATGTGTGCATGGTGATGCCATTTATGAAGATGGGAAGCCTCAGGGAAAAATGAGTTTTAAGATAAAATCAAGAATTCTGCTTTGGACATGTCAAAGAGGCAGCTGGACATATGAGTGTGAAGCTCAGAGAAGTTAATACTGAGACTATAAACTTGGGAGGTATCAAAATATAAATGTCCATTGAAATGATGGGAATAAAGGAAGATAATGTAGAAAAAAAGAAAAGGGAGGGCAAGCCCCAAATTATCTCCACCATTCACCTCGCAGGAAGAGGTGGATGAGCCTATGAAAAAGACTGAGAAGGAGCAGCCAAGATGAGGGAGGAAAACAAGGGGAGAATGGTGTCATGGAGGAAGGAGCACAAGAAGAAGGATGTGGGTTCATTGCTGCTGAAACGTAGAGCAGTTTCAGGGAATGATGGGAGGGAGCCAGACTGGAGGGAACTGTTAAATGAAAATGAGCTGAGGAAACAGAGACAGTGTGTCAGACGATTCAGTTACCAGAGGAGGAAAGCAGAAGAATTGGACAGTAGCTGGTGGGAAACTGTAAGTTCATGGGAGGCTGTATTTCATTTTATTTTATTTTATTATTATATTTTATTTTATAAAAGAAATATAAAAATTATTTCATTTTATACATGAGACATCATGTTTATGAGGTAATGTAAGCAATTTGGTGAGAAGAAAGAGGTTGATGATGTAGGAGAGAAAAGGGACAACTGAGAATGTAAAGCCCTTGAGAAGATGGGGGAATTGTGATGCAAAGCACATGTGGAGAGTCCTTTTGACAGAGGAGAGATACTTAATCACCTGAGAAAGAAAGACAGAATGGGGAGAAGGATTTTTCCACATCCTTCATAAGTTAAGAGATGTTGGATATGGGAGGACGTGGAAGCTCCAGACTGATGGCTCCTTATTTGCTCAATGAAGTATAGGATAAGATTATCCTGGTGAGGAGAGGTGTAAAAAAAAAAAAAAAAAAAAAAAAAAGTATGAAGTAGTCTTTGATAAGAATGAAAAAGTGAACATTGTAGAGAAATACCCTAAGATTGTCAGATAAGGCTGGATGTCTGTTTGAAGTTGGGTATCATGAATTCACAGTGACTTGTACTCCAAGTTATGAGATCCATGAGAATAAATATGAAGATTATTAGGTTCTTCCAGGGTTGAAGTATTGGCAGGAAAATATGAAGGAGAAAAAAAAAAAGTAATAGAATTGAGGATGTTTGCAAGGAGGTAAGTATGATAAGGAACTATGAAATATATGAAAGTTTAGGAGGGAAGTAGAGATGGGAGGGGGTGATGGATAGGAAGAAGGCTGAGATATTAGACAGCAAAATGAAACAGACTCATTGTTTTCAAGGGACACTTTATCAGGTGAGCTAGTTGGATAGGAGGTTAGACTAGAAGGTGGGATCTTCCAATCAGTGATTTAGAAGGTCGCTGCCATTTTTGTTAATGACAAGGTCCAGGGGTGGGCCATGAAAGTGTGTGGTTGAGGAGTAAAGGGAAAGGGCACTGGAGATGAGGGATCCAGGCTCTGAAAGCCAGAGTTGGATGGGTCTTACATGGGGATATTCCAGCTTTAGAGAATACTGGTAGGAATTGGGACAGAGAGGAAGACAACTGCCCAGGTACTAAGGTCATTCATGAATGAGAGGCAATGACCAGGAGAGGGTAGGTGATGATAATGGAAGAGTAAAAGGGTTGTACACCTGTGTGTTATAACCTGTTATAAGAATGAGGAACATAACTGCCCACAGTGAAAGTCATTTCTGATACCTCTCCCCTCCTGACTCAGGTTTGTAGTGTATGGGGGATAAATGATGTCCTTCTCCTAAGAAGGTTAAAGTGTGTATAGTCCTTAGTTTCTACAGGCACTAGCAGTGGTCTTGGTAGGGTGGTCCTGAATAGTTTACCCAGTGTAATAGAAAAAAGGCAAATTGAATGATGGGCTTCAGGTGCTGTTTGATCTAGTCAGGCAGAGAAGTAGTTGACACTGCTCTGGCAGTGGAGGTGGGAATATGTTTGATAAAGTCTCCTTGGATCAGAGAGGCAGTCATAGTGGTACATGGATGTTTATAAACTCTCTGATCCATGCCTTTCCTACTGGAACCCTTTTCATCAGATTCAGGACATAGCACCTAGATGTACCAGGGGATGGGGGAAAGCCTAGTTAAGATGCTACTTCTGGCCATTTGGTTTTGAAGCCAAATGGTGAACATTTTGGTAGGATTATCTAGAGCCCTTGTGTTGTAAATGGTTAAAGTGCCTGGCTCCAAATAGAAAAGTCTATAGCTTGTGTCTGCTGCTCTCCATTGTGTTCTTATTCCCCTTCTCCTCAATTTCAAAGGCATTGTGACCCAAGTGAGCAAAGGCTTCTGGAGCTAGGTTACCTGGTTCAAATCCTGTCCTGCTACTTACTAGTTGTGTGAGTTGTGGGAAGTTAGTTACTTACTTTCCCTATAAGAGGTTTCAGTAAAGAGGGATAATAATATTTACGGAAATGTGTGAGACTTAAATGACTCATGTGTGAAAAGCTTCTAACAGTGCATGGCAGGGAGTAAGTACCATGTAAATATTTATTATTATTATTGTTCTCCCAGACTCACTCTGTGATTGAGACAGAAACTATTCTTTGTATTCAATTACATCAGTGGTTTTCAAACTAAGTTTCTTAAAATCTTAAGAAGGTCTCTAAATGTTTAATTAAAATATATAATAAATTTATTTTAACTACTTTTTAAAACCTGTAACAAAATGAATATAAACTCAAATGTCCTACATGTTACATTTTATGTACTAGTACATTTATTATTTTAGCTGCCAGATTAACTTATTTTTTGTGTAGATCTTGAAATAAACTGTTCCCATTATCTCTTTATAATTAAAAATCATGTCTCAGGGTTGCAAGGTAAATTATTAAAACCTATTATACTTTATCTATATGAAACAGGATTTCTTTGACTGAATGCATTTGAAACAAATACAGAAAAAAAATTAGGTGAGGCTGAGGCTATTATGAGACTGCAACCATATTTCATATTTTTGTGTCATTAAAGTAGTTTTTCATTGTTTTCATTAACTGACTTATAAGTAAATATTATAAACTTATATTCATAAAATAATATAACATTAATATACTACTTTATCTGCTTTTACTTTTTGGATTCAATATAAGACTGTGTTTGAACAAGAAGTTCCACTGCTAAAACAAGCAAAAAATATTTGAAGACATCAAGTTAAGTCATTGTTCTAGTCGCCATCTTAGGGGACTGAAAACTGATATATACGCCAAATTTATACTCAAAATGCAAGTTCCTAGTGAAATTCAGTTGCAAGGGATCCCTGTGAGATGTCTGATTTATTTTCTTTTTCTGGGAATTGGTTTTTAATTCAAATTTGAATCCTTGTAGCAGGTGGAAAGAATTTATTGGATGAGAAGAATAAACATTACTTGATAGTAGCCTACCTACCCAAGAGATTAAACAGTATGGCTTCCATTTACCATGACAACTTGGAATGTGCATGAACAGCCTGAAATACTTGAGCAAGAGCTTGCACTCTTGGTGGAGGTAGTGTTCTCCATATGATCCTGTTGAATTTTCTAAGTAGGGGCATACCAGAAACTGTCTAGCACAGTGGTGAGGAGGGCTGGTTCTGCCATTCGCTAGTCCTGTGACCTTAGCAAACTATTTTCGGTCTTTGAGCCTTAATCTTTTCATCTGCAAAATGGGGACAATAATATTGGGTTGGCCAAAAATTTCCTTTGGTTTTTAAGTAAAAATATATGACACATTTTTTGATTTTCACCAAGAACTTTATTGAACAACTTATTCAATGTTTTGTTCCACTACATTCTGCCATTTTTCAGGCAACTTCATAATTCCTTCTTCCCAAAACATTGTATCTTTTTGAGCAAAGAACTGTTCCAGGTGCCTTTTACAGTCCTCCAGGGAATTGAAATTTTTTTCCATTTAGAGAATTTTGTAAAGACCTAAGTAAATGGAAATCCAAAAGTGCAATGTCTGGTGAATACGGCAGATGAATCAGAACTTCCCAGCCAAGCTGTAACAGTTTTTGCCTGGTCATCAAAGAAACATGTGGTCTTGTGTTATCCTGATGGAAGATTATGCATTTTCTGTTGACTAATTCTGGACTCTTTTCATGAGTACTGCTTTCAGTTGGTCTAAATGGGAGCAGTACTTGTTGTAATTAATTGTTTGGTTTTCCAGAAGGAGCTCGTCATAGAGGACTCCCTTCCAATCCCCTCATATACACAACATCACCTTCTTTGGATGAAGACTGGCCTTTGGTATGGTTGGTCGTGGTTCATTTCCCTTGCCACACAATCTCTTCCATTTCACATTATTGTACAGTGTCCACTTTTCATCACCCTTCACAATTTGTTTTAAAAATGGAATGTTTTAGTTATGTTTAAGTAGGGAAGCACATGCAGAAATACAGTCAGGAAAGTTTTTTTTTTTTTTTTTTTTGCTTAACTTATGTGAAACCCAAACATCAAAGCAATTAACATAACCAAGCTGTTGCAAATGATTTTCAACGCTTGATTTGTATATTTTGAGTATGTCAGCTATCTCTCACGTGGTATAACATTGATTGTTCTCAATTAATTTCTCTATTTGATCGTTATCAACTGCAACTGGTCTACCCGACCATGGAGCATCGTCCAGCGAGCAAACTCCAGCACGGAACTTTGCAAACCACTTTTGACACGTTCAGTCAGTCACAGCACCTTCTTCATACACTGCACAAATCTTTTTCTTTGCGTTTCAGTTGCTCTTTTTACCTTTCTTGAAGTAATAAAGCATAATATGCCAAAAATGTTGCTTTTTTTCTTCCATCTTCAATATTAAAATGACTACCCCCAAATTTACCAATTTGGATAAGTTTTTTTTTTTTTTTTAATGTACGCTAATATGACAGCTGTCACAATACAATCTAACAAAATTGTTTCAAATGAAGTTAAAGACAACAAGTGCCAGCTTACGGATAAAAACGAACAAACCTTCTGGCCAACACAGTAATAGCTACAGCATGTTGTTGTTCAGTGCATTAAATGAAATAATTTGTGTAAATGATTTAGCCCAGGGCATGGTACATAAGTGCTCAATCAGTGTTGGTTAGGTTTACTACCATATGCACGACTAAGTGGCTACTGGGCACTTAATTTGTGTCTGAATTTGAATCCTGGCCCAGGCACTTCAATATCTAAAAGATCTTGGGAAAGATGCTTGTCCTCTCTAAGCCTCTGTACCTATATCATAAGGTTATTGTCAGTATAAAGTGAATTAATACATATAAGAAATCTAGAATAGTGTTTGGCCCCTAATAAACACTCGGAAAATTTTAGTTATCATCATCATCTTCTTCATCATCAAAGTCCTCTGTCATCAAGGATCATCATCTGGTCCCTGCTCTTCACTACATACCCATTATTCCTTTGATCTTGTTAAATGACAACAATAACCTGTAGCTAACTAAATGATTAAGCTTTTATTTTTTTAAGTTCAGCTGCCATAATAGCTATAACCACACATTAAACAATTTTTAAAAGATAATGTTAATATGGTACAATGCTCTTACCGAATAACATTTATTTCTTTCAAATACAGAAGTGTCTTTCTGCCATTCTACTTGATCATATAATATGATATACAGTTTAGTTTTTCATTACAGAAAATTTCAAACATACACAAAAGTAGTGAGAGCAGGATAATGCACCCCATGTACACATCACTCAGCTTCAACAATTATTAACACATGGCCAGTGTTTGTCATCTTTACACCTACTCATCCCTCACTTCTGGATTATTGGGGAGTGTAAGATAGAATCATTATCAAAACACAATTAGTTTTAGTGCAAAAATAAACCTCAGCTTTAGACCTTATCATAAATATTATGAATTTCTAATGTGTGAATCTTAGTCTTTGAGGTTTCACTGGCAAGGGAATAATTCTTACCATGGAGAATTTTGTTGTTGTTGGATAGTAAACCACTTTTCCTAAGGCCCCATGACTGTTTTACTGCTGCATCCTATAGATGCTTCCAGGTGTTTGGGGGTTGGGGGGACATCTCTTATAGCTTCCAAGAAACCCAGTTAGAACCCACTGTGCAACCTCCAAAGGATGATTCACCTGATCAGGAGAATACCTGATTAGGAGCCACCTGATCAGGAGAATATCCCAGACTCACCGTCTTGGCAAAATGCAAAGGGCAGCTCTTGCAGAAAGTCTGGCCAAACACAGAAATTCGATTTTTATGGCCACCTTCCTCCACCATCTCATGGGTGGTTATCACACAGGTGCATCTCTGATCAGTGGGGTAAAGTTGGAGGCGTAGAGGAGTGGAGACAATCATGGTTGTGCACAGTTAGCATGTTCTCTGCTTCTGGCCCTGGATTTATTAGGATGGAATTTCACAGATATTTCCAGAAATATCCTGCCCAAGGCTTTCTCCCACTGCTTTCTGGCCTTTCTCTTATTTCTCTGGCTCCCAAATCATGCTCTCTACATCCAAGTATAGGGATTGAACCTGTAGACATTTTTAGGAAAGGGCCTGATTATCCTGTCCCCACTTTTTCTCTTCATTTATCCAGAAGCAACCCACACCTTAAGTTTGAATTCAAGTCAGTTACATGAGAGGGGAAGGGGGTGGGTTCTGGGAAGACGGAACATTCTGAATAAAGCAGAGACATGAGACTGGGCAGATTTAATTTGAAAAGCTAAAGGAATTTCGGAAGGTAAGTGTTTCACACAGGGGCTGTTTGTGAAAAAGGTCTAGTGCTAGTCTAAGGAGATTGGCTGGAGACAAATTTTACAGGACCTCATAAACCTTAGAGAGATTTTGTACTTTATTCTAAGGACAACAGGAAACTCCCAATTTCCTCCATAAACATTACAGGGAAATGTGAGAAAGAATAGTCTTATGGACTTGCTTGATACTTTTGCTTTTTGAGAAAGGCAGCTCAAAAAATTGAAATAGAATTTGGACCCATTTGTATTAATATCCTTCCCCTCCTCCCTCTCTTTCTTCCTTCTCTTCCCTCCCCCTTCCTTCCTTCTTTCCACTTCCTCTCATCCTTCCTGCCTCCTTCCCCCCTTCCCTTCCCCCTCTGACTCTCCCTTTCTCGTTTCTTTCTCCCCTTCTTTCTCCCTATCTCACCACCCCTTCTTTCCTTTCATTGTTTTCCACTGGCAGCTACTAAACAAGCAACCTCTCCTGACTCCTTGGGGAATGTGTACAGCTGCTCTCTGCTGTCCTGAGGCCTCAGTGTCCATTCCTCCTTCCCTGCTGAATGAAGTTGCATTTTTATCGGCCCTGCAATTCTTGGCAAAGAAGCCAATAAAATGGAGATAACAATTCCCAAATCCCAGTCTGCAGGAAAGCTTTGCCTTGTCAATGAGAAATTAAAAAATAATGGCTAGGGCCTTGGCAACGCTGGCTGCAACCAACTTTAAAAAGTCCAGATCAGACCATTGGGGCTTTTCTTCTTTATTTTTAAGTTTTTTTTGTTTTGTTTTGTTTTTTGAGGGAGGAGCTTTTTTTTATGACTCTAATCCTCCATAAGGCCTTGAATTTCCCTGATTAAATTTTATGGTTTGGAAATGAAAGAAGAAAAGTAGGCACATGGTTGTTGACTCCTGAATTTAATTATCGAAGAGTCCCCTTTGTGGTCATCAGATAACAATTAGATTGCACTTTGTCAAAAGCAAATAGGATGGTTATATCTTAGAGTTCAAAACCTGTGAGAGATTTCTGTTGCCCAATTCCCTTCCAGGGGCTTGAGAGAGGACCCTGCACCACTGGCCACATTTCTCACTGTGAATTTAAAAGTCTCCAGAGCACCAGGTCTTTGGATTAGCATTTTCTGCTCAACTGCTTACTCCCTGGATGGGTGAATGCCATCTCCTCTTACAAGTGCCCTGTCTCTCACTATTATGCAAGTGGTTACAGACTGTGAAAAGAGACAGTTTTGTTTTGTTTTTTTTTAATTGAATATAGTTGATTTATAATAGTGTATTAGTTTCAGGTATACTGCATAATAATTCAGTTTTGGGTTTTTTTCGCAGGTCATATTCCATTATAGGTTATTACAAGATATTGGGTATAATTCCCTGGTTAATCAGTAAATCGTTGTTGCTTATCTATTTTATGTATAGTAGTTTGTATATGTTAACCCCATACCCCTGATTTGTTCCTCCTGTCTTCTTTGTCCCCTTTGGTAATCATTATATGTGGGATCTAAAAAATAATACAAATGAATCTATATACAAAACAAAAACAGACTCAAAGACAGAAAACAAATGCATGTTGCTTTCTTTAATGACTATAAATGAATCCTGCTGACAGGATATCAGGAGGATAAGAATAGGTGAAGTAAATATATATTTTTTATTTGTGGATAGGGATTTTATTTCTTTACCTTGGTCAAAAATCCTGATACACAATGTCTTATCTCCTTTCAAGTCCCAGATCCCTCTCCTCCAGGAATTCAGAATTCTAACACCCAACGCCCTCTCTTTCCTCTCAAGCACACAGACAGGCCAGGTAAGAAACAGGGATGAGTAAGGAAGCTGGAATTAGGCAGCTCTAGAGAGAAGTGGGAACTAAAGACCACAGGATATGCTTGGCTAATGAGATGCCACCACCAGTCAGCTCCACCATGACCAGGCAAGAAGGAAGACCCCAGTGTGAGGCCAGAGCTTCCAATGCTTTCAAGAGAAGCTAAAAATCTTGATTACTAGTACATGAAATCTCTCACTATTTCAATAGGGACTCTTGTTTTTTTCAACACCATGCAGGCCAAACAAAACCTACTTGTGGGTGAGACCTATGGGCTGCCATTTTGTGACCTTTGATCTGGAGCAAGCTTTATTTACAACCATTCATTTGTCACAAAGTTGTCTATATTGTTTTTTAACTATTTCATATATTCAAATGTCCTCTCTGATTTATAAGTTCCTTTAAGGTAGGAAATATGTTTTTCCCCTTATACTTCCTAGAATATCTTTTGTAGGGTTGGACCCAGGATTGATTCTCTGCTAAAACAAAACAATAAAAACCACAGCAAATTGTGTAATTAGAAGCCTGGAGTACACCATTAAGTGATCTTTGTGTGGTACACTGAAGGACAGAGGGGTGGTAAGAATATGATTTTCTATAGCCTCTGGTGTTCTCTTCTTCTGTGAACTTTGGAAATCTAGTCCATAATTAATAGTTTCCAACTCTCCTTTAAGAGACATTCCCTGTAAGTAAAAGTTCTGATTTCCTGGCTTGTGGATCTTCAGGCTACTACAGTACATCTTCCACTGCTGTTCCATATAGCAGTACTTTCCTAGAGCAGTAGGCACTGGAATCATCTAGAAACTTATGCCACATGCCCAGGTTCATCTTGCCAGGCCTGGAATGGAGCACAGGGAGCTACGTCTTGAAAAAACTCCCCAAGTGATTTTGCTGCACCTCTGGTGAGGAGAAGGTCAACTTCCAGTGTCTAAACCATAGCTTCATGCTCTCTTGGGAAGAAGCTTTGTGGGTTTTGGGCTTCTGACAATCAGAAATGAACTACCTAAAGGATGTGGTCTCCTTAGTTCTCCCAAATGAATAACATACAAGATGAAATTCCTAGAGTGGCTTTACCTCCTCCTATTTCCTGCTTCCACCTCAACACTTAAGCCCTGTTATACACATTTGTCTGCAGTAGCACAGAGCCCAATAATTCAAATGACAAACAAGATGACATGGGCTGCTTGTGTGTGTATGTGTGTACCTTGAATATTTTTCTGGGTCTCAGTTACCTAAAACAGTCACCTGAATATTAACAAATATATATATTTAAAAATTTTCACCGGGAAGTCAGAATTCACTTTCCTCCCCAACTGCCCGAGGCCAGTTCATTGTCTCCAGGCCCAGTCATGTTTGCATGCCAAGTGGCATTAATTTCTGTCTCCTTTGATCTTCTACAGTTCACATGGTTTGCTTTATATCATCAGTTATGCCAACTACTTTGCAAGTCACCTGGGGCACATGGAATGTCTTATCAATCACAGCTCTTGCTTGCTTTCTCTCTCTCTCAATATGTCTGTGCCCAACAAATACTCTGCACTATGCAGATGCTCATTAAATACCTGTTTGTTTGGTGGATCTTTGCATGTGATTTTTGTTGTCCCTTCCAAACATGTAGAGATAGCCCATGGTTTCTCACAGGTGCTCAATAAGTACTGTGAATAGATACACTCAGGCCATTGGGAAATGTAGAGGGGTAGAATTTATGGTATCCTTTATTCAGAGCTGTGGGATAAATGATACCACCATCACATGGTGGGTCAGCAGCCTCACAGCTATTGGAACTAACACCTCCACACTTCGTGTTCCCAAGTTCTTTTCCTACAGCTGGGGATAAAAGCATTGGCTCCAGTGTCAGGTGGCTCCAACCTCTTCCTTCCTCGAACAAATCACATATCCTCTCTGTGCCTCAGTTCCTTCTTCTATAAAGTGAATTGAAGTTTCTTATAGAATTTCATGGAAGATCAAATGAGTGGATGCATATTAAGTATGTGACATAGGACCTGGCATTTAGTAAGCACCTCACCAGTACTGTTATTAAGTACCAGATTTTACCAGGCTCTGTGTTAGCCTAATCCCAGCCCCTGAAATTTTCTGTTTCCTTTATTATTATCTCTATTCCACCTTGCACTCCATTTCAATGCAATACTTCGCTTTTCTTACAAGTTCCAAAGCCCGAAATGGTGTGTTCCACATGGTATAACTGATTATTCCAGAGAGGGAGCCTGACTTCAGGGGTTAGAAAGACCCACCAGGATTAGGTGCCCTGAGTTAAGTGGCTGATAGTTAGAGGGAAAGATTCAGGGAAGAAATGCCCTTGCTAAAACATCAGATCAAGGGAATGAAACACCAGAGCCGACAAAACCACTGGTCAAGTTTTGGGGTCAGGTCAAACTGAAGGGAAGCACATCAAGCCATGTCACAGGTTAGGATCCCAGATGGAGTTGCTCTATGGACCTGGCAGCCTGCATCTAATCCCTGTGGTCACTCTATAGTTGGACCACACCTGGAGCGTCTCAGAGGGGTCAGATGCAAGGTTTGCTGCCTGGTTCCACCCAGCCTGGTCAACTGGTCCCAAAGAATCCTTTCTGTATCATGGAGACTATTCAGTGACTGATAACTGGTCAGACAATGGCCTCAAAAGTTAAACATTTACATTCCATGAAAATAAAATTTGAACTATCTCCCTTGACATAAAAGGCTCTGCAAGATAGGCCTTGATCATCTCAGTGTCACGCTACTTCTTCAGAGACTGTACTCTGGTAGAATGAGTAACTGCTTGGTCTGGAGCATGCCAGCCTCATAAGCCTTGACAGGGGCTTCTGTCTGCTGGAACTCACCTCTCCCTCTTACCAGATCTTTGGTCTCTGTTAAAACCTCTAACGTAAGTAAAACCCTTCACCTTCTCTGCCAAATCGTTCTATTTCAACACCTCCCTTTTAGCCATTAAGCAAATTCTATCCCAGTTTGTAAATATATATATATATATATATAGATTTTTATTTGTCTCTTCACATTTTTTTCTGTTACCACACTGGAATAGAAACCCTATAACCAAAAGTGCAGGATCCGCCTTATTCACCATTGTATCTCCAGAGCCTAGCCTGGCTCTTAGTGCTCAATTTTTAATGATGAGTGAATAATTTGCTTTTTTTAATATCAAGAACTTGGAACTATAGGCACTGTATCAGCTGGGAAGGTACAAAGGCATCATTCTGCTCTCGAATCTTAACTGCTTCACTTATGCTTCTTGCTCGCCTGATTACGATGCACAAGGTCAGTTAGCTGATGATGTTGTTTTGTTTAAGGGAACACATCCAAGTGAGGCAGAATGCAAAGGGTATTTCTCTTAAAAAAAAAAAAAAAAAAAAGCCAGCCTAAGAATAAGATAAATATTTTTGAGGAAATGGCAGCAAATTATCTAGATTTTCAACTTGAACTCCCTAGTTCCCTGAAGATCTTTTCCCCTTCGCTAATGGATTAACTTTAATGGCCTGCCATAAAGCGATAGCAGCAAACTTCTTGGGTGGTAAATGTCCAACCTTCTTTTCTAAAGACACCGGGGGAAGGAAATCGTGCTCTGAAATGGAGCCGGCAGTTACACTTGCTGGGCTAAGAGTTACAAGGGCCGTCAGGCCTCCTGCTTCAGGGCAGAAGTTGGTTACCAACTGGGCTCAGAAGAGATTGCTCCAAGCCCCCTGCCCTGACATTGCACAATTAGGTGCATTTCAGTAAGGACTTCTGCCTTTTTTTCATACCATTCCACACTGGCTACTCTCAGAGGCCAGATTCTGGGCTGGATGGACCATTGGTCTGTCTCCACTAGGGCAATCCCTGTGTTTTGATGGTCTTAAACAAACTTGCTGAGATATAAATGGGATTCTAAGAGGATTTTGAGATAAATTCTCGCAGCTATGAAGATAAAAACATTTGACTCCAGTTTTGATATAAGCAGTGGTCCCAAATATTTAAAGTCATTTTCTTCATTTATTTTCTCAAATAAGTCTGTACATGATAACGAATGCAGTTTGCTCTGCTTGGAGCAATTTCTCCAGTTGGTCCTCAGAGGTTCTTCACTAGGGCTTCCGTAAGCTGATTCATCTGTACAAGTGACCATAGGTGTATTTTCTTCTTTTGGATGTTTGTTCAGTCCATGACTGTATTCCCTCCTCCAACCTGTACTGTGAATTTAAGTTAAAATATCCCTATCAACACACACTTTTAAGCATGTGCTATTTAACATGAAAACTAGCATGGAAAACCAGCTTTTTACTAAGTGAATTTTGTTAGGTACTTGAGGCCTAAGTGACAGCAGAATTTTAAAACAAACCATAAAAGGTAATTGGTTCTGGTTAACTTTGCTTTGAGATCCTAGGTTAATTAATTCACTCCCCAAATGTGTTGGTACATATCGTGTGCTGGTGCTGTCAGTGTCTGTGCTCTCACTGAGATGAGATGGCATTCTAATATCAGAAGACTGTCATCCACTCCTAGGTCTACACCCAAGATAAATGAAAACATACATCCACACGAAAGTGTTTACACAAATGTTCATGAGAGCATTATGAGGAATAGCCCCTTTTCCCCCAAAATAGAAAACAACCCATACACTTATCCACTGAAGGATAAACAAAATGTGATATATCCATACAATGGAGTATTATTTAGCAAAGAAAATGAACTAAGTACAATTGACCCTTGAACAACATGGGTTTGAAACCTGTGGGTCCACTTACATGCGTAATTTTTTAATAGTAAATACTACAGTATTACACAATTTACATTTGGTTGAATCCATGAATGCAGGACCAAGAATACAGAGAACTCGCATACATGGAGAGTTAGCTATAAGTTATATGCAGATTTTTGACTGTTCTAATAGTTGGCAATCCTAACCCCCACCTTCTTCAGGGGTCAACTTTACTGATATATGCCAAAAGATGTTGAACTTTGAAAAGATTATGCTAAGTGAAAGAAGTTGGACGCAAAAACACATGTATGATTCTACTTGTATGAAATGTCAAGAGTGGTCAAATCTACAAATCTGTGGTAGGGACAGAAAGTAGGTAAGTGGTTGCCAGGGGCTGTGAGAAGAAGAAATGTGGAATGACCACTAAGGGGTATAGGACTTCTTTTGGTGTGGGGTAAATGTTCTGAAATTAGATAGTGGTGATACTTGCGTAACTTTGTGAATATACTAAAAACCACTGAATTGTACACTTTAAAAGTGTGAATTTTATGGTATGTGAATTATATCTCACTAAAACTGTTGTAAACAGTAAGATACTCAGTAAGCAAGGAAATAGATAGCAGAAACATTAGATAGTATAATAAGCTCCATGTAACCAGATGGAAAATGACCTGGAAGGAGTTGCTGTTTTGGATCAGGGGGTCAGGATGGGCATCTCTGAGATGACATTGATTTGAGAACTCAATGGGGAAAAGGGTCCTGTTATGTGAAGCTTCTCGAGGAGGTGCATCACAGGAGGAAGAAACATAATTAGTGTATTTAAAGCCTGCAGAAAGGCCAGTGTACCCGGAGCAGAGTGAGAAGAGGTGAGAGAATGATTCAAAATCAATTCAGAGATGTAGGCAGAGGCTAGATCTGGTGGAGCCTGTAGAACATGGCCTACTTTAACAGGAAACCACTGGTGAATTTTAAGCAGTGGTGAGACATAATCTTATTTACATTTTTAAATAGACAACCATTTTTGCTGTGTGTAACATGGATTAGAAAAGCAGAGAGTGGCTAGGAGTTGTAGCAGTATTCCACATCAGAGATGAGGTGGCTTAGACCAAGATGAGAGCAGAGAAATCAGGCAGCCTGATCTAGAAATGTTCAGAGGTAGAGCTGATGGGACTGAAATAGATTCATGATTCAAAAAGCTTTTATTGGCTGTAATAGAAAGCTAAACATACATTCACAAAGATAAGCAAATGATTCTCAGAGCAGTGCTGTTACTAATAGCACCAAAAGAGAAACTACCCAAATGTTCACTAACAATAGCACAGCTAAGTACATTGTGGGGTATTCACACAGCAGAATACTATACCAGCAACGAGAATGAACAACTGTTAAGGGAAAGAAACAAGACACCAGACTCCATTTAGTATTATCTCATGTATACAAAACTGGAAAACTGGTTCAATCTACAGTGTTTGAAGTCTGAATAGTGGTTACTCATGCTGGGGTGGTGACAGGAAGAGGGCCCAGAGGCGAGCTTCTGGAGGTGTTGGTAGTGTCCTTTTTTTGTTTTTTTTTTTTGTTTTTGAGTGCTAGTTACATGGGTTGCTCTGTTTTTGAAAATTCATCAAGCTGGAGACTAGATTTTTCACTTCTGTGTATGTATATTTTACATCAATATAAAATTAAATAATGAGCCCAAATTGACATGTAAATATTTATTAGGGATTTTGATATTTCTGATTCTAGACTCAAAAAGTACCTGGAGTTAAAATGACTTGAATCTATAGCATGTGGACAATATTTGAGAGTTCTTATCTTAGTATGATAATATGACATGGCTACCAATAATAACCTGAATGTAGTTTTGGCTCCATTAATAATGGAGTGTTATGCCTTTTGGGCATTGTTCCTACATTTCCTCAGCCATCATGACCATCTTCCTTGGTACATGCATTTCTAGGCTTAGGGACCTTCTTGTGGATATTTTATAAAGGAATCTTGATTTGGGAACGGAGCTAATAGTTTAATATTTTAATTTATTAATCTCTTTATTCATCTATTTATTTTATTCCATTTAATAAATTATTACTAATTAATGAGTATATATAATATGCAGATACTGTATTGGTGCTATGGAGACAAAGGTAATGAAGACATTGTCCCAAATCTCAAGACAATCCTATTTTCATGTAGGTGAGACAGGTAAATGAATAATTATAATACACAGTGGTAGAGGGCAATCAAGTCCAGTGTTCATGTTAATTTGATATCACAAGGTAATAATATCTGATAATTAGGACCCCTTCTGTACTCTATGATTTTAATATTTTATATTTGACTTACTCCTGGGTTAGGGGATTGGGTTAACTATTATCCCTCCCATTTTACAGGTGGGAAACTTTTGGACAAACAGTAAGGAATTCATCAAAGGTCACCAAACATAGGTGATGGTTGTTCTCAAGGCTTTTATCTTGCAGTCCTCACTGTTCCCTGGAGACCAGGAGGCCTTCCCAATAACCCTGAGCACCTCTTATCTCCTTGGAAACAAATACATAAAACACTGTATTGATTGTTTTATCAGTTTCTAGCAGATAAGAATTGGTGCTGAGAGTAATTCAAAGTATTAGCTCTTCCCTGTGAGGCAATTTATTGTGCTTGTGACAAGGCAGAGACTAGGGAACCTAGAGATTCAGAGGGTTTTATTGTAAACCCTTGGAGTCAACACAGTCTCCTGCTCTTTGCTGGAGATAGATGAGGGTTGCAAACATGACAACCTACTGCTCTCACTCTAAGCATGGCTTGGGATTCCAATTCCACTCACCAAGAGACAAAACAGGAAAGAAATTGTAAGTAAGGCTGACAATAGTTCTGGGTTTTAAGGCCATTTGGGCCCAGGGGAGACCATATGTTAGAATACTGTTACTTTTCTTACCAGATTCTTAGTGACCTTTAATTTTTATCTTGAAGCAGAATATTTCTCAGACTCTTTCTTAGTTTAAAAACTCTCTGATCAAAGGCATAGTATGAAATAGCCTTATTGAGTGGTACTCTGGTAAAGTGAAATAGAGTAGGGGATTAGATGTCTCTCTCCTGGGGCCTCATCTCCCCACAGTAGACAAGTAGGTGGTACAAATGTGGGTTCAGAGCTACTGCTAGGTTTCATGGAGCTCAAGTCACAAACCACCGTAAACCTAGTAATTTAACAAGCTTTAAATAGTCTTGGAACTAGTCTTCTGCCTATTAATTCTAAATATTTTATTTGTTCATTGTTCTAGACTCTCAAAGCACATTCATATACTTACCTTGTCCATTAGTTACCTTTCAAATAAGCATCTGAAAGATATGCTTTATATACATTATCTCATTTAACCCATTTCTGGCCTCAGCTGTCAGGGCAGGGCAGGGTGCCTCAAGCCAGGCTGGATTTAGGGCAAGCTCGCTGGTCTCAACTTAGCTGCCTTCTGTGTCACACTCTCAGGCAGAGAAGAAACTCAGGACATCATTCCACAAGCCTCCTTCTGACTGAGGTTATCACGTCGCAGAGTATATCTTGTCGTGACACTATAGGTTGTGCTGGAAACCTGATAGGGAAGATCCCTTGCCTCCCAAGTGTGGGGCAGGGCAGAAGCTGCCCAACCTCAGAGTCACTCTCCTGGAATCAGGCAGCTGACCTCTTCCCAGGGAGGATCTCAGGTAGGGGATTGCTGAGCACAGAGTCTACCTCTGCCGTTCTTTCATCATCCCTGTTCCCAAAGACATAGGCTTCTCTGGTCCCTTGTCTTTCCTATTTCACCTTTCACAGGGTTCTCTCTCCAGACTCCTGGGACTCCTGGGACTGTTTGGTTAAATGAAACACAAAACATAAGGGAATTCCTGTCAGGAGACATTTCCTTAGGCCATTCTATCCCTCACCTCGTGTTCTCTACAGGCACATCACTGCCCTGATGCCTCAAGAACCTGGCCAGTAATTCCCAAACTTTAGTACAAATCAAGGACTTTAGGATTTCTTATATGTGCTGACATCAGGGTGTCTCCACAGAGTTTAATGCAGTAGATCTGAGTTAGAGCCCAGGAATCTGCATCTTGAATAAGGACTCTCCTTCTCCTCTCCCCCCACTTCCCCAAACAGGTGATTCTTAGATATGATTTTATAATTTATTTATTTATTTATTTTAACATCTTTATTGGAGTATAATTGCTTTAAAATGCTGTTAGTTTCTGCTGCATAAGGAAGTGAATCAGCTATATGTATACATATATCCCCATATCGCCTCCCTCTTGTTTCTCCCTCCCACCCTCCCTATCCAATGCCTCTAGGTGATCCAAAGCACCAAGCTGATTTCCCTGTGCCATGCAACTTCTTCCCACTAGCTACGTGTTTTATATATGGTAGTGTATATATGACCATGCCACTTTCTCACTTCATCTCAACTTACCCTTCCCCCTCCCCGTGTCCTAAAGTCCATTCTCTATGTCTGCATCTTTATTATTCCTGTCCTGCTCCTAGGTTCTTCAGAACCATTCTTTCTTTTTTTTTTTTTTTAGATTCCATATATATGTGCCAGCATATGGTATTTGTTTTTCTCTTTCTGACTTTACTCTGTATGACAGACTCTAGATCTATCCACCTCACCACAAATAACTCAATATCATTTCTTTTTATGGCTGAGTAATATTCCATTGTATATATGTGCCACATCTTCTTTATCAATTCATCTGTTGATGGACACTTAGGTTGCTTCCATGTCCTGGCTATTGTAAACAGAGCTGCAGTGAACATTGTGGTACATGACAATTTTGAATTATGGTTTTCTCAGTGTATGTGCCCAATAGTGATATAGTGGGTCGTTTGGTAGTTCTCTGTTTAGTTTTATAAGGAACCTCCACACTGTTCCCCACAATGGCTGTATCAATTTACATTCCCACCAACAGTGCAAGAGGGTTCCCTTTTCTCCACACCCTCTCCAACATTTATTGTTTGTAGAGTTTTTGATAATGGCCATTCTGAGAGGTGTGAGGTGATATCTCATTGTAGTTTTGATTTGCATTTCTCTAATGATTAGTGATGTTGAGCATCCTTTCATGTGTTTGTTGGCAATCTGTATATGTTCTTTGGAGAAAAATCTATTTAGGTCTGCTGCCCAGTTTTGGATTGGGTGGTTTGCTTTTTTAATATTGAGCTGCATGAGCTGCTTGTAAATTTTGGAGATTAATTCTTTGTCAGTTGCTTCATTGGCAAATATTTTCTCCTATTCTGAGGGTTTTCTTTTCCTCTTATTTATGGTTTCCTTTGCAGTGCAAAAGCTTTTAAATTTCATTAGGTCCCATTTGTTAATTGTTATTTCCCTTTCTCTAGGACCGTGGGTGAAAAAGGATCTTGCTGTGATTTATGCCATAGAGTGTTCTGCCTATGTTTTCCTCTAAGAGTTTTATAATGTCTGTCCTTACATTTACGTCTTTAATCCATTTTGAATTTATTTTTGTGGCTGGTGTTAGAGAGTGTTCTAATTTCATTCTTTTACATGTGTCTGTCCAGTTTTCCCAGCACCACTTATTGAAGAGGCTGTCTTTTCTCCATTGTATATTCTTGCCTCCTTTATGAAAAATAAGATGACCATATGTGCATGGGTTTATCCCTGGGGTTTCTATCCTGTTCCATTTATCTATATTTCTGTGTTTGTGCCAGTACCATACTGTCTTGATTACTGTAGCTTTGTAGTATAGTCTGAAGTCAGGGGGACTGATTCCTCCCCTCCATTGTTCTTTCTCAAGATTGCTTTGGCTATTTGGTGTCTTTTGTGTTTCCATACAAATTGTGAAATGTTTTGTTCTACTTCTGTGGAAAATGCCCTTGGTATATTGATAGGGATTGCATTGAAACTGTAGATTGCTTTGGGTAGTAGAGTCATTTTCACAATGTTGATTCTTCCAGTACAAGAACATGGTATGTCTCTCCATCTGTTTGTATCATCTTTAATTTCTTCCAACAGTGTCTTACAGTTTTCTGCTTACAGGTCTTTTGCCTCCTTAAGTAGGCTTATTCCTGGGTATTTTATTCTTTTTGTTGCAATGGTAAATGGGAGTGTTTCCTTAATTTCTCTTTCAAATTTTTCATCTTTAGTTTATAGGAATGCAAGAGATTTCTGTGCATTAATTTGTATCCTGCTACTTTACCAAATTAATTGATTAGCTCTAGTAGTTTTCTGGTGGCATCTTTAGGATCCTCTATGTATAGTATCATGTCAGCCACAAAATTGATTGATTTGTGTATATTGAAGAATCCTTGCATTCCTGTGATAAACCCCACTTGATCATGGTGTATGATCCTTTTAATGTACTGTTGGATTCTGTTTGCTAGTATTTTGTTGAGGATTTTTGCATCTATTTCCATCAGATATATTGGCCTGTGGTTTTCTTTTTTTGTGGCATATTTGTCTGGTTTTGGTATCAGGGTAATGGTGGCCTCGTAGAATGAGTTTGGGAGTGTTCTTCCCTCTACTATATTTTGGAAGGGTTTGAGAAGGGTATGTGTTACGTCTTCTCTAAATGTTTGATAGAATTCACCTGTGAAGCCATCTGGTCCTGGGCTTTTGTTTGTTGGAAGATTTTTAATTACAGTTTCAATTTCAGTGCTTGTGGTTGTTACGTTTACATTTTCTATTGCTTCCTGGTTCAGGCTCAGAACGTTGTGCTTTTCTAAGAATTTGTCCATTTCTTCCAGGTTGTCCCCTTAATTGGCATATACTTGCTTGTAGTAATCTCTCATGATCCTTTGTATTTCTGCAGTGTCAGTTGTTACTTCTCATTTTCCATTTCTAATTCTGTTGATTTAAGTCTTCTCCCTTTTTTTCTTGATGAGTATGGCTAATGGTTTATCAAATTTTTTAATCTTCTCAAAGAACCAGCTTTTACTTTTATTGATCTTTGCTATTGTTTCCTTCATTTCTTTTTCATTTATTTCTGATCTGATCTTACGATTTTTTTCCTTCTGCTAACTTTGGGGTTTTTTTGTTCTTCTTTCTCTAATTGCTTTAGGTGTAAGATAAGGTTGTTTATTTGAGATTTTCTTTTGCTTCTTGAGGTAGACTTGTATTGCTATACAGTTCCTTCTTAGAACGGCTTTTGCTGCATCTCATGGGTTTTGGGTCATTGTGTTTTCATTGTCATTTGTTTCTAGGTATTTTTTGATTTCCTCTTTGATGTCTTCAGTGATCTCTTGGTTATTTAGTAGTGTATTGTTTAGCATCGATGTGTTTGTATTTTTTACATTTTTTTTCCTGTAATTGATATATAGTCTTGTAGCATTGTGGTCCAAAAAGATACTTGAGGGCTTCCCTGGTGGCGCAGTGGTTGAGAGTCTGCCTGCCGATGCAGGGGACACGGGTTCGTGCCCCGGTCCGGGAAGATCCCACATGCCGCAGAGCAGCTGGGCCCGTGACCCATGGCCACTGAGCCTGCACGTCCGGAGCCTGTGCTCCGCAAAGGGAGAGGCCACAACAGTGAGAGGCCCACGTACCCCCCCGCCCCCCAAAAAAAAGATACTTGATATGATTTCAATTTTCTCAAATTTACCAAGGCTTGATTTGTGACCCAAGATATTATCCATCCTGGAGACTGTTCCATAAACACTTGAGAAGAAAGTGTATTCTGATGTTTTGGATGGAATGTCCCATAAATATCAATTAAGTTCATCTTGTTTAATGTATCATTTAGAGCTTGTGTTTCCGTATTTATTTTCATTTCAGATGATCTGTCCATTTGTCAAAGTGGGGTGGTAGAGTCCTGTACTATTTTTGTGTTACTGTTGATTTCTCGTTTTATGGTTGTTAGCATTTGTCTTATGTATTGAGGTGCTCCAATGTTGGGTGCATAAATATTTAAAGTTGTTATATCTTCTACTTGGATTGATCCCTTGATCATTATGTAGTGTCCTTCTTTGTCTCTTGTAATAGTCTTTATTTTAAAGTCAATTTTTCTGATATGAGAATTGCTACTCCAGCTTTCCTTTGATTTCCATTTACATGGAATATCTTTTTCCATCCCCTCACTTTCAGTTGATATGTGTCCCTAGGTCTGAACTGGGTCTTTTGTAGACAACATATATATGGGTCTTGTTTTTGTATCCATTCAGCCAGTGTATGTCTTTTGGTTGGAGCATTTAATCCATTTACATTTAAGATAATTATCTATATGTATATTCCTATTAACATTTTCTTAAATGTTTTGGGTTTGTTTTTGTAGGTGTTTTACTTTGTGTTTCCTGCCTAGAGAAGTTCCTTTAGCATTTGTTGTAAAGCTGGTTTGGTGCTGCTGTATTCTCTTAGCTTTTGCTTGTCTGTAAAGGTTTTAATTTCTCCATCACATCTGAATGAAATCTTTGTTGGGTAGAGTAGTCTTGGTTGTAGGTTTTTCCCTTTTATCACTTTAAATATGTCCTGCTACTCCCTTCTGGCTTGCAGAGTTTCTGCTGAAAGATCAGCTGTTAACCTTTGGGGATTTCCTTGTATGTTATTTGTTGCTTTTCTCTTGCTGCTTTTAATATGTTTTCTTTGATTTAATTTTTGATAGTTTGATTATTATGAGTGTTGGCATATTTCTCCTTGTATTTATCCTGTATGGGACTCTCTGCTCTTCCTGAAATTAATTGACTATTTACTTTCCCATAGTAGTGAAGTTTTCAACTATAATCTCTTCAAATATTTTCTCAGTCCCTTTCTTTTTCTCTTCATCTTCTGGGACCTGTATAATTTGAATTTTGGTGTGTTTAATGTTGTCCCAGTGGTCTCTGAGACTGTCCTCAATCCTTTTCATTCTTTTTTCTTTATTCTTTTTCTTTATTCTGCCCTGTGTTAGTTATTTTCACTATTTTATCTTCCAGGTTACTTATCCATTCTTCTGCCTCAGTTATTCTGATCTTGATTCCTTCTAGAGAATTTTAAATTTCATTTATTGTGTTGTTCATCATTGTTTGTTGGCTCTTTAGTTCTTCCAGGTCCTGTTAAAAGTTTCTTGTATTTTCTCCATTTTATTTCCACAAGTTTGTATTATCTTTACTATCATTACTCTGAATTCTTTTTCAGGTAGACTGCCTATTTCCTCCTCATTTGTTAGGTCT
>NC_041232.1:55033410-55085326 GCF_002837175.3 Physeter macrocephalus | reverse complement strand
TCTTCAAATATTTTCTCAGTCCCTTTCTTTTTCTCTTCTTCTTCTGGGACCTGTATAATTTGAATTTTGGTGTGTTTAATGTTGTCCCAGTGGTCTCTGAGACTGTCCTCAATCCTTTTCATTCTTTTTTCTTTATTCTTTTTCTTTATTCTGCCCTGTGTTAGTTATTTTCACTATTTTATCTTCCAGGTTACTTATCCATTCTTCTGCCTCAGTTATTCTGATCTTGATTCCTTCTAGAGAATTTTAAATTTCATTTATTGTGTTGTTCATCATTGTTTGTTGGCTCTTTAGTTCTTCCAGGTCCTGTTAAAAGTTTCTTGTATTTTCTCCATTTTATTTCCACAAGTTTGTATTATCTTTACTATCATTACTCTGAATTCTTTTTCAGGTAGACTGCCTATTTCCTCCTCATTTGTTAGGTCTGGTGAGTTTTTCCCTTGCTCCTTTATCTGCTGTGTATTTCTCTGTCTTCTCATTTTGCTTAACATACTGTGTTTGGGGTCTCCTTTTCGCAGGCTGCATGTTCGTAGTTCCCATTGTTTTTGGTGTTTGTCCCCAGTGGGTAAGGTTTGTTCAGTGGGTTGTTTAGGGTTCCTGGTGGAGGGGACTGGTGCCTGTGTTCTGGTGGATGAGGCTGGATCTTGTCTTTCCGGTGGGCAGGACCATTTCCAGTGGGGTGTTTTGGGGTGTCTGTGAACTTATTATGGTTTTAGGCTGCCTCTCTGATAATGGGTGGTGTTGTGCTCCTGTCTTGCTACTTGTTTGGCATTGGGTGTCCAGCACTGGAGTTTGCTGGTCGTTGAGTGGAGCTGGGCCTTCACTTTGAGATGGAGATCTCTGGGAGATCTCTTGCCGATTGATATGTGGAGCTGGGCGATCTCTGGTGGATCAATGTCCTGAACTCGGGTCTCCCACCTCAGAGGTTCAGGCCTGACACTCAGCCAGAGAACCAAGACCCTGTCAGACATAACTCAGTTTAAAAGGGAGAAAAGAAAAAATAAATAAATAAAATAAAATAAAATAAATTTATTAAAATAAAACAATTATTAAAATAAAAATTAAAAAATAATTTTTTAAAAAAGAAGAGAGCACCCAAACCAATAAAAATCCACCAATGATGACAAGCACTGAAAACTATACTAAAAAAACCCAGACAGACAGAACCCTAGGACAAATGGTAAAAACAAACCTATACAGAGAAAAATCACACAAAGAAACATACACATACACATTCACAAAAAGAGAAAAAGGAAAATATATATATATATATATATATATATATATATAAAAGGAAGACAGCAACCAAATCAATAAGCAATCTACCAATGATAATAAGCTTTAAATACTAAACTAAGATAAACATAAAACCAGAAACAAATTAGACGCAGAAAGCAAACCGCAAATTTACAGTTATTCCCAAACTCCACCACCTCAGTTTTGGGATGCTTCGTTGTCTATTCAGGTATTCCACAGATTCAGGATACATCAAGTTGATTGTGAAGATTTAATCCACTGATCCTGAGGCTGCAGAAAGAAATTTCCCTTTCTCTTCTTTGTTCGCACAGCTCCTGGGGTTCATCTTTGGGTTTGGTCCCACCTCTCCATGTAGGTCACCCTCTGGAGTCTGTTCTTCACCCAGATAGCAAGGGATTAAAGGAGCAGCTGTTTTGGGGGCTCTGGCTCACTCAGGTCAGGGGGAGGGAGGGGTATGGAATGCAGGGTGAGCCTGAGTTGGCAGAGGCCAGCATGACATTGCAACAGCCTGAGGCATGTTATGTGTTCTCCTGGGTAAGTTATCCCTGGATCACAGGACCCTGGCAGTGGTGGGGAGGGGAGGTGTGGATAGTGACCTGTGCTTTCACCCAGGATTGTTGGTGGCTACACAGCAGCGTTAGCATTTCATGCCCATCTCTGGAGTCCACACTGATAGCCACGGCTTGCACCCATGTCTGGAGATCATTTAGATGGTGCTCTGAATCCCCTCTCCTCGCGCATCCCAAAACAGTGGTCTCTTGATTCTTAGAGAGTTCCAGACTTTTTCCCAGACTCCCTCCCGGTTAGCTGTGGTGCACTAGCCCTCTTCAGGCTGTGATCACACAGCCAACCCCAGTCATCTCCCTGGGGTCTGAACTCTGAATCCCGAGCCTCAGCTCCCAGCCCCCACCTGCCCCAGCAGGTGAGCAGATAAGCCTCTCAGGCTGGTGAGTGCTGGTTGGCACCGATCCTCTGTGCAGGAATCTCTCTGCTTTGCCCTCTGCACGCCTGTTGCTGTGCTCTCCTCCTTGGCTCCAAAGCTTCCCCCTTGCCCACACACCTGTCTCCATCAGTGAAGGGGTTTCCTAGTGTGTAGAAACTTTTCCTCCTCACAGCTCCCTCCCAGAGGTGCAGGTCCCATCCTTATTCTTTTGTCTCTGTTTTTCCTTTTTTCTTTTGCCATACCCAGGTACATGGGGAGTTTCATGCCTTTTGGGAAATCTGAGGTCTTCTACCACTGTCCAGTAGGTGTTCTGTAGGAGTTGTTCCAAATGTAGATGTATTTTTGATGTATTTAGGGGGAAGAAGGTGATCTCCACGTCTTACTCCTCTGCCATCTTGAAGGTCCTCTCTAGGTTTGATTTTAGAGTCATACTTTGAAAAACACTGTTAGGCCCTGGAGAGCCACTGCCATTACAACTGTAAGTAGCTCTCACTGTTTGGGGGAAATTTATTGAATAATGTTTTTGATGTAAAAATATAGACAAACATTATATTTCACATAAGGAGAAAGTGATGTGTATAAAAGTGAATTTGCACAGCACCACTAGACTTACCATTTCAAATTTAGTGTAGACGCAGAAAGCAAACCGCAAATTTACAGTTATTCCCAAACTCCACCACCTCAGTTTTGGGATGCTTCGTTGTCTATTCAGGTATTCCACAGATTCAGGATACATCAAGTTGATTGTGAAGATTTAATCCACTGATCCTGAGGCTGCAGAAAGAAATTTCCCTTTCTCTTCTTTGTTCGCACAGCTCCTGGGGTTCATCTTTGGGTTTGGTCCCACCTCTCCATGTAGGTCACCCTCTGGAGTCTGTTCTTCACCCAGATAGCAAGGGATTAAAGGAGCAGCTGTTTTGGGGGCTCTGGCTCACTCAGGTCAGGGGGAGGGAGGGGTATGGAATGCAGGGTGAGCCTGAGTTGGCAGAGGCCAGCATGACATTGCAACAGCCTGAGGCATGTTATGTGTTCTCCTGGGTAAGTTATCCCTGGATCACAGGACCCTGGCAGTGGTGGGGAGGGGAGGTGTGGATAGTGACCTGTGCTTTCACCCAGGATTGTTGGTGGCTACACAGCAGCGTTAGCATTTCATGCCCATCTCTGGAGTCCACACTGATAGCCACGGCTTGCACCCATGTCTGGAGATCATTTAGATGGTGCTCTGAATCCCCTCTCCTCGCGCATCCCAAAACAGTGGTCTCTTGATTCTTAGAGAGTTCCAGACTTTTTCCCAGACTCCCTCCCGGTTAGCTGTGGTGCACTAGCCCTCTTCAGGCTGTGATCACACAGCCAACCCCAGTCATCTCCCTGGGGTCTGAACTCTGAATCCCGAGCCTCAGCTCCCAGCCCCCACCTGCCCCAGCAGGTGAGCAGATAAGCCTCTCAGGCTGGTGAGTGCTGGTTGGCACCGATCCTCTGTGCAGGAATCTCTCTGCTTTGCCCTCTGCACGCCTGTTGCTGTGCTCTCCTCCTTGGCTCCAAAGCTTCCCCCTTGCCCACACACCTGTCTCCATCAGTGAAGGGGTTTCCTAGTGTGTAGAAACTTTTCCTCCTCACAGCTCCCTCCCAGAGGTGCAGGTCCCATCCTTATTCTTTTGTCTCTGTTTTTCCTTTTTTCTTTTGCCATACCCAGGTACATGGGGAGTTTCATGCCTTTTGGGAAATCTGAGGTCTTCTACCACTGTCCAGTAGGTGTTCTGTAGGAGTTGTTCCAAATGTAGATGTATTTTTGATGTATTTAGGGGGAAGAAGGTGATCTCCACGTCTTACTCCTCTGCCATCTTGAAGGTCCTCTCTAGGTTTGATTTTAGAGTCATACTTTGAAAAACACTGTTAGGCCCTGGAGAGCCACTGCCATTACAACTGTAAGTAGCTCTCACTGTTTGGGGGAAATTTATTGAATAATGTTTTTGATGTAAAAATATAGACAAACATTATATTTCACATAAGGAGAAAGTGATGTGTATAAAAGTGAATTTGCACAGCACCACTAGACTTACCATTTCAAATTTAGTGCTTGGATTATGAAATCAAGGTAATTTGATAAAATTAATTATTTTCATGTCTCCTCTCTTCACTTTGGTGTTATGAAGATGAATTTTATATTTTGGAGCCATCTCAGGCCACTTTATAGAGAAACTATACAATAGCATTGGACAGTTTGTGGTTGACTTATTCAGAGTCTTTGCTGTGCATGGTAGGGTCAGCCTCAGCATCACTGTTCAAATCAGAGAACAGCAGGTTGAAATGCTGCTTTCCTGGGGGAGTCTCCTGATCAGAACCTAAACTTCCTCCCTTGATCACTCCGTAAGAGTGGGACGTAGACTGAGGCCAACACCTCACTTGGCATCTTGGTTAAATTTGTTGACTTTGCAAATAAGAAATATGAATTTAATTCAGCTTTCTTTTCTCAACCAAATAAGTGTACTGGATAACGCAAGCTAACTCTATGAAGAATAACAGTCATCATTATTAAGAAAATGACATGTAAATTTTGTTGACATGTCTTTGTTTTGTCAAAATAATCACTTTGGAGTAGAAACCTAAAAGCTGAGTGTGTTGGGGGTCTCATTCCTTCCTTGTCACAGCCAATGATGTTACCAGAAGAAAGTGTTTTCTATAGCTCTTGGTTAGAGTGATTCATTCTGCTAATAACAAGGGAGGATCAAAATTGCAGCCTTAGATTGGAATTTACCCTGTGCTTACACTAGATGTTCTATTGCCAGAAGTTGGAGAAGCTAAGATTACCATAAGCTTAATGGGGCCCATTTAATCCATTTCATTTCTTGAAGATAGAATGTCTTAAAATCATCTAAGAGATCCATAGGAAATTTCCATTGCAAATCAGAGAACTTCAGGTAAGGAACTATGTGTTTAAGTTCAGGTGTAGGACCAGTTATATCATATCATTCTGTTCCTTAGCCAAATTGCTTGCATTTCTGTAAATATCAGGGTAGTGTTGGAAGTACATTTGATGAGGAGTTAGATCCAGAAGTAGTCCACTTCCTGCCATTTAGGAAGTATAATCTTGAGAAAAAGCCTTCCTCCATTTAACTATTGTTTACAGTAGCAGCATTTAAGAGCATTAAGTTTCGATTCAATAGAACTAGATTCAAGCCACAATTTCTCTTAATTTGCTCTTGAGAAAATATCTCAAATTCTTAAAGCCACAGTTCATCTATAAAATGGGGATAATAATAGTAACTACCTCTCAGTGCTGTTGAAATGATCAAATTAGCCAATATGTGTAATGTGCTCAGAAAAGTGGTTGACAAAAAGTAACTTTCAGCAAAATTTAGCAAGTAGTGGCTATTTCAGAGGTTATAGCCTCCTCTGTAAACATGGAATAATAAAACCCCCTTGCTTAATTTCCTTTTTGGTTTATATAAATAAGCAATTACATAAGTAAATGGGTTTTGGAAAGAGTAAAGAGCTGCATCATTGCTATTTTTTCTTTTTACTATTAGTATTGGGGCTGCTTGGCAGAAGTAGCCTTGTTGCAGATTCTGTGTATCTCCCCAAGAGAGAAGTATGTATTAACTCTTCAGTTCCATTAGGGCCCAAGACAAGAATATGAATACCCAGAAAGCAATGGGCAAGGGAACATCTGATATGAGAATGGCATATAGGTTAGTGTCTACTTGCCACTACTGCTGGAGGAATTCACAGTGGTCCAAGGGGTGATCAGAATGATGTTCCTGGATGGAGAAGAGGGATAAGGGGAGGGCTCAAATAAACAGGAGCCATGGTAAATGACAGATGTTTTCTATGGAGATTGCTGGTATAGATCTTCTTGGCCTATTCTGAGCTCCTACCAGCAAAATTGTGCGATTATAATAGTCTGGTTTTCCTTCTTTCTAATTTTCAGTTACTACACTTATTCCCCTCCTTCCAAAGTCTATTTCTTTTTCCTTGTCTAGCCTCCCTGAATCCTCTTAATTTGAGGTTTAGAGGAAGTTATGAATACCTTAGTTGGGAAATTAGTTCTGTGTTTCTAGGAGTACTAGCAATTTAAAAGCTTCTCTAAGGGTAAAAAATTCCAAGGACTGAATTAATTATGCTAACATTTTAAGAGATAATGATAACCAGTTCTGAGTACTTTACTGATGCTGTTCAAATCATAGGTATCCAGAGAGGTCTGTGTTATTTATGCCAAGGCCCAGCTTTCTTTAGAGTGGAGGGAAAATGAGAACAGGAAGCTTTAGCACTAAGTGGGACTTTGTTTGGGGATCTTTAGTTATTACTGATCAATAAATAAGGTCAAAGTTACTCATTTAAAACAAACTAAACTCTCATGTAAATTCTGGTAAACCTTGCTTTGTGACTCATTGCATTTTCCCTCATTCAGAATTCATTTTCTTCCATACCTATATTTGATTTCAATTAAAAAAAAAAGACAGCTTGCTTAATCTTTCCCACAAACTGCTACGGTGTATATCTGAGTGAACGGGACAATTTTCCTTATAAATTATGTATAAAATCCTCAACTGCTGTCTCTCTCTCACAGATTCAAAGAAAATTCAATTTCTCTTAGCTTATTTTTTCATGGTTCTTGGGATATTCATTTTAGATTTTCCATTCATTTTTATAAATGTCTTATTTATTCAAGTTCTTCATAGAGAAAAGTAATACTGTGCATTGCTGATTTTATTACTCTGGACAGGTTACAATATCTCTTCCAGAGCCAATACACTAATTGATTTTAAAGTTTCTGTAAATGTGAGGAGGTCTGCTTACCACACAGTGAAGAGGGGGACATGTGGTCCAGTGGGAAGACCCTGGTTCTAACTGAGCCATGGGACACTTTGATTCTACTCTGTCCCCCATCCTTCCTCACCCTGGGGATGTCTCTGGGCCTAGGTACCTTCATCTACAGCATGAAAACACCTTTACTGCCCTAAAGCAGCATTGGGTGGGCACTGGAGCTAAAGATCTCAATGTCTCTTTTAGTCTTACAGTGTAGGGTTTCTTCTAGAAAATGCTTATGTAGTTCCTTTAGATCTCTTTCAGTTGTTTGTCATGATTCTGCTCATAGATACCCTAGGCAGACACTGTTTTAGTCAGAATCCTCAGCCGCAAAAGTCAGAGATGAGAAGGGTAGCAAATTGATATCCTTTGCCTTGGTAGCAAAATGTCCTTCAACCATGTTTCGAGGTCATGGTGACTCGGGAGGAGGGAATCCGGGCTGGTGTGAAGGACTGTGTGATGAATATGAGGAGCTATAGGTCAGTATTTACTGCACTATCTTCATCTCAGTTTGTGGCCATAGCTGACTTTGCTTTCATCTTCCTCACTGAAATATCTTGTTATTTTATATTTTCTCTCATTACCAAGCTCCTTTAGAAAACAAAAACAAAACTCAGTTCTTATAATCAGTGCCCTTTCCTGACTTTCTTGGCAATATCTTTTTGTTTTTAATTCATGAGGTAGATTTTTATATGCTGATGAGTGAGAATCGTTGACTTGACTGTTGTTTAGTTTTCCAGTTCCTCTGAAACAAATTCCAGATCTTAACATTTGTCTTGGCCAACCTCTGTTACTTGCTTTCAAAACATTTCATAACATTAACTGCACAGCTCCTTAGATCCAAGTCCAATTGGAGATGCTGTGCTCTGTTCCTGTCTATTGTCTTGGTCTAGAAGTTCCAAAAAAAAACTGGCTGATTATTTCACCAAGCTAGCCTGTCTATGAATCCCCTTGTCTCACCCCCACCTTCCTGCAAAAACAAACAGATATAGAGCAGTTAGCAAGTTGTGAATAATTTTCCCAGTCCTATTTGAGTTATTTGAGGCCAGTAGGTTATAAGACATATCTTTTCATGGAGAATCTAGGAAACTTGAGACCACAGAAACTTGTCAAGTTAATATACTGATTCACAGACATATCAAGACAAGAAAGCTGAAAAGATGAATCTAAGGAAGGTGATTCTAGAGTTGGGATTTAAGGGCCAAGAAGAGAAAAAGAGTTGAAGAAACAGGTTTCAAACCAACCTAAATAAACTTGAACTTAAGTCTCAAAGAAAGTCAAAAATTCATTCAGCAGATTATTTTTGCCTTTCCATGCTAGACAACTCATAATTGTCTTAACTTATGGGGTGAAATGGAAAAAGAGCAAAAGAAGGTTTTCCTGACAGAATTCCATGGTATGAAATAGGTTTTTCCAGTGCATCTAGAAAACAACAACAATATATGGTTCATCTGCCTGGGACATTCAAGAGACAGACCTACTGAAGGTAGAAAAGTGGAGGAGATGGATGTCCGGGTGAAGGACTAATAATTCATAAGCCCAAGAAAAAGCAAAATCAAAACCAAAAGCCAGCTTCTAAAATATCTCATATTTTGAAGATGGGGACCATTCCTTCTGTTTTGGAGGGTCTGCAGCTTCTCTCTCAGGAGTTGACATGCACATAGCAAGTATTTTTAAATGATTTTTTGAATTTGAATTTATTACCAGAAACTGTCAATGATAAATTACTTCACATTAGACCAAAAAAAAAAAAAGAATCCAGGAAATGTGTCATGGATATCTGAGGCTTTTTTGGGGCCCCTCCTTTTCCTTTGCAGGGTCCTCTTCTATAGGGCCGCTGGCGGAAGGCTACAGCTTTAACGGCCTCGGGACACTTCCTCAAGTTTCAGCTTCTGTAGCATCTCTGATGAATGCGTCTGGACTGGGGCAGGAGGCTCAGTAGCGTAATGGTGCTAACATTTCTCTGCCACCTTTTAAGTCATAGCTAGGTGGTGTTGCCCTTTCTTATTTCATGGATTTGCTTTCTACATTTGTTCTTAGTTGATTAGGAAATTGCTGAACACAGAACTTTTCCTTGTCTATAAATATCACCCAAGTTACGCAGCATGGGGAGAGAGCTGCTATTTGTTTGGTTCACTGACTTTGGGACTTTTTGCAAATTAAAGGATTTGAGAGGATCTAATACGGCCATATCATCAGATAAATCTTTAGGGTCATCTTCTCCCCTTGGTGTTTTCATTTAAGTTAGTGTAATAGAAGGTGTACTCGGGCATCCAAGGACAGGAATTAGTCCTCTCTTAGTAACCAGATGCCACTGCGTGGGGGATGAGCCTCATTTCTGAGTGTGGAGACTTGCTTTTTGTATTTCAGGATTTCAAATTGTTATGCTCTACTGTGCAACACGGTTTCACTTCCTAGAGAGCTTTAGAAAAGGAATTGCTGTTTTTATTGGCACTCCTTATCTGACAGATAGTGGGCTTTTGAGATGTATCTGGATTTCACGCTGATATTTGGGATGGATGAAATTGAGTAAGTCTAATGAAAAATTTGTTGCATGCTTTCTGTGTAGTCTCAGGTCTGAATTGGGTTTTTTGAAGATGGGAAAATTCTCTCTATGAAAGAAAATTAAAATTTAGTTAGAAGCAAAATCCTACGTATGGGAAACCACAAAGAAGGTAGAAGTAGTCACAGAAGTGCTTATTTATGTGGTCATAGATGGGAGGGATCACAGAAATCCAAGAAGCACCATGATTAGGCTGGGGAAGTGGCCCCTAAGGAATTAGTTATATTTTACGGATTTCCAGCTGATTGATAGCCCATATATTATAAGAAAATAAGATTATCTAAAATTCTGAAACTTGTTTTTAATTGTACCCTTGCAACTAGAACCATTTGAAGTTCTTCAGAAGTTTTATTTCCTTTACAAAGCCTTTGTCTTGAAAAATTCAAATAACTCTGCTTTTTCCTCTTCCTAAGAATATCTTATGGTTAGTTTCTATACATTTAGGCTTTTGTTTCAAGAAGAAAATCTGTGTAAAGCAGATGAGTGTTTGACTCATACCAAATTTTTGTAGTCTCCACTGTTATAATTTACTAATTTCTTCTTGGTACATCATTGATTGTGGTATTATTTTTGCCTATGCTGATCAATACCTATTTATTGTTTCTACTGAAGGAGCAGTACTTTTCTAATCATAAGGAAGTACACAAAAAGTGCCATCAAGAGTTTAATGGGGAAGGAAAAATAATGGATGTAAAAAAATTGACAGATAAGTAGTTAGCTATTTGAGTAAATAGAGTCCAAAGGGTTCTTGGAGACAGTAGGAAATAATAAAAGCCATAATGACTACAGAATTAAAGAATGAGGACTTTGCTGAACTTTTAAGTGTTGGTAGAATTTAGAGAGGCAGAAGGGGTACGGCATGTGACTTCAGGTTTTAGAAGAGCAGCTGGGCCTGTCAACAGTATTCATTAAGCATCTGAAGGCACATTGATGGGCATGATGACAAGAACAACAAACAAACAGGGAGAGTGAGAAAGGAGCAAACATTTATTAATTAGGAGTTGGGTGGAGTTATTCCCATTTTACAGAAAAAAACAACTGTGGCTCAGAAAGAATAATGGCAGAGTTGGTTTCAAGACTGAATTCCTGTACCTTTGAAACCCTGCTTATTTTGTCCCCCATGCTGCCTCCCAAGACATTTTGGCACAGTCTGTGGACCAGAAAAATAAAATGATGTTTCAGATTCAGACAATCCTGCATTTATTCACCTTTAGGACAAAAGATGCAGACATGGAAAATTACCTCACAAGGCAGCCCATTATAGTCAGAATAGAAGGTTAGACAGATTCATGGGTCATCAAAAGAGGTAGGAATTGAGTTGGGCAGCAAGGAGATGGAGCTCAGAGGATGACTTAGGACCAGACTAGATTTTAACACATTTTATCTCAGCCCAGAATGGTGGCCAACACAGGAATTTATGAACTTTAGTAATCCAAGTGTCCTGTACAGAACAGCCAGTCTTGTCTGCTGCTCCTGGTCTTCCAACTACGAGCCTCAGATAAAACCCAAACAAATAAGTTTAGGTAATGCAGGAGAAAGCAGTAAAATAAGTTTAGGTAATGCAGGAGAAAGCAGTACACTTAGGAAAAATTCACGTGCTCAGAAAACAGATGCTTGAGAGCCTGTTTATCTGCCCTAATCAGGTCTGGAAGAGGGAGGGGATTGCTGTAATGGAAGTAAGTAGAATAGGCAGTTTTATGCTTTAAGTATTTATATCATCTATTAAAGATATTGCTATAGTCCCTTTTCAGTGATTTGCTGGGCAGTTAAATTCAGACTTCAGTTCAGTTTAAGACCCTGAAGTGGTTGTTTTACATAATTTATGTCACCAGGATTCTTTTTGAACTACAGTCTGACCTTCACAGGGTGAGGCAGAGGCTGCAGTCTGAGGCCTACCTTGGTTCAGCAGGGCCCCTACAGGAAGATCACCAGGCCTGGTTTCATCATATTGAAGTGTCAACCCCAAGCCTAGGGATGCATTGAAAAGGCAGATTTATTTGGAGTATCGAACTTGGTTATGTATTAATGTTAGCATTCATCACTAGACAGCTTTCTATGTGTATATGTCTTGTCTCTACAGTTAGGCTATGAACTTCAAAAAGGTGGGCACACATCCTATGTCAGATCAACTGGGTTAGTTTTTGCGCTCATCAGATCTTCAGCAAGGCTTTTCTTGGTTCATCTTGTAAGGACAAGAGGTGCAAGAGGTACCAGGAAGAGAAAATGTTACACTATGCATTCTTAGATTTTCCTTTATAATTAATCTATTTTCCTCTCACATCCTCCTTCCCTCCCCAAACATACATAGCATTTTCATCTACCCCATTTAACTGTCTTAGTCCATTTGAGCTGGTATAACAGAATGCCATAGACTGAGTAGCTAATAAACAACAAATTTATTCCTCCCAGTTCCAGAGTCTAGGAAGTCCAGTCAAGGCTCCCGTAGATTTGGCACTTGGTGAAGGTCTGCTTCCTGGTTCATAGACGGCCATCTTTTTGTTGTGTCCTAACATGATAGAAGTGCAAGTGAGTTCTCTGGGGTCTCTTTTATAAGGGCACTAATTACATTCACAAGGGCTCTGCTCTCATGGACTAATTAACTCGCAAAGGTGCCACAATCAATACCGTCACATTGAGGATTCGTATTTAATATATGAATTGGGGGGGGGCACAAACTTTCAGCCTATGGCATAACTTTATTCATATAGTACATGTATACTTTCTTAGCTTTCCACCCCTATCTCTCTGCCTATTCAAATTTCTTTCAGTTGTTTGAACTGGTGGATATGTGTTTTTTGTGTCTGCTCAGGACCCCTCTTTTTATTAGTTGCCTTATTATTAATTGCCTGTTCTCCATCCCATGGGCTATGAGGAGACTCAGTCATATTGCCTCATCTACTCTTGGCTTCAGGGATAAGCATTTGGCCAGGCTGTCATACCCCGGCCCTCTGTTCATGGTACTGTCCACAAGGTGATCTCACAGCCAGACAGACGCAGTAGGCATGCCTCCAAGAGACTGGGTGGGTGGAAACAGGAGAGGACAGATGTCTTTGCCTCTGGGGTCATAAACATTAAGGACTGTGTGCTCAGAGATTGGACTGGCCCTCTTTCTGTCATATGAAGAGAGCTTCCAGAGAAAGAAACAAACTCTGAGGAAGTGAGTGCTGAGACAGGGATAGAGATGGAGAGTGCGGAAGTGTGACAAAAAATGAGGATATCGTTTGAACACTTGGATCCAGACATGCTTGAAACCAGCAATATTCCTGGAGTTTTGGTTAACCAATAAATTCCTTTTTCAGTCTGATTTCTATCATCGGAGACCAAAAGATTCCTGACCATTTGTGTTAAATTTTATCTGCTTTCTTCTTGTAGCCTTCCCTGCTTATAAGGTTCCTTTCCTTTTTAGCTCGCTATCTTAATGGAATTCTTTACTGTTTGTATTGAAATTGTCGGTGTTTTCTACAAAATCCTCAAGTTCTAGGGACAGTGTTTTCTTTTTTTCTTTCTTTTTTTTTTTTTTTTTGCGGTACGCGGGCCTCTCACTGCCGTGGCCCCTCCTGTTGCGGAGCACAGGCTCCGGACGCGCAGGCTCAGCGGCCATGGCTCACAGGCCCAGCCGCTCCGCGGCATGTGGGATCCTCCCAGACCCGGGCACGAACCCGTATCCCCTGCATCGGCAGGCCGACTCTCAACCACTGCGCCACCAGGGAAGCCCGGGACATGGTTTTCTTGACTGCTTGTCTCAAGTCTGGTGCCTGGCATGGGGCAGGGCTATATAAGAGGTGTTCAATAAAGATCTGGCTGTTTCCTGAAAGAAAGACATAGAAAAGTTAATACTATTTCTAAAGTATTTTGTCAGTCTTTCTATGACCTAAGAACGTCAAAATCCACCCCTATAAGTCCTGGAACTGTGTGAAGTTGTGTGATGTTGATGACTGCTCTCCCTTACTTCTTATCCTGCGTTCTAGGTTTTGTTTTCTCTCCCACACGTTTGCCAGCAAGGTTTGATCCTCATGAAGTGATGGTGTGCCTAGATCAGATAGAGCAGGCTAAGCTACTAACTTCATCCACTGTCACACCAAACGAGTCTCACACCTGGGTTTTCACACTAAGAGGAGGCTATCCTAAAATTCAAACACAAGCAGAATGAAAACTTGGTCCTGTACAGTTATATGTTTATAATCTAAGGAAAACAATTTGTTTTTTCATTCTATATTACATTCCTTCCAGCTACAAGCACAGAGCTGATACCCACTTTTATGCCTCTAAGCCATGATGTTAACTAATCTTTAAGTGCTGGATTTTAGAGTCCAGAGCATTTCACAGGCAGAGTTGCCCAAGATAGGGCTGAGGGTCTATAAGTGAATAGGTCTTTCATTTCTCTCTTTCCCAGGAGTCCCATGGAAAAGACTTTTTTAAAATGGTGGATTGAAGTGTTTCTCTCACGCTTTTTACCTATATCACTGATAGGCAGTGAACAAGAAGGGGGGAATTGAAATGTTTTGAAGGCATTTAAAGGCCCCAGAAATGCCTGCAAGACTATTCATGTAATTCAGGAAAACATGTCAATATCTTCTAGATTAATTTTTATGTAACACATTTTTACATTTTGATGCATTTTATTTACTGGCACTCACCATCAGTCACTCCTCCATGCAGCTATACACTTCAGTGATTTGTGTGAAGTTTACTGTTTCAGAGTGCCATTGACTATTTATATGAATCAGCAGTAATGGTTAAAAATTTACTGTCATATATTGATGAAATCAAGAATAAAGAGATAAGGCAGTAAGATAATATTACATAGTTGTTAACAAAGTGGGCTCTAAGTCAAAAAAGCAGACACAAAAAGCCACATATTGTATAATTTCATTTTTATGAAATTTCCAGAATAGTCAAATCCATAGAGACAGGAAGTAGATTGGTGGTTGCTAGAGGCTGTAGGTGAGGAGTGACAGCTAATGAGTAGGGGTTTTTGATGGGTGATGAGATGTTTTAAAATTGATTGTGGTCATGGTTGCACAACTTTAGTGTGCAACTAAGAAAACACTGTACATGTTAAATAGGTAAAGTGGATGGTATGTGTATTAGTTTACTAGGGCTGCAGTAACAAATTATCACATACTGGGTGGCTCAGACAACATAAATGTATATTTTCCCATAGTTCTGGAGGCTACAAGTTCAAAATCAAGGTATCACCAGAATTGGTTTCTTTTGAGGGCCAAGAGGGATGAATCCATTCCAGGCCTTTCTCCCTGGCTTGCAGATGGCTTTCTTATCCTCCTGTGTGTCCACATCATCTTCCCCCTGTATCTACTTGTATCCAAATTTCCTCTTCTTATAAGGACGACAATCATATTGAATTATGGCCATCTTAATGACTGCATTTTTACTTAATCTCCTTGATGAAGTCTTATCTCCAAATATGATTACATTCTGAAGCAACAGGAGTTAGAACTTGAACATATGAATTTTGGGGGAGAATATAATTAATCCCACAACAGTATGTGAATTATATTTCAAAAATGCTCTTAATAAAGAAAGGAGGGAAGGAAGGAAGGAAGGGAAGTCTGAAGTTAAGCATTATATCTTTTTAGGATTTTACTTTCTGAAGAAAGTAAAATCCTAAAAAGATATAATGAGTAAGAAAAGATAAGCAAAACTAATAGTCTAATATCTGTCTTAATAAATGTAAGGTGTGTAAAATGTCACTAATACAGTCTTTAGTTAATAGGTGTGTGATGAATATAGGTTGAATAAATTAATGGATAGTCCCAAAGGATGCCAACCCTAGATCAGAAGATATTGTTTTCAAACCTCCATAAGTAAGTTTAGAAAAATAACCTACCATCAGTAGAGAGGCATATTGATGCCCTAACCATCAGATTTCTCTTTCTTCTTCATAAGATAATTTCAATTTACCTTTACCCTTACTTGCAGTAATTGCAGCTAGCTTGTATTTGTTTTTTCCTCTGTGCCAAGCAATACTCTAAAGTGTCTTAAGGGTATTGACTCATTTAATCTTCCTAATAATTCTATTATGTAAGTATTGCTATTATTATCATTTTAAAAATGTAGCAAATATGACACAGAGAGTCTTGGTAACATGCTCAAAGTCACTAGGCATTTAAAAAATCAGATTTTGAACCCAGGGTGCTTAACTTCAGACTTCCCTTCCTTCCTTCCTTCCCTCCTTTCTTTATTAAGAGCATTTTTGAAATATAATTCACATACTGTTGTGGGATTAATTATATTCTCCCCCCAAATTCATATGTTCAAGTTCTGTTAATTCTCACAGCTCTTCTTCAGGACAGAAGTGGAGTCTGGTAGATGTGAGAACACAATTACTGACCATCAATCAGAAAGGAATTTCTAAATTTTGATTGAGAAACATATTCTAGCAGAAAACTAGAAAGTGTTCCTCCCATGCATATTCTCCATAACAAAGCTTAAAATTGTGTTTTGTTTGTTATGGAGAATATGCATGGGAGGAACACTTTCTAGTTTTCTGCTAGAATATGTTTCTCAATCAAAATTTAGAAATTCCTTTCTGATTGATGGTCAGCAGTTGTGTTCTCACATCTACCAGACTCCACTTCTGTCCTGAAGAAGAGCTGTGAGAATTAACAGAAATGTTTGAAATATTAAAAATTCTCAAGGCAGCCTATTTGAGTGTATATTCATCAACTCCTTTCCCCCACACACCAGGGTTATACAGTCCTCACTCTCTTTGTTCCAGGGCACAAGACATCATGGCCCCTCTTATTGATCCACTAGGTGCTCCTAACCCCACAAAAACCACATGAATCCAGCTTAAAGGCTAGATTTTATTTCTCCCCATTTTCAAATATCATTCCCACAAGCTTACTGCAAAAATCTGCCCTCTTTTCCTACCTTCCTTTTTACCGCCTATTTTTGTTTCAAACACAGTTATTTCCTTTCTAAAATTGTTCCCAAGACAATTCTAACACCCTAAAAGCAAATTTTTTGACGTTCTGAAAATGTATATGGTGTGATTATATGTATCCTAAGCTTTGATTTAAAAGGACCTTCTATTTGGTACTTTAAACTACTTTACGTTACTCTATACCCATTTCAGTTTTGTGTTATATTTTAATTCATTAGTAAATATTAACAGAGTCTAGTACTTTGCTAGATATCTGTAGAGGAAGTAAATGTGCATAAAATACTGCCCCAATCTTTAGGGAGCTTACAATCTAGTAAGGAAAATAAGAGAAATATATATATAATACATAATATAAGGCATATGTGGGAGGTGCCATAAATGAGATATACAGGCATTTCTTTAGAACAAAATATCAACCCTATCTGGTACACAGGAATAAAAGCTTGTTATGGACTCATCCATCCAAATGTACTCCTCTAAAACTCACTCCTACATCTCCTTTAATTTCCTATTATCTGGAACATCATCATGGAAGTAATAGGGATGTTAAACCACACTTTAGGTCTAATGAGAATAGAGATGAAATTACTCTTTGGAGTGAAATAAATAAACAAAAATAAACCGATCTCCTATAAGACAATGCCCCAGCAGGTAGCTTACTAATGAAAACAATGATTTCCAAGCGGTTGTGCATTTCAAAAGTTTTGGCAAAGTGCTAGTTTCTCAGAGGCTTTTCAATCGAAAAAGGAAACAATATGATTAGATGACTTCAGCCTTGCCTTCACCATCTGAAACCGAAGGAAACGATGAGGACAATTACGAACTCCCTACGGCACCCCTCCCCAAAAGTGAAAACTTGGTTGGGAGCAGTGTGGCGCAAGCTTGATATAACTAATTGGGGCAAATATGCAACACAAGGCATGGGAAATTAACCACCAAAGTCTCATTAGCATTAATGGAAATTGCACAGCTAATTCCCTCCCCATTGTGCGCAATATTTACTTCATAATGTTTATCCTGACATTCTACAACTTCCAGCAGAAAGCAATGATTTAGGGGCATGGGGTTGAAAATTCTGTTGGGTCTCTTGTCAAATCCTCCTCACCCTTGTTCATGGACTGGGAGGATGACCTCTGGATGCTCTCTTTGGCTTAGTGTGTGTATACGTATATGTATTACCACACTGCAGGTATCCATACAAAGTTTGTTCTGACACTTTTTCTAGAAATCAAAGAATTCCAAACATAAGATATGAGCAGTCTGGAAGGAGTGTTTTGGCTGGAGTATCTGAAAAGACACCTGCTAGTATCCTTTCTGTCTCTCTCTCCATATTCACATGCCACCCCACTGTGGTCAGAACCTCTCACGGCTACAACCTCTCCAGGCAGCATCAAGCTCTCTGTCTGTTTCATTGCAAAGGTGTTTAGGGCACCTGTCGAGTCATATTATCCAAATCTTTTATTTTTTAACTTATTACTTTCCCAATGAGTGTGAAGATTTTACATCTTTCTAACTCCATTTACATCCTCCTGCCTACAAGTGTCTTGTCTATGTGAGGCTTTGGGCCACACCATGTAGTTGCTGCTAACACTGTGGTCTGTGGTGAACACCTGGTTTGATGTGCCTGGGACTTGGGGCCATCCTGGATCACTGTATCAGTTTGACCCATGGAGGGGCTGGAGTCAGTCACGCAGGCACTCCACGCCTAGAGGACTAACTCCAATAAAAACCCTGAACACATTGAGTAAAGAAGCCAGAATAAAAGAAGTACATAGAGTATAATTCCAGTTATATGAATTTAAAAATACAAATGAAACCAAATTGTAGTATTCAGAGACAGCATGCATGTAGTATTCATGCTTAAGATAAAAAGTACAAATACACACAAAAATGTGATTATATTTAAATCAAGATAGTGGTTACTAGAGGCACAGAGCAGGGGCTAGGAGGGATTGGAGAGGGCTTTCTTGACCTAGGTGGTCATTACATATTCATTTTGTAATAAATCTTTGATAAGTGAAAAAAACTTGTGTACTTATTTGTATATTTATTTCACAATAAAAATTAAAATGTGTACAGTGAAATACATGAATACACAGACCTCTCCCTTTCTAGTTATTTTCTGATGACAATTTTATGAAATGGTTACTATCACCATCTTAATTTTTCAAACCAGGTTCAAACCATCTTTTTCCATGTTTCTGTTTTAGTCGTACATGTGACCATGGTGGTAGAGAGAGTTTAATATGTTAAAATGAGTATAAAAATAAAACTTAACAAGTTATAAATAACTTTGATTCAGTTTTGGAAAAGTAGTAACATATCAAGTTTCCAGTCTTGGCTGGCAGGGTTTTTACCAGAAGTATTTGATACCCAACCTGCCTTGACTGAAGGACTCCTGCCTCTGTGATGATATGCTACTTACCTTGATCCCGCTTCAAGATTAGTACAGGAAATTCACTGAGGAGAGCTCTGCCGGAAGCGTTTACTCTGAAATTGTAATATGAGTAACTATGTCCACACACTGAAAACTTGGACTCTTCTTATTAAAAACCCAGGCTTCCAAACCTTGCTTGTGTGTTACCTAATGAAAATTGTGGCCTTTCACCAGCAGGATGCTTGCTGGTCTCTCCTGAGGGGTTTCCTGAGAGAACAAGCCATTGGCAATGCTGCCTTATTCAGTAGGCTTCAGAATAATAACAGTAACCATGTTTATACCCTGGCCTCATATACTGTCTTTTCTGTGAACCACCACAGGTGTTCTAAATCCAGCCGCTCCGCGGCATGTGGGATCCTCCCAGACCGGGGCGCGAACCCGGTTCCCCTGCATCGGCAGGCGGACGCGCAACCACTGCGCCACCAGGGAAGCCCCTGTGTAAGTTTTGACCTTCACTTACTGACTCTGTCTCACAATCTCCTCAGATAACTAGTAGCTCATCTCTGAACCATCCTTGAATGTTAAAGTGCTGTTAAAGCCCTTAAAAAACATTAAAATACTGACACCTTAGGTTTTAGTAATAAAAGGGATCAAACAAATGTGTTACTTACGGATGAATGAGAAACCCAATTTTTTTTTTTTTTTTTTTTTTTTTTTTTTTTTGCTAAAACACTTTCCAAATAATCTAGGGCCATTGCTTTCCCTATCAGTCTCTCATGGTGACAGTTAATAGGTTTCTGACTTCAGGTTGAAGATTCTTCCCGGGCAGAGGCAATTAGGCTTCATTCAACCCAATTTGATTTCATCAGGACACCATTGAATGTGAGATTTTATGCCCACAACCTATAGATAGCAATAGAGAAGGATCAGGAAATGAGTCCAATTGATGAAATTCCACTTTTCATTGTCTTTCTCTTCCAAACTGAGTTTAGAAAAATCTAGTCTTAGTCTCTGAGGCAATCTAAGACTCAACTGCGTCCTTGCCCTCCTTTCAAAGACCCTTCTGCAGCTCCTGGCTCAGACATGGTGCCCACCTCCTTTGTCTGCACAAGGATACATGCTGCTTTATGAGCCACTGAAAGGATCAAAGTGACCCTGCACTCATGGAAGATTTATATCATTCATGCACATATTTAATAAAGGTGGGGATTTGATAGTTCTTGACTATTCTAGATTAACTATTGCATTCAAATGTTTGGGCTTGAAGGAATAAAATAAAGAAAATGGTAGTGTTAACCCTTACATAGACCAGTTTCTACTACTTGGTCTAAATTCAGATAATTTCTTATTTTCTGTGACATACACTAAGGATATTGTTCATTCCTTACCATCCTATACTTTTGTTCATATACTGTACTGATTTCTTTATTGAAAGTGTGTGTAGGTGTGTGTAGATGTTTAATATTTAAAAATTAGAACTCTTGCTTATGGTATACTAGATTCAAAGATTTAGAACCAAATATCTTGAATCTAGAAGAGGAAACTTTAATTTTAAATAAATGCTTATCTTGTGATTATTTTAGTGAAGACTGCATTAGCAATATTAGCTTTTACTACTATGAAAATGATGCATAATCATAAAGGTATGGTTAGTTGTCTAGTGGAGAGACTGTCCTCTCACTGATCTTCCTGGTATTTTTCTCAGAACATATGAATTAAAAACATCTCTGAAGACACAGAGTATCCCAGAGCCAAAGCATGCTTTCAGAAAGAGGAGAATTAGTCTTTTTTCAGCCCGCTTATTAAAACTGGAGACTGGTCTGCTTACTAATTTCTAATCCTTCCTGTACCAGCAGCTATGTCTGTATGCAACCTTGAGGTGCCAAACTCATTGGGCAGAATTCCTTCTCCAAATCTCTTTTTTTGTAACTTCCTGTATCTTCTGAGTGAGTGAATATGCAGATCTGAGGCAGAACTTGGCCACCTTTAGCAGCTCTTGTAAAGGGATCAGATCAGCCTGCCTGGGAGTCTCTCTAATTGGAGGTTTATGGTAATGCAATTGTTTCCCACCTGCAAGGCAGCTCTCAGCACTTCAAGCATGCAAGAGGAGAGAAAACCAGGTTGATGGACAGGCAGTCCCAGCCCAAACTTGCCTGTGTTGGAATGGCCCAAGGTCAGCCCATCTGGTGACCCCACAGCTCCAAATTGGTGTTGATTGCCAACAGTGCTGCTGTAAGAGGCTGCCAACACAGGGGCTTTGTTGTAGTCTTAGAATGTTGGACTCAAGATCTTTCTCCAGATAACAGGGAAAAGAGAGGAAAAGGCAAGCCCACTCAGGACATGCTGAGGAGTAGCCTTTATTTGAAATGATGTGGGGTATGACTATTGGGGAGTTACTGAGGCCTAAGGAGAAAGTGATAAATGTAAATGTCCAGGCACTTAGAGGGGAGGACTCAAGTCAGGGTTTTTATCTCACTTCTGGTGTTAGGTAGCTATTAACCAGTTTACTGAGGGGTCACAGTACAGAGGGGTTTCACACATGATATAGTTTTTGTTTTTCTAAATACTTCCTTCAACTGTTCTCTGTCTCAGCTCCCTTTCAGTTGGGTAGCAGATCCCCAAACTTTATTGTCATGTTAAATTATTAAAATTAATCCAGTGCAGTTTAAAACCCCAGTTTGTTCTTTTTTCCTCGCCTTCCCCCCACAGAGTCTTGAACTGTGGCTCCGAGGGACTTCTGAGTGAGATGGGGAGGGTTTTCTCCAGTTTCAATCCTAGCCCAGCTCTGAGTCTGTATCCCTCTGGGCTGAGAACTTGGTAGAGAGATCAAGGAGGCTGATATTCTCCTCTGACATGGGTCACACAGTCAGCGGGGGTGGAGACAGCTGTCTCTAGTGTGTTCTGAGTCTGTAAGCTTCTGTTGCTTTCTTCAGGGGGAGACTTATGCCCACATGGTATATGTGGTTTCCAGGGAGAAGGGTCCAGTTTCACCCTGGCCTTTTTCTCACTAAATAATCCTATCGGGGACTTCCCTGGTGGTCCAGTGACTAAGACTCTGCGCTCCCAATGTAGGGGGCCCAGGTTCGATCACTGGTCGGGGAACTAAGATCCCACATACTGCAACGAAGCCCACGCGCCTCAACTAGAGAAGCCCGAGAGCTGCCACGAAGACCCAGCACAGCCAAAATAAATAAATAAATAAATATAAATCGAAGTTGTTTAAAAAACTAATAATCCTATCACAGAATATTGGCTTTTCTCCCTTTAATCTGTCTGTGCTTCCAACACAGCTCCTGCTATATAGTAGCTTTCTCCAACCCACAGCTCCCTGGGTAGCCCCACTGCTCCCATATCCTTTATTAAGGTCTGTCCCTCTTTGCATCATCTCCAGAAACCGCTGAGGAATTCTTTCGAACGCTCCACCAGCAAATGGAAATCTGAACGGCACTCTCTGCCTCTATTCCTTTCTTCTCATCTTCCAAATTCTCCAGAACAAAAGAAGGCACAGGTTTCAATGTTCACATCCACCCTCAGGCTCCAGGGACAACTTGTGAAGCTGTCTCAGGAATTTTTCCCCAAGTAAACCCCCACCCACTCTGCCCTTCAGCAATACCAGAGCAGACCAAAAGATGCATATCTCCTTTCTTGAAGGCACCCCGTTCTCTATGGATGGTTCTCTCTAGACTCCTCTTACTTGGTGTTTTTAAGAGGAGCCACCCTTCCAGGTTTACACTGAAAAATATGTCTTATCAGAATAAATGTGCTCAGTATCTTCAGAAGGGTGTTTCCAAAGGCTTGTCCAGGGTGCTATCTTCATCAGAATTCCCTGCTGACCTTGAAAAATGTAAATTCCTGGACAAGTCCAGAGATTTATCAGGGCTGTATCGCGCCCTGGAATATCCATTTTTAACAAGTCTTATGCTAGGAAGCTTTGCACCATAGTATAGTAAGTAAAAGATATAGAATTAGGATACCAGTGCACCGTTATCCTTGAGAACATGGAACACTGATTCTCATCTCTCACTTAGCATTAGAATCATCCATGGGACATTTAAAATATACTTATGATTAATCAGGGAACATATTAAAGAAAATAGGTGCTATCATTCTCTTCTTCAAACCCACTTGCAATTGTTTTCATTACTTGTTCTTTTCTGAATTTCAGTGATTTTTGACCATGGCTTCTCTCTCCTAGACTTTAATCTCTTAGAATGCAGGAGTAATACTATTTGTTATTTATTTAATCATAATTTGTGAAACTTTCTGAGAAATTAAGTGACCTCTGTTTGTGGGTATGTGTGTGTGTGTGTGTGTGTGTGTGTGGTTTTTTCTCTGTCTCTCTTTCTGTGTAATTATCACCTAAGAATGAAAATGTAATTTTCCTCTTTCACTTTACAAGATAAGCAGAAAGCCCTTCGAATCCTTGATTTCCGGGGCTTCCTTGACTCATGTAGCAGTTACCAGTTTTTTATACTACAGGGCAAATAGGAGGGCATCCTCCTATTTCTGTTCTGGTGGCAAAGGCTAATGATTGGATTAATATTGCTTTTTAGAGGATATTTCCAGAATATCCATGGTATTTTTGACATTCAGTGATGGAGGTACAGAAATGTTAAATATCTGGAAATGGGCAGGGCAATCCTGCAAAATTAAAAGTTTGCCCTGTTTTCTGTATGACTTTCAGATGATCCATAAATTTAAACCAAACAAAACAAAAGAAAGCAAACCCTTGTGTGGAACCTAGAACCACGTAAATTTTAATTCTAAATGCTAAGTGTTTTTAAGGTACATAGAAATTTTGACTTCTTATTGTTTTCCTGGTGAACTGAACTGTGTTTTCTTAATCTGAAAATATCTTGGAGTGTTTGATCTAAACACTTGGAGTGTTTAGATCATTTAAATTTAATATAACTACCTGTATATTGAGGTTTAAATCTACAAACTTATTCTTTGCTTTCTATTTTCTTGACTAGTATATGTTTCTTTCTTGCTTCCTTTTTTAGCCTTTCTTAAAAATGACTAAGAATCTATGTATTGTCTTATTAAATTCTAGTATAAATTAGCATTTTCTTCATTCTTGAGACAATGCAATGGATTTAGGACACTTTTACTCCAATTATATTCCTCTCATATTTTTCTGCTATTATTTTCATGTAATTTAAAATTTTCTAAAATGTAGTTATATATATTATATATTGTGAGTTATATATTGTGTATATACATATCCATATATTTATCCTGTCCAATGCTCTTATTTCTTCTAAGGGGAATCACTTTTCTTCTGCTTTTAATATTTCATTTATGATTATTATACCAGTGACAAACTTCATCAGTTATTGATTCTCTGAAAAAAATTTACTTGGCCTTCATTTTTGAGGCATTACTTTTTCCTCACTGGATATAGAATTCTAGATTGTCATCTATTTTTTTTTTTAATTTTTTTTATTTTTCCAACCACCTTGAAGATATCACTTCATTGTCTTCTGGCTTCTTTTATTTATTATTTATTTATTTATTTATTTATTTATTTAATTGAGAGGTCAGTTATTGCTCCCTTGAAATTAATAGGTCCTTTTTGTTTATATGCTTTTAAGATTATTCTCTTTTTGTTGTTTGCCTTTAAGCAGTGCACTATAATTATTATTATTATTTTTTTAGTTGTTTTGTTTAGATGTCATTATCTTTCTTGAGGTTTATAGTAATTCCTGAACTTTGATCATTTTTAGTTTCAGTTTTGGAAAATTCTCAGCTATTATCTCCGAATATTGTTTCTTATCCATTTTAACTCTTTTTTCTTTGTGAGATTACAATTATAAGCATATAGACCTATAACAATAACTCATATGTCTCTTATGCTCTATTCTGTATTTTTCACCTTTTTATTTTTCTTTATTGCAGTCAGAATATTTTCTTCTGAGCTATTGTCTAGTTCTCTAAATCTCTGTTCAGATAAGTCTAATCTTTTTTTAAACCAATTCTTCAAGTTATTGATTTCAGGTTTTTGTATTTTTTCTTTTTACTTTTAGCATTTCAATTTAATTATATTTCATAGTTTTAGTTCTTTGTCAACATTATCAATTTTGTTTTTTAATTCCTGGAATATTGCAATCATAAAAAAAAAACTTAAGGTCCATTTTGGTGACTCTATTATTTTGATTCTCTGTAGATCTAGTCTTATTTTCTATTTTTTTCCTCTTCATTTGTGTTCATGCCATATCTTCTAAATGTCTGTTTTGTTGTTGTTGTTTTTGAGTGCCAAAAATTATGTATGAAAAATGGGTAGATTGATGTGCAGTTCTGGTTTCTGTTCTATTATTTGAGGTGGTTTGGTGGTGGGGGTGACAAGAAGGTATAGTATCGCAGATCAACTGATATCAATCAAAGATTGAACTGATTGAAGGTAACTTCAGCCCCTGAGAAGGCTAAGCTATTTCTGATTCACTCATATCAGAAATAAGGGGCTTTGCATTTTGACATTGCAACTGCAAACCTGGGGTGTTTAGCAGGGCTCCTCATCTTTGAAGGAGTTATCACTGTGATTTTTGTCCACTAGGTTATATGAGTTTACTGAAAGTTCTGCTTTGTTTCTCAGCTTCTCAACCTCTTCTTTCTAAATTGACAATTAACTTAAGGAGGAAACTGGCTCCAAGATGCTGGAGTCATTCCATAAGCTTCACTCCTCTCCTGGATCTTGGCTTCACAATTTGACACTGACATGGTAGCTCTCCAATTCTTTCCAAATGATAGTATTAATTTTTTCTAGTTAATTTCAACAATAAATTTATTCTGAAACAAATCTATGCTGCCATTGCCAGAAGTAGATTAAACATAAAATATTTTTAATGATTTTTAATATTCACTGAATTTTCCAGTATCATAATCCAAAGAATTAGGCAAAGTGCACAATCTGAGGGAACAGTCCCCACAAGACTACTCTCCTGCCCTCACTCAGACAGCAACCACAAATTCAGGAGTCCCAGGACCACCTTCATTTCAGACTGGCTGGCTGCAAATTTGGGGGTTCCCACAGACTCCCTCAGGTTTCATCACTTCATAGAAAAATTCACAGAACTCAGCAGAGTAGAATACTTATAATTATGGTTTTATTTTAGCAAAAAGATACAAATTAGAAGAAGCCAAAGGAGGAAACACATAGGGCAAAGTCTGAGAGGGTTCCAGATGCAATGCTTCCATGTCCTCAGGGGTGCGTTACACTCCTGGCATCTATGTGAGACAACATGAACAGAGTATTGACCACCTGGAAGGTTCACTGTCAATAGTTTTTATTGGGGTTTTATTATGTAGGCATAGTTTATTGAATGATTGCCTATATCATTGAACTCAATTTCCAGCCACTCTCTCTTACCCAGAGGTCTAGCTGATATATGGTTCAATCCTCGAATTACATGGTTGGTTTTTCTGGCATGGGCTGTCCCCATATGAGTCATCTCAGCATAAGCTATCAAGTGTGATCCAAGGGGCCAACCATGAATAACAATACACTCCAATCACTCAGGAAATTCCAAGGATTTAGAGGTAGAACTGGAGACAAAGGCCAGACCTCTCTTTGGGCTGAGATCAAATTCTTTATTACACAGTGAAGTATTGTGGGAATTGAGAGAGAATTTCCATATATTTTCTTCAGAATGTTACCGTTACTGACTAAAATTAAGCCTGAGGTATTTGTTTGCCAATACAATGCAGCTGTACCAGTTCACATTTGTGACTGTTAAAGTCATAATGATTCCTTGTGGTAGTCCAATCACCTGGATTCTTTCCTTGTGTTGTCTAGTGAAATCAGATTAAAGCACTAATGTATTAAAACATTATTTTATCATAAAGTATTTTTCCTCTCTTTTTTTTTAATAGTACATATAGGGCATTTCTTTTTCTTTCTCTTTCTTTCTTTCTTTCTTTCTTTCTTTCTTTCTTTCTTTCTTTCTTTCTTTTTTCTTTCCTTTCTTTTCTTTCTTTCTTGCTTTCTTCCTTTCTTGCTTTCTTCCTTTTTTTTTTAAAATCACATGAATATGTAGGGTATAAATTTTGTCTCAGGATAATAAATTATGCATTATCAAATATTTATTATAAAATTGATGCTATAGACCTGCTAAGGTTGTGAAACACCAGTTCAGGCCATTTTAGGTAGAGACGGGAGGGTACTAGATTATTGGAGAGATGTTCAAGTACAGAGGGGAGTACTTATCTCCAGAAACTGACTTTCTTAAGATGAGAAAGGGAACTGGGATTTGTTGGTTCTGCTTGTGGTAGATGTCCACTTGTATGTGCTGTGGACTGAATAAGACACTAGATGGGAGATGTTTGGACCTGATGAATGACCATGTGGCCAGACACAATTACTGCAGGCTTCAGAACAGTAGAAGAGTTGACTGCAGTTAACCTAGCACTGAGAGTTACAACTGGTAACAGAGCCACTGGCCTTTGGTATCTAAAGAGGTTGATGACCAGAGCGTTTCCCCTATTTACTGCTATTTCCTGGACTTTTTAACCCTCTTGGTTTTATCCGAACCTCAGAGTGTAAAATCAGTTCATAGAACATGGCTGCTAATGGATCTTGCCAAGCATGACAAATGAAAGCTTGAAGCCAGATTAACTTGAATTGAAAAAATATGGAAATGTAATAAAATGCTGTGAATTTATTTGTGCCATTTATGTATCTCACTTTGGATTCATGCAGGAAGTGTATAAAATATAAAGGAATTGATCCCTTCTCTCAGTGAAACTTAGTGTCCAATAGGAAACAGGATTATATCATATATACTTACCCTCTTCCCCCTCCACACACCCCTCCACACACTTTAAATGAACCAACATGGTATAAAAGAAGGTGCTGAATACAGTCTGAGTACTAAATAAATAAATAAATAAATAAATAAAAAGACAAAAAAACCCAAATCTGGCCTCATGTTTGCAAATTGGAATTTGGTGTTGTGTTAAAATTCAATTTGAAATCTTCTAACATCTATGCCATGGGCAGGAAGTTTAAATGGACCTGTTTTTATAAATCTTTGATTTTATTCCGACACACTTAGTATACAAGACACTGATTGAAGGAATGAGTGAATGAATGAAGGAACCATCAGACTTCCCATCTTCATTTGAAATAAAGGAATTTTCCTTGTGTTTTGATCTCCATATATTACTTCAAAAAAAAAAAAGATAGGAAGATAATGATCCAGAATCTATTTAACTATAATCAAGAGAAAGTACAGATCTTTATAATTGGGATGAATGAACAAAAAGGGGGGGAAGGGAATATTGGCAATGTGGACAAAAACAACCCTGATGCCAGGAGAAAAAACAAATCAAAAGAGAAAACTTATACATTTATGAGGTTTTCTTGATGTCACACCTAGGCAAGCAATGCTATATAAAATATTAAGCAGCTCTAATGCTGACTGAGAAAATTTATGGAGTCTGAAGTACCTCTCTTAAATCACATCCACTGCTTACTTCTATCTCTCACTCTTTAACCAAGCTTCTCTGAGAGCTTAAGTTGTTCTTCTTTTTTTCTTCTTTCTTCAGATTTTGTGCAAAGGCTAAAATTTTCAAGAAATGAAGATCACCAGGGAGAGAGTATTAGACAGAAAAGATGGTTATTTCCATGAGATGGTGTGCTCAAGTTGCTGTTTGTTGGAGCTATTTTAGACACTGAGCTTGTTATCATATGAAAAGAAAGGTACTTTGTTCCTTCATTCCCTCCCATTCGATTCTTCCATTTATTCTTTCAACAATTTATTTACTCACCAACTCCTAGGTTGCAAATAATGTCCTGGAAGCCATGAAGGATGGAATGTTACAGGAAATGTATTTTCAGTCTTCAGAATCTTTCATTGCATTTGGGAAAGATAAAAGTTGTATACAAACAACTAATATATTAAGTTATGAGATAGGTGCTTATTTAATTGAATTAAAGAGTCTTCAGGGAGAGGGAAAGGAGAGAATTGTCTTTTTTTCATGACATCCTTTATTCAATCATCCATTAATTTCAGAAAAAAAATATTGATTGTGTAACTATTATGTACCAGCCTTCATTTAAGCAATTTCCAGGAATTTACATTCTAATGGAGAAGACTATAACTGATAATAAATAGTATAATTTTAGATAATAAGGCTCTGAAGGAATGAAACAGGTAGGAAATTTGAGGATGGTCATGAGGGAAATAATTTCACTTGAGACAATCAAGGGAGGCTTCTCTGAGAAGGTAACATGTGAGTTGAAACCTAAGACAGTGTAATAGCCAGCACTCACATTCTTTAGGAAGAACATTCCAACAAGTAGGGAGAGAACCTATAATGAGGTTTCTCAGGCAGGAATGAACTTGGTAGATCAAGGAATGAGAAAGGAGAGTAGTGGGAGGTCAGGTTGGTTAGTCTGGATGGTAAGCAAAGCTTTATCACACAGGGGCTTGTAGCACAGAGGAGGGAACTTCAATTTGATTCTAAACATAACGGGAAATTGGTGAAGGAATTTAAGAGGAATAGTACAGGATTGGATTAGCATTTTTTAATGGTTATTCTGCCAGCAGTAAGGAAAGTGATTTGGAGGCAACAAAGAAGCAGAGAGATCAATTAGTAGTTCAGTGGGAGATACTTGTTTTTTGGACAGAAGCAGCTATCGTAGAGTACGAAGATTTCCTGTATACTCTACAGCAAGAGTCTCCTGGATCTGGTGGAGATTTACAGGTCGGGAGATAGAGAGTCGGGAGGAGGCAATGTGACCCTTGCTTCTGGCTTGAACAACTTGGTAGCTGGAGGTACTGTTTAATGAGTTAGGAAAAACTGAAGGAGTTTATTTGCAGAGATGATAAGCTTTAATATTTATGTGAGATATTCAGTAAGAGTTGCTAGGTAGGGAGTGTGATATATATGCTTGGAATTGACCAAAAATGTCTAACTTGAGATTAAAAAAACTTCCATGGCATAAGCATATTGATGGCATTTAAAACCACGATAATTGAGCACTCTTTTAGGGGAAAAAAAGTGTAAAGATAAAGAGAAAAGAGCTCAAAGAAAATTCATGGAGGGCAGGGGATGGAGCAGGAAAAGGAGCCCAAAAAGTTGCAATGAGGTAGGAGAAAAACTAGGAAGCAGCTTCCTTGAAACTAAGAGAAAAGTGTATCTGAAGACAGAAGGCTTGATGAGTCCTATTCCTCATCCATTGGGTTTGGCACTTTGAATCTTCTTAGTCCCTTACTTCCTCGGCTCTTTTTGCTAAATGTTAATTAATAAAGAGATTAAAATAATGATGTTTCAAGGTACACTTTTGGGGAACATCTTTCCAATATTTGAGGCAGAAAGAGGGGGCATAGGAGTGTGGCAGCCATAGAGGAGAGTCTAAGTGACCTGATACAGGGGTATTTGTCCATCTGGACCCAGGATCCACCCCTCAGTGGTTATTTATTAAACTCCCCTCTGCTATTTAGTACTTCTAGAGCTACATGCCACCTTCTCTCTGCCCCAGGGACAATCTGTATGGACTTAATCAATGAGCTGACTTGTGCGTGGCTTCTGGCTTGGTCCAGCCAATGGGGAATCCTAGTAGGAAATCAGACAGTAGGTTTGGGATATTGATTCAACCAGCCACCTCTGTGGTATCTTCTGGGTCTGATTTTATTTTTCTAGCAGAAGTCACAGATCCTTTAAAGGAAGTCCTCTATGTACAACTTTCTTTCCAGTTCTGTCAACTGCTCCTTACCCATCACTTCAGGCCTAAGGATGCAACAAGGCTATTGCTAACCCTGGTGTTCTTTTCTTTTCCCTACACCCTGTCTCCACTTTTGAAAATATTGGGTTGGCAAAAAAATTCGTTTGGGTTTTTCTGTAACACCTTACAAAAAACCCGAATGAATTTTTTGACGAAAGCAATAATTATTTTATGAAATTTCCTCAACTTATTCTGATTTAAATGTGCCATCTATTTCTTATTTGACACCAAAAAATACAGAATTTATGATCCAGTTGGACCATCCCATACTAACCAAGCTTGTGTCACAGATTCCAAGTGACAAAGGAACTCAGAGAAAGGGGAGGGCAGGTAAGAGTGACAAGGATTGGGAGGTCAGAGAAAGAAGGCTTATGTAGGAGGTGAGCTGAAACTGAACCCTGAGGAATTGTTAATGAGGAGAGGGTGTTAACAGATATGGAAACAGATATGGAAAAAGAATTCAAGTATGAATTCTCAAAGAAATATAAGAAAGATCACTAGGTAGCTGTAAGTATACATGTATATGTATAGCTGATTCACTTTGTTATAAAACAGAAACTAACACCATTGTAAATCAATTATACTCCAATAAAGATGTTAAAAAAAAAAAAAAAAGAAGTGGAATTTTAGATCCACTCAAGGTAAAATTCTAACCTGGTCTTAACCTGTCCTTGCCAGACTGTACAGACTGTGTCCAAGCATGGTATAATAAAAAAACATATTTTCCCTTTATCCTGGTCCTGGCACAGAGCTCCTAAAATGCTTGGGATTTTCTTGACGATAAGAGTGTCTTCTTTGTTATTCATAATGAGCTCCTTTCACCATACCTGAGTTTCCACTAATAGTGACTCAGAGCAGGGCCTCTCGATGGCTTCAGCATAGAGGCTGGTCACCAGAAAGACCAAGCATGTGATTAGAGGGTGGGAAACTTTAGCTCTACCCTCTAACCTCTGGGATGGGGAGGAGGGCTAGAGACTGGGTTATTAAACTCTTGAACAGTTTCTGGGCTGGTGAACACATTGATGTGTTGGGAGGGTAGAATGCTTGGAGAGGCGATGGAAGCTATGTGTTCCTCATCCCCGTACTTTGACCTATGCATCTCTTACATTTGGTTGTTTCTGAGCTGTATCCTTTGTAATTCTGTGCAAAGTACTTTCCTGATTTCTATGAGTGGTTAAATAATTATAGAACCTGAGGAGGGTGTTGTGGGAACCCACAAATTTGCAGTTAGGTGGTCTGAAGTGTGGGTCACCTGGGAACGCCACTGTGGCTAGCATCTGAAGTCGGGGAAGTCTTGTGGGAGTGAGCCCTTTAACTTGTGGGATCTGATTCTAACTCCAGGTAGGTAGCATCAGAATTGAATTTAATTTTTGGACACCCAGTTGGTGTTAGATAACTGGTTTTCGGAAAAAAACATACATTGAGACAAAGCAGTCACAATTTCTTTCTCTTTGCAACAAAGTACTCTGGATTCGAAACAGTCACAGGACCCATTTGTGCAGAATTTTCCCATGTCTCTCCTGGGAGGCTTTGAGCAGCAAATCCATCTTCAGAGTCAGCAACATGACCCAGCCTACAATGCTCCAGACAGGCCATAAAGTCTGGCCCTCCTCTGGACACTGCATAACGCAGAGACATAACTGTGGGCTGGTCACGCCACAGCACACAATCCCACTAGGGAATAACGGAAGTTTAATGAGGATGAACATGGCAAGTGTTTTCCTTCTTCTTTCTTTCTCTCTTTCTTTGTAAACTGGGAGGACTTTAACTAATGCTCCATAAAACATGGTTTAATATACAGTTATTACAAAGCTTCCGATTTTTGACAGATTAAGTGCTATTAAATCACCTTACTGTGAAGGCACTAAAAGGTCACAAGATGAATTAGTTTAGGCTATCTTCTCTTAGTCTTCAGCAACCAGCTCCTTTCAGGCCTGCCTTCCCTCACCAAGAAAAAGGAAGAAGAATAAAAGTAAAAGGAACTGGAAATTATGACCCTCTAAATGTCTTCAGGATGGGAGGCTGTGAAGAACGGCACTGCCTTGTCATGGGAGACAGATGGGTTTTTATCAGCTTGGAGGGCAATTTTCTACTTTATTTTTTTTCCCCTCTTTGCTTGACTGTGATCCATAATGTTGCATTTTGCCCTTTAGGAAGAATTTTCCAGTTGACAGACTCGATAGCCATATTCTATCCCAGTGCTTGGGAAAGGCAGGAGAAAGGACTTTAGCTGGATTCAATATTTCTAACAGTACAGTCACAGCTGATTTTTAGAATTTCTTTTCTTTCTGTTGTTGTTGCTAGGAGAACTAAACCTCAAATTTATATAGTAGATTGCTACTTTCATAAATGCAATTTTGAAGGTTCTGATTAAAAAAAAAAATAAGGCAATGCTTCCCATACATTAAAGATTACTGGTAAGGAGCAAGTGTATGGAATACTGTTACTGAAGCGTGGCAGGACCGATCAAGGATTACTAACAGCCATAGTAGTTGTTGTAATTTAAAACAGTAGCAGTGTTTATTTTTCTGCCTTTTTACTTGCCTGGGATTTTACTTGCCTGGGAATAACCCATTTACAGAAAAACCTCAGACAGGAAAAAATAAAAGCCAGTCTGAGAAAATAGGAACATTATTTCTTACAATGGCAAATTTGGAAGTTGTTTTTTTCCATTCAGGTGAAAATGACACAAAATTCTAGGCTATATCTTTGTCCTTAACTAACCTGGCCCCGACTCTTAGCCAGTAGGTGTCCTGTGTGGCTCTGGGCAGGGCTCTACTAACTCCAGGGGCCTTGGTCAAATAGCTTAGCTACAGCTGTACTGAATGAGCCCTGGGGATCCTCAGTGTACACTTATTATATATGTACTGCTTCATATTGATCTGCTCACTGCAGCTAATTTTTCATCCAGATCTTACTAGGGAAATCACACACTCACACTCTTGAACACAAACACACACACACACACACACACACACACACACACACACATTTTAGTACTTGCTTTTTTGTCTCTCTCTTTTTTTTTTTTTTTTGCGGTACCAGGCCTCTCACTGTTGTGGCCTCTCCCGTTGCAGATCACAGGCTCCGGACGCGCAGCCTTAGCGGCCATGGCTCACGCGCCCAGCCGCTCCGCGGCATGTGGGATGTTCCTGGACCTGGGCACGAACCCGTGTCCCCTGCATCGGCAGGCAGACTCTCAACCACTGCACCACCAGGGAAGCCCTTTGTCTCCTTCTTGTTCTCTTTTTTTTTTTTAAATCTTAAAGCTTCAGAAGCTGTGGCTTGCTAGCTTGGAGGAGTTTCAACAGAAGACCCATTAGGAGTGGACTGGGTGACATCCTTATATGTCCTTATATGGCTAGGGGTGCAGATTTTCAGTAAGTGTAACCCTACAACAGAGAAAAAGTAGAAGGTTCTGGATGATAGGTTGTTTTGAAGCAAAAGGAAAGGCACATAAAATAAACATTTTATTGTCTCCCCTCATCCCATTCTAGGCCTGTCCCAGGTGTTCTCATTTAATGGGATTCAGAGAAATCTCATGATTATCCAGTCATACAACCCTAGTGGCAACCCATTTTCTGAACCCAAGTTTCTCTGACTTAAAAGGCCACACTCTTTGTACAACAGCACCCTGCCTCTTTATACATTATTCACTTATTAAATTATAATTTTTACTTTCTTCCAATGTGTCAGAGATTGTGCCAGGTGAGCTCATTGAATCCTCACAAGCACACAGCTACCCCGTGAGATGGACAGCAGGCTGCAGTGTGTAGGTGGTGGCTGTCCACATTTTACAGATGGAATAGCTGTAATCTTAAGAGGATCACAGTTGGGAAGTGGTGGATCTAGGCCCCTAATCCACATCCTCCCATTCTCCATGCAGGGTGTCTTTAGTTGTAACTGGTGAATTAGTGGTTTGGGCTTTTCTTAATTTATATTTTCTTTGCTCTAAGTGTTCATGTAGTAGCTCTGTTTCTCTAACATTACAGCAGGGGAAAATAAAGTGCCCTATTTATTTAAATGATTTCTTCTTTTTTTTTTTTTTTTCTATTGTGGATATCTTATCAATGATAAGAGAGGATGTTATGGGGGTTTATCCTCAAAGAAAGCCCTAGTGAAAAATGATCCCTGATGGTTAGCTATGGCTTTAAACAGTATCATTTTTCTTCAGAGGGTTGGTTTAAATAGTTCATTAAGAGAAGTTCAAGAGGTATAACTGTAGTTAACTCTTTCACTTACTTTGAACAAAAATGATTCGATGAAATCTAATATACTTACCCTTAATAGTTCTAAGCAAGCCTTCAGATATTCAAGAGACATCAAAGAAAATAGTAGAGAGGATAAAGGAAGAATATAGAAGGCTGAAGAAGTGTATGCACAATTTAGGCTTTAATATCAAACTCAACTTAATTATTGTCAATTGCCAGATATTTTTAAACCTCTGTTTTGACCTTGGGTGTAATCTGAGAAGGAACATCTCCAGAACAGGCAGTGCTCAGGGCTAACCCCTATAGGTGGAGCCAAGGGGGGACCTACACTCTCTGCCTGGTGTTGATGCTGCCAGTGGGACTTCTGAAGTTCTCAGTCTTGGTGGGAGTGTGCATCACCTTCTTCTTTTCTTACCACCTCACCAAGGCCCTCACTCAGGAAAGGAGAGATGAGGGCTCTGATGGGTTCTGTGCATTAAATAACACTTGCCATCAGCAGGAAGATGGCCTGCTATAGCCATCACATGCAAGCCTTTCTTTTTCCATTTCTGTTGCTTCTATCAGAAATGCCCTTATCCTAGGTCTCCCCATGTTAATTCCTATCAATGCTCTAAATCAACTCAGATGCTTCCTCCAGGAGACTCTCCTATGCATTCTAGATAGTCCCTGCTTTCTACCTTCTCAACTGGAATACCTTGTCTGCACATGTCAGTCTTCTGACTCCATTCCAATACTTGGTCTCTGTTTACTGAATGGGTGAACAGATCATTTCTTTTATTTGTAGGTAGCATTTTGAGATAAGAGAGGTTGTAATACATTTGAGTTCTAGCTGGTTAGCTCTGTAATCCTTGAGAACTTACATTATTCTCAATGTGAAAAATAAGCCCTCAACTGGGAAAACACTTTACACATTCCCACATGCACAAGCTCACTTACGCTTTCTTCATATCACCTTTCCCTGAAATACTAGCCAAAATCCAATTTCTCTACAAACCTTATTCAGTCTACCTTCCTCAAACTCTTACCTCCTTATATCTGGGTCACTCAGTGGGCATGTACATATGATATTGTACTTATAATTATTATTTTTTGAAATGTTTTGTCTCCTCCTCTGTGCTCTAAGCAATTGTGGGGTGGTTAGTTCTAAGCCATAAACCTAGGACATTTTCTTGATGATAACAGGCATAGGATAGTGCTTGTTCTTCCCGTTAAAGTCTACTTTGGTCTTTGATATCCTCCTGCTGCTCCTTCCATTACATTTCCCTCAAGGAGATGATAATACCCGATCATTTCTATATATGCCCTCTTTCTCCAGTTGAGGGCTAGTCTCTGTATCTCTCAGTGCACAGTTTGATGCCCTGTCTGCAGTAGATGCTCAAAAAATACTTGCTAATAAACTTATCTTCATGGATTTTTGGTTTGAGCATCAAAAAAACAATATGCCTGTGAAAGTGATTTGCAACAACAAAAGTAAAATGTGAATGTAAGGGATTAATGCTGCTATTCAATTAACTATGTGATTTGATGGTGATGGTTTAAATCCCGTAGGTTAATATGCAATGAATACTCAGATTCACTCTCCTTTAAAAGGCACAGTATTATACTGGTTTATAACCTCAAGTTTCCCGGTTAAAAAAGTATATTTCTAGCCGAGTGTGTGTCATGCACTGGGGCCCTACACATCTAAATATTTAACAGGATTGCTTTATATACCTTTATGCCGATGTTGCCGATAATGTGATTTGGCTTCTGCCCAGTGGGTCCCTGGGCTTTTCATCATCCAGTGCATATATTGGCTGCAGCGTGCCTGGGCAGCAGGAATAGTGGGGTTGCTGAGGCATCGAATGCAATCAGAATGTTATTTAGAAAACTGGCTTGGCAGCCAAGCCTCACATACATCTTTTATTACACTGTATCTTTGTGACATATTATTTCTGCTTCATAAGGTCACCTGACCCTGAATGGGACCTGCGGTCCATTGATAACACGGCTGGATGATGGCCATGGCATGAGTTAGGACTGGACACAGAGAAGGATGAGTCTCCCAAAGTCCCAGCCCACCTTGACTTACTTCTCACACTTCTCTTGTGCTCCTTAGCTCTCCCTTTCCTCCCTGTTATTGGTGTGGAAGGGGGTTAGAAGCAACAGATGACGATTTAATCAAAAACTTCTTTCCATGATCGGAGAATTGGGGGTGGTGTAGGAATCATAAGGAGTAGGTAAAACTCAACACTTTTTATGCATGAATTTTAGTCCTAAAATGAGAATCCATGTCTCAACCTTTGGAGCAAGACTTGTTCCACTGGATCTATTTTTTTCTCTTCATATGTTTGGTTCTTACCACTGACCAGCTCTCATCTATGAACTCAGAATTCTACTATGAAACATTTGTGTATTCTTGGTGTTTGATCCCCTTCTACACAGAGGATGATTTGTTCTTTGACCAATTCACTCAACTGTAGTTTATGCAGCATCTATTGTGTAGCAGACACTGTTCTAGTTGCTAAGGAGGCAGCGTCACTAAGACAGAGGTGACCCTTTCCCTCATGGAATTTATGTTCTAGTGGGGACAGATATAATCAAACAAATAAGTAAATAAATAATAAAATGTCACTAATGATAAATATCACGATGGAAGCATAAAGAGGTGAATTGATCTAATTTAGATTGGAGGTGGTGGGAGAGGTTGTCTCTGAGGAAGTGACATTAGATTGAGATCTCAGGACAAGGTGCAAGCAATGCAAAGGTCCTGAGAAGGAGCGGCTCAGAAAGGGCCTGGCCGCACAGGTGAGCTTGCTGTGTTCTTAGAACTAGGCTGAGGTCAGTGATAGCGGAAGGCCAAGAGAAAGGAAAATCAAGGCAAAGCAGAGGGCAGCACTGGGTCTCACACATGCTTGGGGGTTAGATGAGGAACAGGGGTTTATTTCACATACAATAGACTCTTGATAAAGGAGTTAAAGCAGAGAGATGTCATGTTTTGATTTATATTATTAAAAAATCACTCATTTGTTTTTCTTAATAGTTTTGCCATACATGTATATATCTCTAAATAGTATAGTTTAATTTTTTAACTTTTATGAATGAAGTTCATTTTATGAATCTTCTAGTGTCTTGCCACTTTTGTTCTACATTATATTTGTGTTATTCTGAATGTCAGGATTATGCTTACCTTAACCTGGAAAGTGTCACATGGGAGCTTTTGAGGTGCTAGAAAAGATTGGTTTCTTAACCTGTGTATTGGTTACACTAGAGTTTGTTTCATATATAAGTACTAAATAGTATAGCTAGGTGTATAAATACTTCAGAATGTATATTTCAAATAAAACTTTTAAAAGAACTACTGTTCAGCACCACTTTTAGTAAGTTTTTCCATCAAAGTCTAAATATAAAGTTAAAAAGTTTCCCAAGAGAGACTAATTGTCCTTCCTCTCACAGTGGGCTTACTAGAGAAGCAAAGCAGAAAGATGGGGAAAGGAAGAAGGATTCTTACTGTGTAGGCAACAAGCAGAGAGTTTAGGTGTGTTGCAGGAGAGAGAGTCATGATACACGGTGAGGACACGCTGGGAAGGCAGGGGAAGTTTGACTCAGCCTCACCTGGGTCACTAGCTGGACTCACATCTTCAAGAAGTCCTATATGCACTCTGAAATTTGTTTCAGCATCTGTGAAAGGAGAGATGATCTAACGCATTGCTTGGCCCATAGGGGCTCATGTATATACATTTGTCTAGTTGTCTACCTTGATTGTAACAGACCCTAACAGTAAACTCCTCCAACATTTCCAGCTTCCAGATTCTTTTACTCTGCAGACTAGGTTGGAATACCTGACTCACAGAACATTTGGTTTCTTCCAAAATTGTTTGAGTTAACGTAAAATAGATAGCTAGTGGGAAGCAGCCGCATAGCACAGGGAGATCACATCAGTGTTTTGTGACCACCTAGAGGGGTGGGATAGGGAGGGTGGGAGGGAGGGAGACGCAAGAGGGAAGAGATATGGGAACATATGTATATGTATAACTGATTCAATTTGTTATAAAGCAGAAACTAACACACCATTGTAAGCAATTATACTCCAATAAAGATGTTAAAAAAAAAAAAAAGAAAAAGTGTTTGAGTTATCACAGTGTGACCGGACAGTCAACTTCGTACTCATGGATGGAATCCTGAGACCCCCGCACAACCCTGAGCTCATTCTTGGCAAATGATCTTTAAGGCAAGTCTTCTCTTTTCAAGAGTACAGATTCTATAAGGGAGTTCAACTGAAACATGGGTCAATGTCATTGATGTATTCTTATCCTAATATATAGATTCAACATAATTTAGAGTCAGATAAAACTGAGTTCAAATCCTGGCTCTGGTTGGTAGCTGGGCAATCTGGGTCAAGTTCACTTCCCTGAGTCTATATTTTTTATATTTCTGCAGCTCTACAATGAGAGCATCAGTATCCACCTTGTATTGGGTTGGCTGAAACATTCGTTCAGGTTTTTCTGTAACATCTTAATTTTGTGACAATCAGTGAGTACAGCACAGTGAGCCCTCAACACACATTAGTCTCCTCCCTCATCTACATCTCCTGAAATCAAATACAATCAGGAGTTACAAGCTGAACTGGCCAAACATCTCCACTCCCAGATCATTTTCACCATCAACATCATGGTGATAAACCAAAATGTCACTTGCACTTTGGGACAGGAGGCACAGAGAGGGTCAGTGTATGAAAATAATATAATATACCTTTCCTTTCAGAAAGAAATGTGTTGTTTCACTAGCTGACAATACCATGCTTCTTTTGCAGCACTGGGCTGAAGTGTAACTAATTTTTTCAAAAATATATTTTCCTGACCATGTGGGTGTATTCTGTCAGGCAGGGCAGCTGCTGACAGCTAGGCAAGGAAAAGAGAGGAATTATGCAGACATTTGGCAGTGTAAATGTTAGAAAAACTCAACTGTATGTGTGTTCAGGAGAGTTCAGTAGCTTAGGTGAATGCAACTCCAGGAAATAAAGTGACAGCTTCCCTGTAACCACTATGCTAATGGATGGGGTGGAGGGGTTGTCTCTGTTAGAGCAGGCACTTGGGAGACACGACTTCTGGGCTGAGATCCCACTCCCAACAACATCTCCCACTGTGATCCTGGCCGAGTTGCTGAACTTCACTGTACTTTATTTCTATTTCTCCATCTACAAACTGAAGCTAATAATAGTTACCTCCACTGCAGGGGTGGTACAAATATTAATGAATTAATGACCAGAATGTGCTGTGGAGAGAAGGCAGACTATAGAAATATGATCACTTCCACAAATCTCTGATTGATTTGCACAGGACAAATTCAGCAGCTTTTCTGAATGTTATGCTCATTCCCCTCTTCTTCACCTATAACGAACTCGTACTTCACATTTCTGCTCCTGCGAGATATGGATGCTCTTGTCCAGGAAGTGATGAGCTCTTCCACGGCCCCCAAGTCTGGGTGCAGTTTGAAAATGATAAGGAGAGATAGCTTGAGTCACAGAATGATGGAAATTGGAGAAAGATATAAGCGATGAAAGAACCTTAGTTTTAAAATAAATAAATAGCTTAACCATCTTCACAATTTTGCAGTTCTATCTGAGAGAACAATAAGCAGTGATGAGTGGGAATATCTGTACAAAATGAGTGCCACAATACAGAGAATATAAAATAGCTTAAATTAAATCTCATTTTCAAATTTATTCATGATGTGTTTTACCAAGAAGCAGTACGTTGTTATATATGTTAGGGTGTAGGGTAAGACCGTTCCCCTAATATAGTGTTTTGCGTAGTTTCCTGCCCCCAGCAGAGGTCAGAGTTAAAAAACAAAGCAAGACAACCAATATCAGGTGTAGATAAAAGCATCAGGCATTCAAATACAGTCTTAGGCCTGGGGAAACAAAGCCAAAGCCAAATAACCAATGGACAAAATCCAGTTTTCAGACCAGTGTACGGAAAATGTTTATCAAACAGTTGGGAAATAAAAATTACATTACATACATGATCCACGATCCCATTCCTTGTTCTTCACCCTGGAAAGTATGATACATTTTGAAAACACTTTTTAAGGACAGAGAAACGGTGGTTAGTAGATTTAATAATCTTGCTCAGAGTTACAAAGATAGAGTGGTAAGATGGGGTTTGAACCCAAGCCTCAGTATTTATGTTTCAACTGCCTTTTCCCAACTTTCTGCAGAGAACAGGACTTGTAGCTTAGGACAAAGGAATTATCTGACAGATATTATATGTATCTGTTTTGCAAATGCATCCAAGCATCTATTATTTATTTAAATGATTTCTTCTTTTTTTTTTTTTTTTTCTATTGTGGATATCTTATCAATGATAAGAGAGGATGTTATGGGGGTTTATCCTCAAAGAAAGCCCTAGTGAAAAATGATCCCTGATGGTTAGCTATGGCTTTAAACAGTATCATTTTTCTTCAGAGGGTTGGTTTAAATAGTTCATTAAGAGAAGTTCAAGAGGTATAACTGTAGTTAACTCTTTCACTTACTTTGAACAAAAATGATTCGATGAAATCTAATATACTTACCCTTAATAGTTCTAAGCAAGCCTTCAGATATTCAAGAGACATCAAAGAAAATAGTAGAGAGGATAAAGGAAGAATATAGAAGGCTGAAGAAGTGTATGCACAATTTAGGCTTTAATATCAAACTCAACTTAATTATTGTCAATTGCCAGATATTTTTAAACCTCTGTTTTGACCTTGGGTGTAATCTGAGAAGGAACATCTCCAGAACAGGCAGTGCTCAGGGCTAACCCCTATAGGTGGAGCCAAGGGGGGACCTACACTCTGCCTGGTGTTGATGCTGCCAGTGGGACTTCTGAAGTTCTCAGTCTTGGTGGGAGTGTGCATCACCTTCTTCTTTTCTTACCACCTCACCAAGGCCCTCACTCAGGAAAGGAGAGATGAGGGCTCTGATGGGTTCTGTGCATTAAATAACACTTGCCATCAGCAGGAAGATGGCCTGCTATAGCCATCACATGCAAGCCTTTCTTTTTCCATTTCTGTTGCTTCTATCAGAAATGCCCTTATCCTAGGTCTCCCCATGTTAATTCCTATCAATGCTCTAAATCAACTCAGATGCTTCCTCCAGGAGACTCTCCTATGCATTCTAGATAGTCCCTGCTTTCTACCTTCTCAACTGGAATACCTTGTCTGCACATGTCAGTCTTCTGACTCCATTCCAATACTTGGTCTCTGTTTACTGAATGGGTGAACAGATCATTTCTTTTATTTGTAGGTAGCATTTTGAGATAAGAGAGGTTGTAATACATTTGAGTTCTAGCTGGTTAGCTCTGTAATCCTTGAGAACTTACATTATTCTCAATGTGAAAAATAAGCCCTCAACTGGGAAAACACTTTACACATTCCCACATGCACAAGCTCACTTACGCTTTCTTCATATCACCTTTCCCTGAAATACTAGCCAAAATCCAATTTCTCTACAAACCTTATTCAGTCTTCCCCACTAGAACATAAATTCCATGGAATTTATGTTCTAGTGGGGACAGATATAATCAAACAAATAAGTAAATAAATAATAAAATGTCACTAATGATAAATATTACGATGGAAGCATAAAGAGGTGAATTGATCTAATTTAGATTGGAGGTGGTGGGAGAGGATGTCTCTGAGGAAGTGACATTAGATTGAGATCTTAGGACAAGGTGCAAGCAATGCAAAGGTCCTGAGAAGGAGCGGCTCAGAAAGGGCCTGGCCGCACAGGTGAGCTTGCTGTGTTCTTAGAACTAGGCTGAGGTCAGTGATAGCGGAAGGCCAAGAGAAAGGAAAATCAAGGCAAAGCAGAGGGCAGCACTGGATCTCACACATGCTTGGGGGTTAGATGAGGAACAGGGGTTTATTTCACATACAATAGACTCTTGATAAAGGAGTTAAAGCAGAGAGATGTCATGTTTTGATTTATATTATTAAAAAATCACTCATTTGTTTTTCTTAATAGTTTTGCCATACATGTATATATCTCTAAATAGTATAGTTTAATTTTTTAACTTTTATGAATGAAGTTCATTTTATGAATCTTCTAGTGTCTTGCCACTTTTGTTCTACATTATATTTGTGTTATTCTGAATGTCAGGATTATGCTTACCTTAACCTGGAAAGTGTCACATGGGAGCTTTTGAGGTGCTAGAAAAGATTGGTTTCTTAACCTGTGTATTGGTTACACTAGAGTTTGTTTCATATATAAGTACTAAATAGTATAGCTAGGTGTATAAATACTTCAGAATGTATATTTCAAATAAAACTTTTAAAAGAACTACTGTTCAGCACCACTTTTAGTAAGTTTTTCCATCAAAGTCTAAATATAAAGTTAAAAAGTTTCCCAAGAGAGACTAATTGTCCTTCCTCTCACAGTGGGCTTACTACTCCCAAAGTCCCAGCCCACCTTGACTTACTTCTCACACTTCTCTTGTGCTCCTTAGCTCTCCCTTTCCTCCCTGTTATTGGTGTGGAAGGGGGTTAGAAGCAACAGATGACGATTTAATCAAAAACTTCTTTCCATGATCGGAGAATTGGGGGTGGTGTAGGAATCATAAGGAGTAGGTAAAACTCAACACTTTTTATGCATGAATTTTAGTCCTAAAATGAGAATCCATGTCCCAACCTTTGGAGCAAGACTTGTTCCACTGGATCTATTTTTTTCTCTTCATATGTTTGGTTCTTACCACTGACCAGCTCTCATCTATGAACTCAGAATTCTACTATGAAACATTTGTGTATTCTTGGTGTTTGATCCCCTTCTACACAGAGGATGATTTGTTCTTTGACCAATTCACTCAACTGTAGTTTATGCAGCATCTATTGTGTAGCAGACACTGTTCTAGTTGCTAAGGAGGCAGTGTCACTAAGACAGAGGTGACCCTTTCCCTCATGGAATTTATGTTCTAGTGGGGACAGATATAATCAAACAAATAAGTAAATCAATAATAAAATGTCACTAATGATAAATATCACGATGGAAGCATAAAGAGGTGAATTGATCTAATTTAGATTGGAGGTGGTGGGAGAGGTTGTCTCTGAGGAAGTGACATTAGATTGAGATCTCAGGACAAGGTGCAAGCAATGCAAAGGTCCTGAGAAGGAGCGGCTCAGAAAGGGCCTGGCCGCACAGGTGAGCTTGCTGTGTTCTTAGAACTAGGCTGAGGTCAGTGATAGCGGAAGGCCAAGAGAAAGGAAAATCAAGGCAAAGCAGAGGGCAGCACTGGGTCTCACACATGCTTGGGGGTTAGATGAGGAACAGGGGTTTATTTCACATACAATAGACTCTTGATAAAGGAGTTAAAGCAGAGAGATGTCATGTTTTGATTTATATTATTAAAAAATCACTCATTTGTTTTTCTTAATAGTTTTGCCATACATGTATATATCTCTAAATAGTATAGTTTAATTTTTTAACTTTTATGAATGAAGTTCATTTTATGAATCTTCTAGTGTCTTGCCACTTTTGTTCTACATTATATTTGTGTTATTCTGAATGTCAGGATTATGCTTACCTTAACCTGGAAAGTGTCACATGGGAGCTTTTGAGGTGCTAGAAAAGATTGGTTTCTTAACCTGTGTATTGGTTACACTAGAGTTTGTTTCATATATAAGTACTAAATAGTATAGCTAGGTGTATAAATACTTCAGAATGTATATTTCAAATAAAACTTTTAAAAGAACTACTGTTCAGCACCACTTTTAGTAAGTTTTTCCATCAAAGTCTAAATATAAAGTTAAAAAGTTTCCCAAGAGAGACTAATTGTCCTTCCTCTCACAGTGGGCTTACTAGAGAAGCAAAGCAGAAAGATGGGGAGATATGGATGCTCTTGTCCAGGAAGTGATGAGCTCTTCCACGGCCCCCAAGTCTGGGTGCAGTTTGAAAATGATAAGGAGAGAGAGCTTGAGTCACAGAATGATGGAAATTGGAGAAAGATATAAGCGATGAAAGAACCTTAGTTTTAAAATAAATAAATAGCTTAACCATCTTCACAATTTTGCAGTTCTATCTGAGAGAACAATAAGCAGTGATGAGTGGGAATATCTGTACAAAATGAGTGCCACAATACAGAGAATATAAAATAGCTTAAATTAAATCTCATTTTCAAATTTATTCATGATGTGTTTTACCAAGAAGCAGTACGTTGTTATATATGTTAGGGTGTAGGGTAAGACCGTTCCCCTAATATAGTGTTTTGCGTAGTTTCCTGCCCCCAGCAGAGGTCAGAGTTAAAAAACAAAGCAAGACAACCAATATCAGGTGTAGATAAAAGCATCAGGCATTCAAATACAGTCTTAGGCCTGGGGAAACAAAGCCAAAGCCAAATAACCAATGGACAAAATCCAGTTTTCAGACCAGTGTACGGAAAATGTTTATCAAACAGTTGGGAAATAAAAATTACATTACATACATGATCCACGATCCCATTCCTTGTTCTTCACCCTGGAAAGTATGATACATTTTGAAAACACTTTTTAAGGACAGAGAAACGGTGGTTAGTAGATTTAATAATCTTGCTCAGAGTTACAAAGATAGAGTGGTAAGATGGGGTTTGAACCCAAGCCTCAGTATTTATGTTTCAACTGCCTTTTCCCAACTTTCTGCAGAGAACAGGACTTGTAGCTTAGGACAAAGGAATTATCTGACAGATATTATATGTATCTGTTTTGCAAATGCATCCAAGCATCTATCCATTCATCTAACTGTCCTTCAAGTATTTGACCAACACCATCACTGTACCATGATCAGTGCTAACTTAAAGAACTGAGCCAAAGTAAAGAAGAATACACCCTTTCCCTGAGCCAAGCACACAGAACTCAGAATTGTAAAGGCAAAAGGGTCAGCATGAGCATCTCAACCCACCAGAATTGGGCTCTTACCCTAGAGTAGTGGCTGCTTGAAATTTTCTGGGTGCAGTGTCTTTGGGACCAGAGGCTTTGATCCCTTCAGAAGAGGATTCCAGTTCAACCCAGCCCCATGTGGAATAAAGATAACAAGATAATATTGGAAGAAAGGTACAAAACATATACTCTACTGAGTGTCTGTTTCCATTTCTTTATCAAAAACATGAGCTGTAAAAGAAACTGCAGTCGGATGAAAGAAAGAAAACCAGGGGAACTTAGTTTACTCATACTTTGGCTAGAAAACCATCCCACTCACATTCACACTGGTCCCACACTGTTTAGCAGATCTGAATACCCTAGCCCTGCTATCATTTGCAAATGGGCCTGGAGATAGGAAACACCAAAAGGTAATATAAAGGACATAAAAAGCACACATTGCCTGTGCCCAGTTTCTCATAGACAAACTGTGTGCTCTACCTACATAGTTTCCTATGCTATTCAGGATCATCTCAGAGGTATTTGATCATGGAGGAATAAAAAGAATGAAATCTTTATCTTTATGTATTTGGAACAGCCCTCATTGCCTAAAATAATGAATGCAGATGACTCAATAAAATTCCTTCTACATAGATCTTACCAGCATGTACCAGTTTGCAACACCTTCTTCTCTCTTGAACTCATAGTGCTTTTTGACTGTTCTACTTACCTGATGTAGAATCAGGTTCTCTCTTTATGATTCATCTATTTCCTCATTGCTGTCTTAGTGCTGGTTGTTATAACAAAATATGGTAAGCTGTGTGGCTTAAAAACAACAGAAATTTATTTCTCAGAGTTCCAGAAGTTGGAAATCCGAGATCAAGGAGTTAGCACGGACAGGTTCTGGTGAGCATACTTTCGGGGTGGCAGATTGCTGACTACTTTGTATATGCATGTGGTAGAAAGAGAGTGTGCTAGATTTCTGGCCTCTTCTTATAGGGATGCTAATTCCATTCTTGAGGGCTGCACCCTTATGACCTAATCACCTCCAAAAGGCCCCACTTCCAAATATCATCACGCTGGAAGTTGGCTTTCAGCATATGAATTTTGGGAAGACACATTCAGTCCATAAGAGTTGCTATTTCAATTTTGAGTAGTTCCTCACTTTGCACTGTTATACAACTTGTATTTATACCTTATGATCCCAAAGCGAACTATATGAACTTTATGTCAGAGATTGTGTCTTCCGTATCTCTGTTCCCCCTCACTCTCCTGGGTGCCTGTATACTATGTATCTTGAATATTGAATATTTACTTATTAATGCACAGAACTAATGATTCTACCTGATGCTGAGGCCTGGTTTCATGTGAAATTCTGATACCAATAAAGTTTGTCTTTGGTGTTCTTTCATCTTACTAACAAGTGCCTGTACTTTTTCACATAATTCTTCCAACACAGTCCTGGTTGCCAGGGTGCTGCCACCTGGTTGGAGATGCAAGCTATTATGAAAACAATCCAATCACCATCTTAACATCTTTCTTATCAAAAGTTTTGAGTGGTCTACTCATTTATCTATTCCTTCCTTCCTTCCTTCCTTCTTTCATTCATCAATAAATTATGTTTTGTTCATAAACAATTTAGTGCCTACTACCATGTGCTGGATTAGTGCCAACTAGTTGGTCTGGGGATCCAATGTTTTGTAAGAAATAAAATCATTGCTTCTTTAATGGAGCTTATGCTCTTGTGGCAGAGGCTGATACTACACTTGCAAAGTATCCATAAATAAGACCATTCCAGATGGGATGAGAACCATGAGCAAAATAAGGGGATAGACAAGAGACTTGAGAGGACACAGAGGATCTCTCCAAGGAGATGACACTTAGTTGAGACATAAATAACAAAAGGTGTGCCATGCAATCATTTGAGGGAAAATTATCACTAAAATCTCAGAGTTGGAAAAAAAAGAAAAAAAGCAGGTGCAGCCAAAGTGTAATTGATGAATGGGGTGTTTCATTCGAAATAAGTTTGTCTGAAACAGCAGGAATCATAGCATGGGGACTTTGCAGGAGATGGCAAGGGGTTTTTATAATAGGACCAGAGAGGGCTGATGGAAAGGTTTAAGGAAGGGGATGAGATGACAGGATTTATAGCTTTAAAAGATATTTCTGTCTGCTGTGTCCATGGGATCATATTTTTCTAAATTGCCTTATAAGAACTAATGGGTAAATAGAAAATTCAGTTTATAGAAATTTTCTTTAAGACCAGATTTGTTAACCTAATCTTTTGCAAAAAGTCAGAGAATCTTATCAAAGAAACCATTTTGCAAGTTTGCAAGAACCTGTATTGCAGATGTATGCATCTGGAATACTTCTGTATTCTATGCATGCCTGTGACTTTTTACTGTGACTTTTAAAGTTTGCTGTTTGACTTTGAGCACGTCACAAACTCTCTGGGCCTCAAAAATGAGGAAGTTTGAATGAGATGATTTTTAAGATCTCTTTCAGCTCCAATATTTTATGACCATGAAATTAGTGCATTAGAAATGGATTAAAATCTCAGAAGCTATAAAATATCCTTTCTCTTCAATCTTGTGAGTGAAATGAATCAGAGATATTGCTACTGATCACGATGATCAACATGTATGCAGCATTTTACAGTCTGCTAAAGATACATCCATTGAACCTTTTAAAATTACATAATACTGAGAAGTAGGTATTATTATTATTTCTGTTTTACAAGTGATAAAATGGATGTTAAGAGGAATTGTTGTCGTAAAGAAGATAAACAACTAGCTGTGGAAGAAACAAGAACAGAACCAGAAATTCACTGTATAGACAAATCAAGAAAATTGTACTTTATGTTTCCATATGGGATTTTGATGGCTATATAGGCTTCTCTAGCAATCAAATTTCCACCTCCTTAGCAAACAGTAATACCTGGTTTATTTCTCTACTTACTTATTAACAGTTATTGAGAGCGACCCTAAGGTTGGTAACTCAGGCCTTTCGTATTGTTCAAAACATAAGAAAGTGTGGAATAATGATCAGTCACTTTATTACACCCACATTGTTGGTCAAGGTCTAACATACATGTTATATGTTGTTAATGTAGATGTGATTGATAACATTATTTAGACAATTGCCAAGGTTTTACTGTTTTCTCTGCACAGGGATAGCTTTTGTGTGTAGGAAACAGATGTATATGTATCTGTTTTGAGGTTTTATTTCACTTGAGTGGCCCTACTGGCTTCCACCCCTCTGACATATGTTGGTGTGCACACACAGACATACCCTCCACAACCACCAGTACAGACTTTGTAAGCCCATGTGATGATGGAGGGCTGCCACTCTATTATCTGAGACACAGTCACTGCCTGTTGAAACTGGAGATTTTTTTACATATTTTCCCTATCATCCCTCCTTCCTTCCAGACAGGCTTTTAAAATTTTGACCGCATTTCTTAGGTGAACTTTGGATACTAATGTGTTGTGTGCTAATACCTCATAAATGCCAAATTTTTAATCCTGTAGATCACATATATCATTATATATATGATGGATCCAAATCAGAAATCAAGCAAAGCAGCAGCCTCATATAAAATCATACAAGGATTGGGTCCAAATTATATTAGAATCACCAAGAAGAGTTTGGCAGCAGAAACATTTCAAAGATAAACCTGTTGAAATGGCATACTTTTAGCAGCCTTTTCTGGAAGTTCAGTGGCTTCCTCCCCACCCCCTCTCCCTTTCCTTCCTTCACGTCAGACTGGGCCATGTTTGAAATTCCTGAGCCCACCATGCTCGTGCAGTCTTTACATATGCACTCATCTCTCCTGAGGAAAGATTTCAACTTCATGGCAAAACTGAAGAAAGCATGTCAGAGTGCTGTCGGAGAGGGAACCTTCTTTTCTACAACTGTTTTTGGATGCCAGCCAAAATTTCCTAGTCTGGCTTTTACTCTTGACACTATTTCCCCATGGAGTAGAAGGGATATTTTAGCAACTGGCAGGTTTTAGCAGAGCTCCTCAATGTCAGCACGGGCAGCCCAGAATTCAGAGCTCTGACTCCATCTTCACATTGATATTAAATAAGCATGCCATTTAAAGACAACGCTGGCAACTTTTCTTTTGAGGCTATCTGGGGAGATTTTTAAAAATTTTATTTTATAAAGGGTTTTATATAAGACATCAAATAGTTATGAGAAATGTGGCTGTGCTTTTTATAACACAAGAAAGGTTAAGAGCAGAAATTTTTATAGACACTGTAAGAACTTTCAAGGGACTGAAAGGCTCAGTGGACTCTGAAGACAGATTTCACCTTCAGGAAGAGAATTCAAGTTCATCTTAGGAATCAGCAAGTTCCAAGGGTTGGGACCCTGGGCTGGGTCCCTGTTGTTGGTTGGGCTCTTCCTTTGAAAGCCACTTTGCACTTAATTGAAAGAGAATTGTTTCATGTGAAAAGATTTTGTAACAACACAGCATACAAGGTGCTGGTGTCTGGGAATGGCCAAAAGATATGATTTAGGCTCTGGGTTTGCTGGAAAGAAAAACATTACTGTATTTTGGTGGGTCTCAGTGCTCCAAATGAAGGTAACTCTTCTGTGTGTGCATAGAGGTGTTTCATTAAGGAAGACTTTTTCTCAGGATCAATTTTTACCCTCCTGTAGGCTGGGGACTCTGTGTTGCACTGTGGGCTACATGTAGAAGAAAAATACTAGCTAGGTGAAATTCCCTGCAGAAAGAAGAGCTAGTTGCAGTGAAGACAATTTCCAATGGAAAGGATGGGTTGGCCATGAAGGTGGACAAGTAGTGAAAGGCAGGAAATTGAAACTAAGAAATGCCATATGAGATTAAAGATTTAGATCATCATAATCAAACTGAATACAGTTAAATGGAATGTCTATTTCAATAAGCGCATATTCTCAGAAGTTGAGAATTACATGCTAATAATGTATCTTGAACTCAGCCTTCTGTCCAGCAAAAATTCAATTATAAGGAATGTTTGGCCTTAAATAATGGCCACATGAGTAGCCTGTGACTTTGGCCAAGACACAAGCAAAGAATGAGTTAAATTAAGCTGAAATTATTGTTTATTCTATCCTTAGAATTTTTATTCTAAAGGAGGATCCATTTAGTGAGAGCTATCAGTATCTCTAAATCATAAGTGCAGGAAGCTGATACAATTCTTCCACCTTTCCTAGATCCAAAACATCCGGACTGGAAACCAGATGGCTTGGATTGTTTTCTGGTAGAGAACTTGTAGAGAAGAGAAATATCCTGCACATGTATAAAAGAAGGTCTCTGCACAGGAGCTGCCTGGCAGTTTTGTCTTTATCAAATATGTGTTCCAATCCCAAGACTTCACCTTATCTGTTTTTCAAAAGCTCTCCAAGGACTTGGTTTTATTTCTAGCACAAGCCATAACCCAGTTAATTCCCACTCATGTTGACTTCTCTCTCCTCAAATTCCTTATACTCATAGTCTATGTGTAACCTGTACCTGGAAGTTGTAATGTAGTAACTTTTTTCATTTCAACCAGAAAATAACCTATTCAGTTTGATATTGTACTTTGGCTCCAGCATAGAGATCCTATTAGTCTTGTTGGTAGCCACATTCCTCTCTTGCCCCATATTAAACATCTTGTCTACTCATATTTAGAATGTTTCTATCAGTAATAATGTAAAGATAAAAATAATATGTGATTATTTTAGAACACTTAAAAGTACTAAAAGATTAAAAACTATAAAAATACAAAATAAAAAATTATTATCTTTCTGTAAAAAGTACAGAAAGATAACAATTCAGCTCTGACCTGGCTCAGCCGCTGCCTTTGGTAGCTCTTTATACCCATTATAAAAGCCGTGTGGATTAAAGGCTCTTGGTGCTCCAGCCAGGCATCAGGGCTGGGTCTCTGAGTTGGGAGAACCAACTTCAGGACAGTGGTCCACAAGAGACCACCCAGCTCCACATAATATCAAATGGTGAAAATCTTGCAGAGCAATCCATCTCAGCACCAAGACCCAGCTTCACTCAATGACCAGCAAGCTACAGTGCTGGATACCCTAGGCCAAACAACTAACAAGACAGGAACAAAGCCCCATCCATTAGCAAAGAGGCTGCCTAAAATAATAATAAGGCTAGAGACACCCCAAAACACACCACCAGATGTGGACCTGCCCACCAGAAGGACAAGATCCAGCCTCATCCACCAGAACACAGCCACTAGTCAGCTCAACCAGGAAACCTACTCAACCCACTGAAACAACCTTACCCACTGGGGACTGACA
>NC_041232.1:55029319-55033070 GCF_002837175.3 Physeter macrocephalus | reverse complement strand
ACGGATAAGTGACCTGGAAGATACAATAGTGGAAATAACTACTGCAGAGCAGAATAAAGAAAAAAGAATGAAAAGAACTGAGGACAGTCTCAGAGACCTCTGGGACAACATTAAATGCACCAACATTCGAATTATAGGGGTCCCAGAAGAAGAAGAGAAAAAGAAAGGGACTGAGAAAATATTTGAAGAGATTATAGTTGAAAACTTCCCTAATATAGGAAAGGAAATAGTCAATCAAGTCCAGGAAGCACAGAGAGTCCCATACAGGATAAACCCAAGGATAAACACGCCAAGACACATAATAATCAAACTGTCAAAAATTAAATACAAAGAAAACATATTAAAAGCAGCAAGGGAAAAACAACAAATAACACACAAAGGAATCCCCATAAGGTTAACATCTGATCTTTCAGCAGAAATGCTACAGGCCAGAAGGGAGTTGCAGGACATATTTAAAGTGATGAAGGAAAAAAACCTACAACCAAGATTACTCTACCCGGCAAGGATCTCATTCAGATTTGATGGAGAAATTAAAACCTTTACAGACAAGCAAAAGCTGAGAGAGTTCAGCACCACCAAACCAGCTTTACAACAAATGCTAAAGGAACTTCTCTAGGCAAGAAACACAAGAGAAGGAAAAGACCTACAAGAACAACCCGAAACAATTCAGTAAATGGTAATAGGACCATACATATCGATAATTACCTTAAATGTAAATGGATTAAATGCTCCCACCAAAAGACACAGACTGGCTGAATGGATACAACAACAAGACCCATATATATGCTGTCTACAAGAGACCCACTTCAGACCTAGGGACACATACAGACTGAAAGTGAGGGGATGGAAAAAGATATTCCATGCAAATGGAAATCAGAAGAAAGCTGAAGTAGCAATTCTCATATTAGACAAAATAGACTTTAAAATAAAGACTATTATAGGAGACAATGAAGGACACTACATAATGATCAAAGGATCGATCTATGAAGAAGATATAACAATTGTAAATATTTATGCACCCAACATAGGAGCACCTCAATACATAAGGCAAATACTAACAGCCATAAAAGGGGAAATCAACAGTAACATAATCATAGTAGGGGACTTTAACACCCCACTTTCACCAATGGACAAATCATCCAAAATGAAAATAAATAAGGAAACACAAGCTTTAAATGATACATTACACAAGATGGACTTAATTGATATTTATAAGACATTCCATCCAAAAACAACAGAATACACATTTTTCTCAAGTGCTCATGGAACATTCTCCAGGATAGATCATATATTGGGTCACAAATCTAGCCTTGGCAAATTTAAGAAAATTGAAATCATATCAAGTATCTTTTCTGACCACAACACTATGAGACTAGATATCAATTACAGGAAAAGATCTGTAAAAAATACAAACACATGGAGGCTAAACAATACACTACTTAATAACGAAGTGATCACTGAAGAAATCAAAGAGGAAATCAAAAAATACCTAGAAACAAATGACAATGGAGACACAACAAAGCAAAACCTATGGGATGCAGCAAAAGCTATTCTAAGAGGGAAATTTATAGCAATACAATCCTACCATAAGAAACAGGAAACATCTCGAATAAACAACCTAACCTTGCACCTAAAGCAATTAGAGAAAGAAGAACAAAAAAACCCCAAAGTTAGCAGAAGGAAAGAAATCATAAAGATCAGATCAGAAATAAATGAAAAAGAAATGAAGAAAACAATAGCAAAGATCAATAAAACTAAAAGCTGGTTCTTTGAGAAGATAAACAAAATTGATAAACCATTAGCCAGACTCATCAAGAATAAAAGGGAGAAGACTCAAAACAATAGAATTAGAAATGAAAAAGGAGATGTAACAACTGACACTGCAGAAATACAAAAGATTATTAGAGATTACTACAAGCAACTGTATGCCAATAAAATGGACAACCTGGAAGAAATGGACAAATTCTTAGAAATGCACAAGCTGCCGAGACTGAACCAGGAAGAAATAGAAAATATGAACAGACCAATCACAAGCACTGAAATTGAAACTGTGATTAAAAATCTTCCAACAAACAAAAGCCCAGGACCAGACGGCTTCACAGGCGAATTCTATCAAACATTTAGAGAAGAGCTAACACCTATCCTTCTCAAACTCTTCCAAAAGATAGCAGAGGGAGGAACACTCCCAAACTCATTCTATGAGGCCACCATCACCCTGATACCAAAACCAGACAAAGACGTCACAAAGAAAGAAAACTACAGGCCAATATCACTGATGAACATAGATGCAAAAATCCTCAACAAAATACTAGCAAACAGAATCCATATGAAAAGACCAATCACAAGCACTGAAATTGAAACTGTGATTAAATACCTTTCAACAAACAAAAGCCCAGGACCATATGGCTTCCCAGGTGAATTATATCAAACATTTAGAGAAGTGCTAACTCCTATCCTTCTCAAACTTTTCCAAAAGATAGCAGAGGGAGGAACACTCGAAACTCATTCTATGAGGCCACCGTCACCCTGATACCAAAACCAGACAAAGACGTCACAAAGAAAAAACTACAGGCCAATATCACTGATGAACACAGATGCAAAAATCCTCAACAAAATACTAGCAAACAGAATCCAACAGCACATTAAAAGGATCATACACCATGATCAAGTGGGGTTTATTCCCCTTTTGTCAAAATTCAACACGCATTTATGATAAACACCCTGCAGAAAGTAGGCATAGAGGGAACTTTCCTCAACATAATAAAGGCCATATATGACAAACCCACAGCCAACATTGTCCTCAATGGTGAAAAACTGAATACATTTCCACTAAGATCAGGAACAAGACAAGGTTGCCCACTCTCACCACTCTTATTCAACATAGTTTTGGAAGTTCCAGCCACAGCAATCAGAGAAGAAAAAGAAATAAAAGGAATCCAAATCAGAAAAGAAGAAGTAAAACTGTCACTGCTTGCAGATGACATGATACTATACATAGAGAATCCTAAAGATGCTACCAGAAAACTACTAGAGCTAATCAATGAATTTGGTAAAGTAGCAGGATACAAAATTAATGCACAGAAATCTCTGGCATTCTTATACACTAATGTTGAAAAATCTGAGAGTTAAATTAAGAAAACACCCCCTTTTACCATTGCAACAAAAAGAATAAAATATCTAGGAATAAACCTACCAAAAGAGACAAAAGGCATGTATGCAGAAAACTATAAGACACTGATGAAAGAAATTAAAAATGATACAAATAGATGGAGAGATATACCATGTACTTGGATTGGAAGAATCAACATTGTGAAAATGACTCTACTACCCAAAGCAATCTATAGATTCAATGCACTCCCTATCAAACTACCACTGGCATTTTTTACAGAACTAGAACAAAAAATTTTACAATTTGTATGGAAACACAAAAGACCCCAAATAGCCAAAGCAATCTTGAGAACGAAAAATGGAGCTGGAGGAATCAGTTTCCCTGACTTCAGACTATACTACAAAGCTACCGTAATCAAGACAGTATGGTACTGGCACAAAAACAGATATGTAGATCCATGGAACAGCATAGAAAGCCCAGAGATAAACCCACACACATATGGTCACCTTATCTTTGATAAAGGAGGCAAGGATATACAGTGGAGAAAGACAGCCTCTTCAATAAGTGGTGCTGGGAAAACTGGACAGCTACATGTAAAAGTATGAAATTAGAACACTCCCTAACACCATACACAAAAATAAA